>NC_054399.1:1001593-1327502 GCF_017976425.1 Toxotes jaculatrix
GTTGCATATGTTCCCTGTGCAGAGCTGAGCTTGATTATCATTCCAATCAGCAGAGGTGGAGAGAGTCACATTAATTTGTAGTAATTAATAGCACGGCAGCATCTGACAGCACATGCTAACGAGACCCTTTGATTGTTTGGATCTCTAAGTGTGCCTCTCCTTGTTTGCATCACCTCGGAGGAATTCGTAATATCAAAGCTTAGCGCTATCTGATACTTGTCAAAATGCAATTTATAAAAGTTTAATTCTTTTATTGATTTAGTTTAGGTTTGACGCCTGCAGTGTCAGCTCCCCTGGTAGAACTTAGTGGATTCAAATGCTTGTCACCAGCTCGGCCTCCTTTTTACTGAGAACAATTGCCATAGGCCAGCCCGACAGGCATGGTTTAATTGCCATTAATTAAAAGCATAAATCTTTTTCTTCAGTTGCTCTGCTCTTAAACAGGGCTTTGCGTATCTGCTTTTTTCCTGTGCTTGTCAGAATCCCTCCTGGCTAGTCAGGGTTCAGCCCCCCCCTCTACACACACACACACACACACACACACACACACACACACACACACACACACACACCACACACACCCTCCTCCCCCCTCCCTCTCTCCCCTCTCCCTCCCTCCCTCCCTCCTCTTCCCTCTCTGCTCACCAGACGTTTCTGGAATCATCTTTTTAACACACTCCTGCATGATCTGACATGAAGTGCGGGCAGCATGGTGATATTTAGTAAACCGGCTTCCTTCTTTATTGATGTATAATGAGGTCAAATGAATCCCCTCGTACGCATGCTTAGATGGCTCCTTGCCTCAAATCCTTTCTGACAGCAAGTAAAACAGCCGGCAAACACAACGCCGGCTCCCAGAGACGCGGTGGTGAAGAAGCCGGAGCGAGGAGAAAAAAAAAAAGCTCTTTTATACCTTGACAATTTCCCTCCTGTCTCGTCCTTAATTAGACACTTATTACCCTCTGAACAGTATTGCTCTCCTGCTCTAAGCCTCTAATACTGCAAATACTGGATGGTAGAATTAACATTAATGCCAGGTTTATTATCCGATGACGGCTCTATTTACCCAAAAAAGAATAGAATAAATAAATAAATAAATAAAAACCAGGGTTTGCTGTTACACTACATGCTTTCATACAACTTCTGTTTGAATTGTGCTGCATTGGTTGTATGTTGTGGTGATTTGGCGTCACTCACAGCAATGCACCCTGGTTTAAAAAGGGATCACTGGCATCTTAAATTATCAGCGGTGTCAAAACAATTCACTTCCCTTTCATTGCCAAGCCTCGTGCCCTCGCCCTCAGCCCAGCGCCCTCTGCTCCTGGGTGGCCGTGTCACCGGCAGCGGCCCATCGGAGCCCTACGCCCGTTTACGCATATTAGCTTTTTGCTGCATCTGCCAACATTCGCAGCCATTCCCCTGCACGGCTGCATACGCAGTCAGGGCTGAGCCTTCCCAGGCCTTATTAAAGCCAAGAGAGTGTTTCAGTTCAGGGTCATTGAGAGAGTGCAGCACATAAATATGTTAGGGCAGCGCTATCAGCCGGTCAGTTTACTGGGGGTGATCGATGATGGTCCCAGTACACTCACCCAACAAACATCTTAAGCGGATGCGGTTTTGCTTAATTGGGAGCTTTGCAGCTCAGATTCCAACTTATTTGATGTTGATGATGAAGTCCCAGGGAAGCTGGGAGATTCTTGTAAACTAAATGTGTATGTGTGCTGTCTTCATTCATACGCTGGTCAGAACTGTTACCCGTCAATTTGACCTGCATGGTCTCCCTCTTCTTCTCAGGGAGTGTGAACACACACGCACACACACGCACATGCACACACACACACACACACACACACACACACACACACACACGTACACACACACACACCTGCATACACACATGCCCTGAGCTCATTTTTAATCCTCGCAGCTCACTGTGAAGGCAGGAGGAAGTTCCAATTAAAATTAAAATAAGCTCTTTTAACGGTCTCTTAAATTGACAACTGAACAATGATTTTCGAATTGGTATCTGTCAAAGGTCTCGGAAAATCCTCAGTTGATAAGGCCCAACGCATCCAATTAGTAGCAGAGTAGGGCCTCAGCCAGTAATGATTTCCAGGTCCCTTAAGATGTGGCGTGGACACTTATTGCAAATTACTGACAAAGAGCCCTGCTGTATTGATGAGAGGGAGAACAGCCAAGTCTCCGTGTTCCCATCAGGTGGACGAGCACCGAGAGGGGCCTGAAGGAGAGCCCGGGTGTCTCTCTCTCCCTCTCTCTCCCTCTCTCTCCCTCTCTCTCCCTCTCTGCAGCCATAATGTGGCCTCGCTGTGCAGCTCATATATGGCCCCCCTGCTGACACGGACTCTGAGAGACCAGCCTCTCTTGACATGAGCCCCAGCTCAGGGAAAATGCTAATGCTAACATGAGGGAGGTGTCAGGAGCGGATCATCAATAATGTCTGCAAGTTTACTGCCCTCTTCTAATTATAGCTCCTATCTCTCAGGGCCGCGGGAGGCTGCAGGGCAGCTCCTTAATTGAGCTGAGGTAGATTTCCTCTCCTATCATATTCACGGCCCCATTGTTTACAGTCCTTGAAACTGATTGAAAGGAATCAAAAGATTCATGGAGATGTGATTCGGTGCAGAATATATTTGGTATGCGGGAAGAATGAATAAAGGAGGATGATTCTTGCTGGTCAGGTAGGGATTTAGATTTGAAGGCCATGCTATAGCCAGAGGTCATATCATTTATTCCAAGCATCGACGCCTGTGGAATACTGTGTGTGCTGTGTTTTGCTCTCTGTGTTTTATTGCACTACCAGAGGGGCAAATAGGAGCAGCCTCTAAAACTGGTAACTAGTGCTGTTCACCTCAATTATGGGAGTTAATGAATAGGTAATCAGATTTTGCATTTAGATTTGCTGCTTGTGTGGTGTTACTGTGCCACACATTTCCTCCGCAGTCTCTCGGGAGCATCGCTGCGGGTCCACAAAGCTCTCAGGCCATGCTAGGTCCCCAGGTGTTTCCACGAGTCGGAGGCTTCCATCCCGCTGTAGGCTCAGTAAAGAAGGTGCTGACCCTGGTGACCTGAGCCTGCTTCCATTGGGTGAGAAAGGGCTGCTCCATTCTCTGTGCTTCAGGGTCAAATGGTTTGTAGTTTGTAGTTTCCTCTAGTTAGATGTTTGTTGCAAATGACTGTTGAGAACAGCGAAGGTTCGGGCTGATAGCAGAGGGAGGGGTTTGGGATGTTCTGACATTTTGCTCAGGGAGATGATTGTGCTTCCTTCTTCATGAGAAGAAGTATGAGCTGTATGAGCTGGCTGCTGATTGGTGATTAACATGATGTCACTGTTTATCCTCATTTATAATACATGTAGAAATATCCGGTGTCTGGCACCTGATTTGTATCTGTTCATTGTCTGTGTGCCGTTGTAATCCCCGCTAAAGTTGTAGCCCTCTGCACGTCTGTGTTCCTTTAAGATGAGAGAGGCTTTGATTTCCCCCATCTTTGTGTCACACTGACTGGCATACTATTTGACAGGTGGAGTTAAAATAGAGAAAATTGTGGATGAAAATTCGTCAGTCTCAATCTCTTGCCCTGGGCTGTAGGCAGCAGAGACAGAAGCCCACTGCTTTGTGTCAAATGTTTATCAAAGGGCCTGATTAAATTGCCTGTGTTCAGGGTAACAGCCTAATGGAAAAAAAAAAGTGAAATCCCTGTACCTTGGAAAGCAGTCCTTGTATGATTGTGAGCAGAATAAAGCAGCACCTCAATATGTGCCAGAAGAAACCTCTGACCAGCCAGCTGTAAAGGAGGTTGGAATATCATATGCCCTTTGTTGTCGCACAAAAAGAGACGCAGGCTCCGAGATCTGTTGTTGTTCTCACTTTCCTCTGTCTTCTCAATCATTCTTTTTTCCCTTTATTGCTGGAGGAAATAAACCTGGCCCCTTTTGCTGAAGCTGGCTGGCTTCCCCTGGCCATTCCTCTCTGTTTTGTTTCAAAAGGGCAAGGCTCTCGAGCCTGAGCGGTTTGCCCTGCAGTCCCACGCCAGGGGCGATGCTTGCCTCAGCTGCTTCATCACCGGGGGACTGGGCTAACGTCTCCTGACTGCACTTAGCTGTGTTTCTCTGATACGGTCATATCACATCAGCATGGGCACATGTGACATTGCGTCTCTTCCTAACTTTAAGCAGTTTGTTGCCATCCGTGGTCTTTCTGCTTTTATCTTCCCGTTTCTGAGTGATGTTATGATCTGTTGCAGTATTTTCTGGCAGTGCTGCTGCCACACGTTTGTGTCGGATAACAGGGCCTATTACAGGATCTCTGGATCTGGCCAGTTTTCCCCCTACAGGAGGCAGAGAGAGCTGGAGAGGCCTCCCCCTCCCACATTTTTTTTCATCCTTACCCTCACATTTGAATTTCTAGATAATAGGCTTTGACTTCTGGCTGCACGTTTATGGGTCTTTTCATGTTATCAGCTTAGCTCATAGCGTGGAGCTGAAGAACACAGACTCCTAGTGACAGGCCAGCCAGTCAGCAAGGCGAGCCTGTCAGGATCTCTCATACACTAATGATTTCCCTTTAGTCTATTTTCTGTCTCATTGGCCGTTTCCTTCAAAAACAAAATTGCTCATTTAAATTCTCATGCCTGGGGCATTTTGGTCTTCAAATATTGTTGGAAAGTGAAAGGATTAGGCAAAATATGCTTTTTTAAAATGTTAATATATTTTCTGGTTCACTTTCTCCTCTGAGGCCAATTAGGGAATTTCTGCTGGCTGCATTAATGTCAAACTGACATCCCCAGCTATAATTACACTGTGCTTGAAACCTAACTTTCACTTGTGGGTAGATGAGTGTGCCTCGCAGTGACACAGAGACTCGCTCTGCCAGCTTTTGATCATTTAATCATTGCTTGCTTTCTTTCACTCTTTCCTCCCTTGCTTGCTGATGATTTCACCTTTTATTCTTTCTGTTGCAAAATGCAGTGTTGTGTTTCATTATTCACCGCCGTGTTTTGCAGGGTTCATTAGTGACATCATGCCTCCACTTTGCCTGCTCACAGTGATACAAGGAGACTGGGATGGTCCCTTCAGGTGCAGATACCATATGTACATTGTTTACTCGCTTGACTCACGATTTACATTGTGTTGTTTGTGTGTTTTTTTTGTGTGTACAGTGCAGGGAGTGAGTGTGCTGTCAGGAGTTGAAGGATGGGTAATGCGTGGCACAAATGCTCTGTGTCTTTGTCAGTCGTCCTTATGCTGCAGTTGTGTGTCAGAACCAGGGAGATGGCTGATGATGGTTAATGCTTTTACCGTGAACACGAATCTCAGACCCTGCTGATTTCTCCTTTTGACTGTCACTTGTTATGGAATCACTGATGTTTAACATCATGAATGAAATATCTATAAGGAAATGTTAGACTGACATAGTATGAAAGGAGCGTTAACCAAATAATTTGTCATCAGAACAACAGAAGTAATGATAGTCGGCACAGTTATGAGAGAGAAAATTCTCCGTAGTTTCAGCTGAAAGTTAGTTTGCTCACACAGCTTCACAGCGATTTGTTCACTTGTATGCTGCGATTTTCACAGTTACACACTCAGAATGAGAAGAACTGGCAGTTGCTTTGAGACTTGAACGTACTGGACACCATATTTTCTTTAAGTCAGACTAATTTTCCAGGAAAAAAGAGGAAATGTTTCAGGATTTCACGAGTTTCATGTTTTGCTGAAAGCTTTCAGGGGTTTGTGATTCTGTCCAGTGCTGGGCAGTGTGTGTGTGTGTGTGAGTGTGTGAGTGTGAGTGTGTGTGTGTGGAGGCCTGTGCAGATGTGCAGCTGCAGCCAAACTTCACCACAGGTTTGAGGTTTCGAGCTGATTTCTCCGTTGAAAGCGAAGCAGACTCTCGTGAGTGAGTCGCAGCCCTCCCCGTTTAGCCTCCAACAGCTTGACGATTGTGATGCCAGTCAACTTAATGACCCAGTGATTGTTTTGGATTTCCATTACCCCGTGTTGGACACCATCAATCTGCTACAGTATGTGCTGTTTCTGGCTCTGGGGAGAAAAGGAAAAAAAAAAAATCACAGCACAGTTTGACAAAGTGCACACAAGCTTCCTCAGCTATTCGTAATGTCCATCGGCCTCACCCCCGCCCCTCCCCTCCCCTCCGCACCCCCTCCCTCCTCCGCCTTTTCTCCTTGCCTCACTCTGTTTGCATTGTTTTACCCTTTTGCTTGGACTTCAGGTAATAGGAAATGGCACTGACCCCTCCTGATCCCCCCGATTACCTTCGTGAAGCGTGAATGTGGTATGGAATCACACATCAGGAGACGAGTTGTAATTATTTTTGCGATGCCATCAGCATGGATCAATCACTCAGGGAGGCTGCTAGTGGAACGCCGCTCGCAGCCATGGATGGAGCCAGCAGCGACCCTCTTTGACTGACAGCTTTGGTAATTAAGTGATTGTATAGACCCCTCCGACTGTTATAACAACCTTGTCAGGGCCAGTCTGCGTTTGGAACACACTCAAATCAATGTGTTCTCCTCTCCCTGAGCGTTTCTGATCATGTACCTCAGAGAGAAGCAGGAAAAAATAGAATCCTATGCAGTGACGTTGCTTTCCTTGAATATTTGTCGTGGCAGCATAAAAAAAACCCCCCAAAAAACCAAAGACTTACACAGTGGCGTGTGATTTTTAGGGTATTTTATTCTCATAACAAACCAGGAATGTTAAAGCCCAGTGTGCTAACCCCTGATGAATAGAAGCAGATTCACTCTCCATCCTGTTTTATCATATTTTGAATTGTATGGCAGAATAATACTAACCTGCACTTTAAATTGAACTTGAATGTCACATGTTTCATTACTGCCTGAGTAGAAGTGACGTTTAGAGGTTGGAATAATATACAGTGCGTCCGTCCTAAATGTCAGACCGCTCTCACGCCGCAGCCTTTAATTCCAAAGCTCCTCGGATGTAACTTTGCGTTGAAATTTGATTCCCGTCATCACACCATCTTAGCCTTTTTCCATCGCTCTGAAATGAAAAGTGTTATCTGTTTGCCAGAGGAGGAGCAGGTTGTCCTGCCTGTGTAGTCTGATCACTAATGTACTCACATTAGAGAATAATTGGTGTGAATGCCCCCCCTCCCCCCCACCAGCTATCACAGCGTCCACCACACCGATGCTTCAGCAGGACACAAACTACAACAGACGGATGTGGTGTTAATAACTGACCAGTTTACCGTTTACTTTAAACCCGGTCAGTGATCTGCTGCGTCTGAATTTACACAGAGCCTTTATTAACACTAGGGACAAAATGCATGTATTTATAATTATATCTTCACACTCTGTGACGACTGAGCTCTGTCTGCTGATGAAGGCCTTTAGATGCTGCTGAAAGCCCCTGAGGAAATCCAGTGAGTGGACCTTATGTTAAACACTGAATGAAACTTCAGGCTCAAAGGTTTGAAACGTGCCTCAGATTTCCTCATAGAAATGCTTCATAACTTCTAATAAATAAAACACATGTAACCTGAAAATCTGATTACAGCTATGTTAAACTGTCATCAGTCACTAACTGGTTATAAAGCAGTAAAAGTTCTATCTCCTGCCACATACAGGAGTAGACACAATATTTTTCTATCTGAAAGCAGCTGCATCATAATGTGCTATAAACCATTTAACAAAACCTAAATTGATTCTTGATTAATTAACTTAATTTAAATTAATTAATTAAGAAAATAAAAGGGATTAAAATATAAGCTGAATTACTTGTGAGCTGATGTCTGAGATTAACAGCCACATCTGGATCTTCGTTCGACCTGATCAGAGGTCGGACTTTAGCAAACTGTTGTCTTAGCTGCTACAACACTAAATAGTTTGCAAGTAAAATTCAGGTTGTTAGAATCAGTTTCCAAACCAAACCAAACCCTGGGTGAATACATGCTGTGCAGGAAATGACACATAATAATGTTGGTCAACACTGTCACAGCGCGAGACTGAACAGAAACGTTGGTCTTTTCTGAGCAAAGAAAATTTCTCTGAGTGTTGTCGCTTCTAAAAGTTGAACTTTATTTCAGGACGTGTCAGAGGTCACTGAGTGCTCATCAGGAGCCTTTTAAATTTAATCTCTAATTCTCTGGAGTAATCTGTGCTGATGAAGAACTTTTCATTCTGTCTGAACTTGTGTGTCAGTTGTTGGAAGCTTCTGGAAGGAGCTTCTGTGTGTACAGTAACCTCCCGGTTACCTTTCCTGTTTTCACCTGTCTTCCTTCAACTCGCCTCTTTAGCCTTTAACAAATGCATTTCTCCTGCTTTGTCTATCGACCACTTCACAGACGTGACATCCGGGCGATACAAGTTCGATGAGTCACAGTGATCTTCTGACTTTTAAGTAACTAGAAATCATGCATGCTGTCAGTGAGCTTGTCCCTTTGCAGCTCACGATCGATAGAATTCCCTGACCATCTGCCGAGGACAGCAGGGCTCGGGTGAGGTGGTCAGCAACACTTTGGACCCGAGTCCTCGTGTGCCACTGCTGTGACATTACAGCAGTATGAGCTGATGAGAGCAGTACTTTACACAGGAGTCACACTTCTTTCTAATTTCAGATACAAACGTTTGGTTTATTGCTTCAGATTCATCAGGATCATCCATGATTTTTCCTCAGTGATTCATTCTGAATAATCAGCACCTTTTAGTTATTCAGTGTGTCTGTGTTGGATCATGTGACCGGGATAACAAACTTAATATGGAGGTTTTTGTTTTCACTTTTTATTGTAAGTTAGAAGATGAACACTGACAGTTTCAATTCAATTCAAAAATCCAGTCGTATCAGGTTATGAGAAGCTGATGTTTCAAAAGTATTTTTAATTTTATGCAAATAAAAAAGAAAGAAAAATTAAGTCAGAAGCTCGTTAGAAAAATATTTTTTTAATTTTAATATTCTGGTCCAAACAGTCGCTGATGGCCTCTCACACATTCTGACTGATTCTGCTTTTAATGACACTGGTCACATGTAGTTTAAAACCTGTGTGTAAACTATCATAGGGCAGTGAACACATCACTCTCTCATTTTACAGTGAGGCGACGTTTCTGTCACAAACCTCCGGAAACGTATTTCCTCCTTCGCCGTGTCTTTTCTAATTCTTTTTTTAAAACTTGTATTCAGACTCCATCCCTCTGTCCCCTCGTCTGTCCCCTCGTCTGTCCCCTCGTCTGTCCCCTCGTCTCTCCCCTCGTCTCTCCGGCTCGTCCAGCCTCTGCCCCGCAGTGACTGACGGTCTAAATGCGGGGTGTCTCTGTGTAAACGCGGTAACTGTGCAACCTAAAGGTCGCCAGCGGTGAAGTGACAGCTTACACGCGAAGCCGCCGGTGAATCAATATGGTGCCAGCCACAGTTACAGCGTCCCATCATCGACCATCAGCTGAGGCCAATAAGACGATCCTCTAACTGGTAGCGCTCACTTTGCTCCTGCGGTGCCTTAAAGCCAATAAAGCGATTGATTGTTCCTGTTTTCGGTTGATGAGCAGCGCGCGCGGCTCTCCACACATTGACTGACATGTTTAAGCATCGCTTTGATCCGATCTGAGCGATTTGTCGGGAATAAGGTTTAGAAAAGGCCCGATTCTGTGGACAGCAGCTTCTAATTGGCTCTCCGCGGTGGAGATCATGTCTGCTGCATGTGTGGCGTGTTGCTGTTATGATCTTGTTTTTAATGACTGTTTCAGACGCAGCTTCATTAATGTCTGACTGCTTCACGGCTGCTTGACGTCCCTGATAATTTAATACCAGCTTCTGTGGCTGAGCTGTGAGCCGGTTGGCGTTAAAGGGCAGCCGAGGCCTCGGTCTGCTGCAGACTCTGTCCTCGCTTTGTCGCCGCCTTGTGCTCAGACTCTGCAGCATCCAGTGAGAGGAGAGAGTCTGCAGCAGAGAAAGGACAGCTCACTGTTCTGTTCTGTTCTCACACATTTCATTTAAAAACGTTAAACTAACAGACATTAAATGTATTATGTTTAATGTCTGATGCTAAATAGGCTCTTTCTTTTTTTTATTCAGTTTCTTAGAATTATTATTAAAATCATTTCTTAATTGACTCAAATAAATAAAAAAATATGAGGAACAGTAAATGTTTTAACACACGTGAACACTCAAAATATTCAGATTCTTAATGAGAGGTTGATTAAAAAGATTTAAATTATTTCTAAAAGTTGAAGGTTTTTATTTTGTGCTGCAGCCATTTAACAATTCAGAGAAAATAAACGGCGAAAAACAGACAAGTTATTCTCTAATAAAATGAAGTGCGTTTTTTTTCTAATGCTTAAAATACATTTGTTGAGAACGTTCTGCAAAGATCAATAAATAAGCGGATTTTTAACTAATAAAGCTCCTGGATAAATTGCAATTTTAAAAAATGAACAATGAAATCAAACAAACCCACAGGTCCGGATTTCTGTGCAGCGAGAACAAGAGCATCCGTCTCACATCTAATCATCATCATCAGCATCATCTTCATCTTCAGCCTGCTGGAGAGGAAGAAAGAGAAAATAATAGTAATAATAATAATAATATTAATAATAATAAAAGCTGAATCCCTTCGATGATTTATTCCCAAATTCCGGGAAAAAACAAAAAAAGTGCGGAAGCTGTGGAGAAAAAAATCCATCTGATAGAAATAAGAAACAACACGTCCGAGAAAAAAAAAGTGGGGCAGGAGCAAACATTCACCTCTGTGAGAGAAGTGGCATTTCCCATGAACAGACATCATCCAGAGTGTGTGCACACAGACCCGCAGCCTCTCTGACGCTCTGTCAGCTGAACGCGCCGCACATTTTCCTCCATATCCTTCAAACCCACGTCGGAGGAAAGTGCTGAATTTCTTCTGCCTTTGAACGCTCATTAGCACCTCATAATTACTTTACTAATTAGGATGACATGGTTATTAACAAGATGCGCTGTCATGACAGTCACCACCACTCCTCCCCATTCCTGAATATGTCGACCTGCGGCTCTCAGATTAGACCCAGAACGATAGACGCCACCGTGACACCGCAGTGATCAGGGCGCGATCAGGGCCTGATTTTCAGCTTCTGAATAACTTTTTTTTCTTTTCCGAAATAAGTTTTTTTTTTTTTTTTTTTTTTTTTTTTAATTAAAATCAACTCTGAAATTTGACCAAGTTAAGCAACTTTTAAACTATTACTCACAGCTTTAGGCTCTGAAAAATCTGACTAAATAAATTCCGGAAAATAAAAATAAATAAAGTTCAATGAAGAAAGAAAAGGTTTATAATTTATCCTACGATGTGCTGGAACTGCTGTTCTGCCACTGTGGGTTTCTGCCTTTTACTTAGACTTTATCAAATTATTTAGAGCTCTGAAATGTTTTTTTTTTTCTTCTTCTATTTTTTATTTTCCACTTCCTCAGTCTTTTCTGTCGCAGCTCAGATATTTCATAGAAAATGTTTCCAGCGTGGCCTTAAAGCACATGCACGTTTTTTTCCTCCTTTTTTAAAGAGCTGTACTAGAATTAAACTCAATTCAATGGCTGGCTTGAACTGTCTAGATAAAGAAACAACTCCCTGATTGGTGAGGTGCCGCAGCCGGTCAGGATGTGAGCCAATGGCAGCGGAGGGAGGTGGGGGGAGAGAGAAAAGGCGTCGGGTGTTTATTATAAAGGAGAAAATATTAATTCCCCCTCGCCGTGGGCCGTGACGTCAGTATAGGAAGTCATTGTAGAGCAACACTGGAGCGATTAGCAGCAAAAAGGGGGAGCCTGGTGTCGAGGAGTCAGCCCTATGTATATCTCTCTATACGCCTCAACTTTTAACACAAAGTTCAACATCCAAACACAAAAAGGGACGTGGACTACGCAGACCCACACTTTGCTTTTCCGCATTTTCACTGAATGTAACATCTTGGACCACAGGCACTCTGAGCCGCTCGTAAACGTGGATTTCGTGTCTCTCTGGGTTTATTTGTCAACTCTTTTCCTTTTTTAATTTTTATTTTTTTTTAATTTTCGTAACTCCGTGTTCATTTGGCTGACTTTCTTCTGATTTGCGCCGGGGGAGAGGCATCTCACTGTTGTTATGAAGACTTCTTCACTGCTTTCTTAATATGGAAGGATCCAGCGGGTCGAGTTTTGGGATAGACACTATTTTATCCAGCGCCTCTAACTCTGGTAACCCCGTGCTCATGAACGGAGATTTTCGGCTCGGCGACAGCAGGACAGCGGATTTCAGGAGTCAGGCAACCCCTTCACCATGCTCGGAGATAGACACTGTGGGAACAGCCCCCTCATCCCCCATCTCGGTCACCATGGAGCACGCCGCCGATCCGCATCTGGTCCAGGACAGCCTTCAGCATCACCACCATCACCACAACCAGCCGCAGAGTTTGCCGCTGTCGCCTCAGCAGCAGCCGCTCGCCGGGGCCGGCTGCGCCCCGAGGACTGCCACCTCCTCGTTTTTAATCAAAGACATTTTAGGCGACAGTAAACCGCTGGCAGCCTGCGCACCTTACAGCACCAGTGTATCCTCACCCCATCACACACCAAAACCAGAAAGTGCCACGGCTCCGGACGGCTTCAGGCCCAAGTTGGAACAAGACGAAAGCAGAAGCAAGCTGGACAAAAGAGACGACATTCAAAGTGAAATGAAATGCAACGGTAAGAGCGCAAAGGTCAGAGTGATCTGAGAAACACGCGGTGTAGGCAGCTCACTGTGGGGGTTCACTAAAACTGGCAGGCAGTGAAATACAGTGGAGGTGTTACAGGCTACACTAATGTAGCCAAGTAACACTAGTATAGGCATGAATGTAATTAACATGTACATAATAATAATAATAATAATAATAATAATAATAATAATAATAATAATCGTAGTAATGTTTTACAGTCTGACTCTTTGTCTCGAGCTTCCGTTATTAGTCTAATAGATGTGAAAACAGATGTAAGCCTGGTGATGTTCCCCGCGCGCGGGGCCTCCCTAGTGGGTCAATTAGAGAGATTATTGTTGTTCCTGGAGGGGGGATCACGGCGCACTGAGGAACAGCCACAGATAGAGATGGATTGACATATTGATTTCACGTTTTCTCAAGCAAAAGCACCCAAAAAACTTCAGGTGACAAATTCACACAAATTCCTCGTGTTGCTCTGCCACACGTGTCCGCGTGCATCACTTTGCGCAAGTATTTGTTGAAGTTGGTGAAAGTTTGAGTGGAAGCTCGGAGACTCTGAGCAGACACAGACTCCCGGTGGTTTTTATTTAGCTGTTTTTACGGACTCAGCATTAAAAAGAAGACTGTATCAAATGTTGTACAATAAGAGAATCATTTTTCAAATAGGCCCAACCTGTTTAACTGCTGCTCTAATTCCTCCGCCTTGTTCTGTGTTCTTAAGGGACGAAAGAGGAAGGTGACCGGGAAATCTCCAGTAGCAGAGACAGTCCACCGGTGCGCACGAAAAAACCTCGCAAAGCACGGACAGCCTTTACCGACCACCAGCTGAACCAGCTGGAGAGGAGCTTTGAGCGACAAAAATACCTCAGCGTGCAGGACCGCATGGACCTGGCCGCGGCTCTCAACCTGACAGACACACAAGTCAAGACCTGGTACCAAAACAGACGGTAGGTAACCTGCTCCTCATTCAGAGCACACACAGGAGCACGTCACCGTCCAGGTGCTGCGAGGAAAAAAAAGAAAAGACTCTTTATTAGAGCAGAATTAAAAGCACCTGGATCCAAACTGAGACATTTTGATCATTTAAAAATGATTCTGAACATGTGATTCATGTTCCCTCAGTTTACTGTCACATTCAACAGGAATTCTTTTTTTCAGCCTTTCTAATTCACGTTTCACACCTTTGACAGGCCTTTATTTTGGCAACACGTTTACTCACCATTCCTAAACAGTCACAGAGGAAATACAGGAAAAAGCCACTTTCCCTGTGATGGTCAGAGGATTCTCTGCATTTGTAGTTTAAGAGAAAAAAAACAGAAAAGTCTTTATTTTATTTTATTTGGTGAATAAATGAATAAAGTTTTATTTTGACACATTTATAATTCCTGTCATGTATTATACAGAAAACAACAATACAAATTTCCTGAAATTATCCATTGTTATTAAAAGTTATTTTTTGTTTACAGCTTCATTAAAACCCACTGCTCACATTATATTTAAACGGTTAATCGATGCATATATTTAATTTTTTAGAAGTGCAGCTTTTCTCTTGGTGTCATTGCTGAAATATCCTTTAGTTAAAAAAAAAAATAATTCTTCCTCCGCAGAACTTCTTTTAATTTCCTGCAACTTTTACATTTTATCCGCTGCTCTTCAAAATAAAGGCTGATCTGAATACTGGATTCCAGAGCAGATACATTAGCACTTTTCCCGGGTCTGGTCCAGGTGTATATCATGAAGACGAGCTCAGACTGGTGTCTTGATATTTTCTCTTTTTTTGCCTAATTAAACCTGAACCGTAAATTCGTGCCTGCAATAATTAGGCCTCTGCAAACCAATTAAAGGCGCGTTCGGGGAATTAGTAAGAGAGCGAAGAGATTAAATAATTCATCTGTTGTATTTTGATCTGATTTCCAGGACGAAGTGGAAGAGGCAGACGGCGGTCGGATTAGAGCTCCTGGCTGAAGCAGGAAACTACTCGGCCTTACAGAGAATGTTCCCGTCGCCCTATTTCTACCACCCGAGCCTGCTGGGCACCGTGGACAGCACGACGGCGGCCGCGGCGGCCGCAGCCATGTACAGCAGTATGTACCGGACTCCTTCTACGCCGCATCCCAGTCTCCAGAGACCTCTTGTCCCGAGGGTGCTCATTCATGGCCTTGGGCCGGGGGGGCAACCGGCACTAAACCCCCTGTCTAACCCCATGCCCGGCACACCGCATCCGCGATAAAACGCGAAATAAGACGAGAAATGACGATGACCAGAAACCTGGTTGAACACGTGATGTGAGTAACTGCATCGGAACCACTTTGCAGGACTTTTTGTCTCCCCCCTCCCCTCAGAAAGACCCATTTAAAGACATTTTACAGAAGTAAAGGAGGTATTTAATATAGGCCCAAATAGCCTAAGCCCAGTCCTAAAGACTTTCTGTCCGGGCCGAGACAGACCAGGAGGACTGCCCATGTCTGATTGTTTGTTTGTTTGTCTTTTGTACAAATACACTTACATTAGCAAATAAACTTATAAAGTTTATTAGATGGAGAAGAACGGAATGAATAAAGAAGTAATGATACTAATTGATTTGCAGATGCTTCTATTGAAACCCGAAAATTTTCATTTTTTAAAAATGCAACAGGAAGAAAATTCAAAAATCTCGAAACTATTTTAACCAAATAATGAATTTATCGATGATCTAATAATATGGATTATTAACTGGGTATTGGATTAGTACGTTCATCGAAATAGCAAATAGCTCAGTAACTAAACTTATTTTGGAAATTATAAAAATTGTTGACATTTATTCAGTGGCTTTTAATTTAATTTAGTAATTTCTTTTTTCTTTTTTCTTTCTTTCTTTCTTTCTTTCTTTCTTTTTTTTTTTTTTTACAGAGAAATGTAGTGTGTATTATATTATATTTTGACCGACCATGAATTTTAGTGGTGACTAACACATAATCTCAGTTCGCCCTTTTTTACAGGCGGACATAATCTTTATGACATAAATGGATCAACGTAAATCATTTTTAATCGGAGCATATGGTCTTTAAATTCAAGGATATTTCATTTAGTTTCAAACTAGTGATCACCGACTGGAGGTCAGTGTCCACGCCTTTATATTTATGTTTACCAGCACATATACATATGGATGCGCAGCAGCTGATTGGTGGTGGGATGAATGGTTTTGATGAGTCGGGTACACTGGGAATGTGGCCTTGGCTTAGCAGCTGTTCCCTGGGAGCACAGCAGACAATAAGCCTGAATTTCTCAGCGTGAGCGATCAGGATCAGGATCAGAACAAGAAGCCTGCAAGAGAAAAATCTGCTCATTCCCAATAACCAGTATCTGTTAGTGGACTTGTTTCTCCTGTGGTCGTAGTGCACATGGTTTTCCTTAGTGCCATTTTAAATTGTTGCTTTAGCACCTTTTTAAAACACTGCTGATTTCCTGTGATCCCACGCGTGTTTTTCTTTATGCTTCGTTACTGCGGAGTGAAGCTGCTTCAGGAGCAAACACACACAGAGCCCGGGCCTGAAATGAAACCTGATCAAAATACTGTGATTGTATTTATCCTCCTATAAGCGCGCACTGCGGAGAATGTGCCGAGGAGGCGCAGCGTGTGAATTAACGCCTCGGGGCTCGTTTATTTGACTTTCTTTTCTTTGAACCCTTTGCTTATTACACGGAGCTAAACTGACCTTTGCTGGTTTATAAAATATGAGCAATGCACGCAAACCTTCAGGAGCCCTACATATTTAATTATAGGAAACCTTTCAAATGTTTCTGTAGATAGAAAATTCTGCAAATTTCATGCGCGATTGTTTTTGCTTGTTTGTTTCTGATATTTTCACTCAGCTCATATTAGAGCAGGAGACAGCACTGCTGCATTTTAATGGAAGGTCCTGATTTTTTTTTTCCTTCTAAGCAAAGCGGGCTGGTGCATGCTCATATGCACACGCATGTTAAAGCCCGCAGACAGCCAGAAACATATGACAGCCGTGTCATTTTACCGGTGGAAGCAGTAAACACAGGCTTAAGTTTAGCTGCTTCCTAATACTTTGAACACATGTTAATGGAGCCCGTTTAAGCCGCCTGCTTGTCATCCTCTGCATGGACACTTCTCTCGGTCGTTTGGTGCAGAGCAGACCCGCTGCCTTCACTTTCTGCTGCGTGCATGTTGCTCCGTGGACCGATGCGTTTTTCCCTTTTTAACCAAATCGCTGAGGCAGGGCCAGAATTATTGTTGGCAGCACAGCAATGCCGCGCTCCTCGTACAGAACGGTTCAGAGTAATTACACTAAATACAATATCCATTCTCATTAAAGCTTTGGGTCTATGAACAACCGAGCGAAGCCACGCCGGGCTGCAGAGGAAGCGTTCGGGGCGCAGGCCTTGTAAGCAACGGGACATGATTGCGAAAACAGCCCTGGCCTATATCGCCAATGTTGAAAAATATTAGCCTACCATATTGACCCTACAGCTTCTGCCCATTACAGCAGTATAGTGCCGACGCATGTTGTTCATATGCATGACTTCTACAGCATTATTTATTTATTGCACTCTGCGGGTGGGAGGGGTGGGGGTGTCGGCGGTTGTGCGGGCTGTTCCAGTTCATTAATAATAGCCTAAGCCATACAGCAGCACTGAATTAATAGGCTGCTACCATCTCACACTGCCTACTAATTTCGGGCGTTTGCTGTGGTCAGAGTTTTGTCTTATTTTTCAGTAAATCCGCAGATTTCTATCTCAAACAAAGAAGCTGAAATCTCAGTCAGTTTAAACTGGGCCGCGGTGAGTCTGAGTTAAACTGGCAGCATGAGGCAGACTGGCGTGATCTGCATTTGGAATGGACACAGTCAATGGCACTATGAATGCAACATTATTATTATTATTATTATTATTATTATTATTATTATTATTATTATTATTATTATTATTAAGCCTTTTATCTCGTTGTTGAGGAGATTTTTTTCAAAGACGTTAAAAGTCAAAATGCGAGAACATTTTTTTTTGACCGGCAAAATATAAACGTAGTTTCTGAAACATCGTAAAAAAAATAAACTGTCCTGATAGAAAATGAAACATGATATTATCGTTATTATTATTGGGACTGCAGCTATGTGTGAATTCGCTGCTGAGGCCAAACGGAGTTTTGGTGAAGATGAGTAATACTTGAGAAAAGCCAATCACTGGTGGAATAAAGGGCAGCAGACTTGAATAAAGAGGATTAGGCCTTTCTTTTCCATGGCGCATATTATCCAGAACAGATGGGCTTTAGAGAGTCGTTTTCTTCTTCTTCTTGCCTCGAGGAACCTTGTTGGGCACTTTAATTGCCACTTTTTCCAACTGATGTAATGGTGGGATATCTTTTTCATTACAATAATGAGGTAACACTTGCTCTCCTTGGCCTCTCATTATCACATCTCCTACATCACTCACTAAACACAAATTTACCCCCCGCCCCCCCGCTTCCAAAAAAAAAAAAAAAAAAAAATCTTCGCGCTAACTTCTCCTATACATCTTCGCGTGCAGCATCATCACCAGCTGCTGTCGGCCGTTCCCATCCCTGACTGCGCGTTGATGCAGCTTCGCTTTTCATTAGGAGCCTGCAGGAGAATTTAAAGAATCTGAATAATAAAGGTTTGACCAGCAAGTGTTTATTCACCAGATCACATTAAAAAAAAAACTGTACATTATAGCTCCTACTGGAAATATACATCAGATGGACACAGCAGGGTTTGGCGCTGCGCTGCTTTTACCAACAAAACACATTCATGCGTCAAGTTGGTCCAAAACACATAAAAGCCAACCTGAGAGAAACACAGAGTTCGATGTTAAGCTTTGATATTTTCTCAGTGAACACTTCTTCTTCTTCTTCTTTTTTTTTTTTTTAATCATCAGCACTCTGAAAAAAAAAAAAATCTGAGGGTGTGCTTCCAATTTGCCCACTTCCAAATCCTAAATATACATTAAGTGTTAAGCTCTAAGTGCAAGATGATGCAAAGAGGAGCAGTTTGCTCCTCATATCTAAAATATAATGGTTGGGAATAAAAACACTACACATTGTTTCAGTGTCAGCCAAACAGCACGGACATCTCCGGGTGCAACCTCTTAAAATATTTAACTCTAAAAAAGGGAAAATCTTTTTAGCATTCATTTGCATTTATTTTAGTATTAATGTAGATGCTAAAACATTTACAGGTGTGATGCAATATCGCACTTGCTCATAGAAGCATTATGGGTCAGAAGAAGCAGATTTTTTTTAGCTTTCTTAACTTATTAAAATTACATTTCTGGGGCTTATTAAAATAAATCCTGTATCATTTCTAACAGCTTCTGAGCAGATTTTGTGATAAATGAACCTAAAACAAATATAATGCTGTAGATGTTATTTTTCCATGTTACATGTCAAATTGACTTGAATTTTAACTGTGGGATGTTAAAAAAAACTAAAGGGTTTCACAGTTATTTTGTTATCGAGGCACTAAACGTGCACAGAGGTCAGGGTTCTGAGCAGCTGAGAGATGAATTTACATAAACATGATTATCAAAGACGATGAACCACAGTTTTACTTGTGTGCTCAGAGCTGCCGTTCTCTCTGACCTGGCATCGTGTTACCTGACTAACAAATTAGTGGTAGGAAGTATTTGTGATAGAAAGTGGTTTATAGCTTTTCCTAACTAAAAATGCTCCTAAAGTTTGGTTGTTAAGAGCAGTGAAGAACCAGTGAACAGACTTGTTGACATGGAGGCTGTAAGCCATCCACTCGTCTCATAAACACCCACCTCACGGCAGAGCCGAGACTAGCACGGACATCTGCAACAGTCCCACTGAATGATGCCGTATAGCTGCGACATATCATAGTTTAAATGGCCTCATCATTTCAGCAAATCCAGCCAGTTTCCCTCTCTCTTTTTGTCAAGTGACAGGACAGCTGATGGCAGAGAAGCTCCGCTACCTTTCAAGTTTCAGCCAGGCGCCGTCACATGCGACCGCACAACCAAGAAGAAAAAAGTCTGTCAGCAGTGATGTCAAAAGCTTCAATTTTTACAGAGCAATTAGGGGTTTCATCACAGCAGAGCGATGTCAGGATTCATTACGGCTCAGCAACAGCTAATTGCTTCAAGGTTAAAGTAACAGATCTGACGGCATTATATTTTAAGTGACAGACTCAAATTCTGGTGGTGTTTCACAGAGCACAGCGCTGACATTAAGGGAGTATGCTCGAGAGAATGGGGGCTGAGCAGCAGTTGGAATTACTGCACATTATGCCTGTGATTGGTTGGAGTAGCAGTAACTCTGTAAGGAACATACACAGGAACTGGTGTTAGGGTCTACCTGTGTAAGGGGAAACAAAGGACGATGTAACGTGCTTCGCAAACATCCTTTCAAGTAATCCATTCTTGGATTGCTTCGTGGCCCTTGTGTTTGGAAAGTATTGAGTCAGTATGGAAAACGAATAGAAAATCTCATTTCTGCTGCCTGTCTGAACGACTCAGCACTTTTTCCAGCTGTTGTGTCAGAAGCTCCGTGCACAACCTAAAGCTCTGGCCGAGGCCATACCTGCTTGTTATAGGTTGCATGGCTATAATCTGGGAGCAGTTCAGTTTAAAGAGCTGAAATATTGACACGACAGTATTTCACAAGATAGAAGCAAAGATCTGAGAGCAAGTCAAAAAAAAAAAAAAGAATTTAGATTCAATCATCTCGCGACCGCTCTGCGTCCTCGCCCACAGGTCGGAAACATCAGTGTGCAGTGCACCTGTGTGTGCACCTGTGGTAACTGACATTGTGATCACTTGGAGATTTGGCAAATTATTAGATGTTATGTTGATGTGGCTAACGAATTATGTTGTCATCTGGTAAATGTAAAATTCACTCTCGTTTTGTCTCTGTTTTTGGTCTCCACCATCTTCCTCCACTAGATTCACCAGCTAGCAGCTGACTTTGCTCATTTGTGTAGCCTGCGTGCAATGTGTTTTTAGAGCCTTTGCACTGCAGACGGCAGCCTGCTGTGGACAGAGAGCACAACACCTCGAGATCTGTGAGATGGAACCAGAACAGCGAGGCTGCAGAACCCACAGCCAGAACAATGAGCTGAGAGTCGCTGTGACGCTGAAGAGCTGAGGGTAACTGCAGTCATTTCCCTTTTCACACACACACCAATCAGACACAACATTAAAGCAAGTAACTGGTTTTAATGTTGTGTCTGATCGGTGTCATCTGATCTACTGTTCATACAAAATATTGATTATAGCAGTTTTAAGAGAACAGTTGAGCAGAGGCAGCAGAGAGCTCCAGCTTTAGTCTGGGCTAAGCTAGCACCCTTCTGTTTAGACCTTTTTATAACTTAATGACCCAATTTAAGGAGAAATCGAATGTATTTGAGCAAAATGAATTATAGATTGGGGCGTCCATGCCAGAGAGCTGCTGGAGTCATTTCTTTTCAAATGAGCAGTTGTTTACCCTTGGCTTTTTTCTCCTCTTAAAGTAGAATACCTGATCCTTTGAACTGATTGTTTGTTTAACTGCTGCTGGGAATCAAGAATCCCTGAGGTCTGAGTAAGTGTTGATCTAAGGTTGGATTTGAAATAGCCTAATGAGGAACTCTTTGGATAATTAGTGATAGCTGGAATGCTTGTGGATAATTTGAGTGCTTCGCCACCGTGTATGAGCAAGACGACGGGGAGGAGGGCGGATGATGAAAGAACAGAAAGATCAGGGTTAATGAAAATTAGCATGTCAAGTTAGTCCTTACCTCTGTGTTTCTTTTCTCTTTTTTTCTCTTTTGTTCTTCTTAAGATGCGTTATTGTTGATGTAATGGAACAATTAGCGGTGTGGTTCATTGCAGGGATAAGGTGCTGCTGGGGAGGACGGCTGCTGCTGCTGGAACTGCAGCTAACGCTGTGGTAATTAGAGTCAGGGAGGTGTGTAGTGGTGAGGTCCAGCAGGAAATGAGGAGGTGGCAGTGGGCCTATGGGGAGAGAAAGGCTGTCCCCCTTCTGTGCCCACTCGGTAGTCAGTGGGAGACCACAAACAAGAGCTGTGCCCAGTTCAGACAATCATACAAGTTTGGACTGGTCTGGACTAAATCACCAGTAATTCTGCTTGTGATAGTTTTCACGGCTGATCTGTTGTGTGTGTGTGTGTGTGTGTGTGTGTGTGTGTGTGTGTGTGTGTGTGTGTGTGTGTGTGTGTGTGTGTTTTACAAGGCAAGAGTTGTCATTTGTTGCTCTTTGTCATTATTGAAGAAAACAACACATCTATTAAAGACCAACAGTGTTATATACATAATGAAGAATTACAGTGTGAGACAGGGATCTGTTGCTATTGTTTGGGACAACTGTGTAAATAACAGCCGACTTCATGATAAATGATAAATAATATATAGAGAAGCAGCAGGAAATCTTGTCTAAACAGGGCCGGAGCGAGTAAAACAGCAAAGCGAGTGCGACATTAACTCATTTCCATCAGATTGTTTGTTTTTGGTTTGAGCAGCGAGCACTTGCCGGAGGTTGTGTTATGGCACAGTTAATTACATTTTTAAATTAAGTCTGTCTCCAGATCAACTTGCTGAAGACATTGAGAGCAACACTGGGTGCGAAGAGAAGGACCGATAGGAGTTTACAAGTACCTGCGACGTGCAAGCATGGGCCTGCCGAGCGCTGAAATGTGATTAGGAGCTTGTGCTAAGCACTGTCTGCCCTCTCACCACGTTACTGCTGCGGGCTTCAGGCCAGAATGCAAGTTGTTGATTGGCGCTGCATTTCGAGATATTTCACAACCGTCGTCTCCTGCAGGAATCGGAATGGCTCTTTCTAACACATGGATACGCAGACATATGTCTACATCTCATACACATAAAGTGGTGAGAAACTTTAACATATGCGTGTACATAAACAGTTAGAATTGCTAAAAGTGTTGCTAAATGGATAAGGAAGGATCAGATTGCCAAGGGAGTCAGAGCAGTTCACTGAAACAATAGTTGTGTTTTCCACTGGCAGTTGGAAATAAACAGAGCTTTACCAGGGACAAAACTGGTCTTTCTCTGCATTAACTATGGGTTTGGGCTTTTAGAAGGTTATTTTCCCCATAGCCACACAAAGCAGCTACCCCCCTAGTTGAAGCAATTTGCTGTTCACAATGCCTCAGCTTAACCAGCTAGGTCAGGTCAAGTTGACTCAGACAATAGGGACTTTAGTGTCTCACCCACAGCACAGAGTGTCGCAGAAACAAAGCAGCTCACTGCAAGTGGAGCAAACATTTCATAAAGTCGTGGCCTCAGTCTATAAATGTCCTGTCTAATCTGTTATTTCTCATCAAGCAGGCCTTTCATCCATTTTTGGACTTTGGTTGAATAAAAAAAACCCTGTTATGATTTTGATGCACGTTGTTATAGAACGTTTATTTTCAAGTGATTTCATTTCACTGCCATTTTTACATATGTATACAAAGCATCAGGTCTCATTATGTTTTGTCACTATAACGTTTGAGTATAATAAGAATAGAATGAAAAACAGGGCTGCATGATGATTCCGTTTTTTTTTTAAAATCAGCTTTAATTAAAAATGAACCAAAAACCGTTTTTATAATTTCTGTTGTAAAAGTATGAAACACTTTTGAATTATGTGATACTGCTTTCAACCGTCCCACCCATCCTGCAATGACCTTGAATGCAAAGAGCTGATTAACTGATGATTAATCAAAAAATAATTGGCAACAATTTTGATAATCAGTTTATCGTTTAAGAAACTTTTTAAGCAAAGAGGCAGAGACTTCTCCAGCGTGAGCTTCTGAAATGATAGTAACCTGAATATTTTTGGATGTTGGGCTGTTGATTGGACAAAACAAGACACATGAAGACATATGACTCTGGGGAACTGTGATGGACATTTTTAGCTATTTTCTGACAATAAGTTAATTGAGAAATTATTCAGCCAATGATTCAATAATGAAAATAATCATTAGTTTTTGCCTTAAAGAGAATGAATGTCACGAGTTTTCCAAACCTACACAGACAGAAATACTGTTTTTCTCATATGACCTTTAGGTTTGTTCAGCACATATATCCACTCCTAAGAAATGAGGAGGCCCAATTATGACACAACATATGTGCAATAATAGGGAGATAATTGCAGGGTGTTCACATTACCCATTTTAACACCCAGCAGCTTAGTGTCTGCTCAGCTGCTGTATGAAAAATACATTCAAGCCCCCAGATACTGCAAAACCAGCCTCTACTTTCCATCAGAATATACAGCAAATCTGATTTCTGGTGTATGTGAAATATAAACTAAATGTACTATGCAGTGGTTTTAATGTTACTGCGACGAGACCTGAATCAGACACTCAAAGAGAATTCACTGAATATATCACGGTCTGAGGCTGTATACGTTGTCCATACTTTATGTATGTGCACATCAACACCTACGGGAATTCATATACAAAGGTCTCCATGCACATACACAATGGCTGCATATAGCAGGAGATGAACATCTGATTTGTCACATTTGAAACGCTAATGTTTAAACCAAAAGGAAGAGCACACAGTAATGTGTTCATTCATCTGCATAAACACCACCTGTCCCGGCACAGACAACTCCTCAAGCAGCGAAAGTTTAGTGGCAGCCTGTGTGCAAGCCAATCAGTGGGGGCCCAGCTGTGGTTTCACGAACCCGTAGCGTTTTCAAGTGTCAGAAAGCGCTCTGAGTACTGTTGGTGGTGCTAGAGAGAGAATACTTTCATTTCATGTCATCCGCCAGCGAGACGAATAGGCGACACGATAACAAAAAGAAAACAGGGTGTGCTATCACGATTGACATCCGAAGGTAATTTATGCTGGCCCTTTATTTACTCACAGCTTCCATATACACACTGAGAGTTGTTCTTGAAGGCTAATTTGGAGCATATTTGGCATATTGCAGGCCCTCTCTCCTTAAGAATTTCCATCATTTGTCTCAGCCATGAGCAATGTGTTATCAAAATCCAGAACAGCATTGATCACCTTTCCTTTTTTTTTTTTTTTATTGTTATCATCCCTGGAACAGCTCCTTAGTGCCAAAGCTTTTGTTTGTTTTTCCTGTTGTTTTTTTCTACGCTGATACTAGAACAATACTGTCAGTTTCTGTCTTGACTTCTTTCCAAAAGTGGAATGTGGCATGTTCCTCAAATCGTATCTGTAATGAAAAGGAAAGCTTGCCTCACATGACACCTCTTCAGCTGCATGGGAGGGACAAAGCTTGTAGTTTGTTTTGATGGTTAAAGAGGGGATGGCATCTGGCATCGTAATTATTTGAATAAATTACCGTGGAGCACTGATAAATGAAACCGAAGTGCTGTCAGATCTTGATCAGATTCTGTTTTTGTTTTTTTTTAAATGCACAAGTCTTTTAGAAATACAACCACAATTCTAAGAAGCTTTTTTTTTTAATTATATGTCATCTGCTCCCTTTGAATACAATAAATTCTCTTAATGCAATTCAGTTATCCACTGCGTTATGATAGATGTAATTCAGCGAGTAGAAATCTTGTTTTTTTTTTTTTTTTTTTTTAAACTTAAGGTTAGATTTTTTTTTTTATTCGCAATTGTACTTTAGGTAATGGTCACTTCTTTCAAGTAGTCCACTTTCAAGAGAAGCTTTTAAAGGTAGAATTGTGGGTAAGTCGACCACCAAAATCATACGACTGATCCACAAGGAAGAAAGGGCCAATTAGAGATCATTTGGCAAAATAGCTTTCGATTGCTTTCACTCGTGTATTATTTGCTCTTTTGTTGACCTCTGCTGAGAGCAAAGGCAGATTCTCTGACAACCAGAAGAGGGGCCGCTGCCATGCTGCTCTTTCATCTCGCATTGTGAGAGCACAAGTGCCTGTGTCCGCCGACCACTTTAATCAACTTAATGCAACTGATACTGGCTGTTGTTATGAGCCTCAGGTCCGATTCAAAGAGACCCACACGTGGACGACACTGTGGAGGCTTTTCCGCAGACCTCTGCGGCCAACAAGTGCTGTGCGGGTCAGGGATGGAGGCACAGAAAAGATGGGGGTCATGGGAAATGCAGACAACACTCAGACAACCTGTCTGCAAGGGCATGCTGGTTCCTCTCTCCCATCCCTCCATATCCACGTCTTTACAAGGGCTACACAGCACATCTGATATGAAATATGGGTGATGGACCTTTGTTTAGTTCAAAGGTTTATACCTCTTTATTCCTAAGTCCCTTTGTGGATCCTTGGGCCTTGAAATATGTATAACTGTCCTTTTCATTCCAGCCATCTGAGGGGGAAATCAAAGCCCAAAGACTCTGTGAGAATCAGTTTGAAATGGAGTGTCCATACGATGTCATCATTTCTTAACCTGCTACCTCGCACAGAGCCCCTCATGACCTCCACAACATGGCGAACATTCACTGTAGGCTTCGCCACAGCATCAGAATCCATAAGCACATGTTTGGTTGTGAATGTTTTGTGAAGCGGGAGCAGACGGGCTCAGTAAAGCTTTGTTACGTGGCCTAAAATCGTGGTTTTAGCTAATTTTTGTATTATTGTGAAACACTGTCACATGCTGAAGCATCTATCATTTTCATTTAGAAATACTGGACCAACACATTTCATTTTCTTTATATGTTCTTTGATGAACAGTTATGTACCTAATCAGTTAATACCCTTCAAATGGAAGCAACACTGATTTCCAAATATTCATATTGAATTATACATATACAGGTTTTTATTATATTTAAGAACTTGATAACAAACTACAACTGATATTTATGAATTATAACAAACTAAATCAACTTTACATGAACAGCAGTCAGTTAACTGGGGTTTGCTGGCTGCTGTTGCATGACAAAAGAGTTAAAGTAATGACACACAACACATTGCTAAGCTAAGCTAAGCTAAGCTCATTGCACTCTCACTATTTTATTCTGTTTTCTTTGACCTAAATACTTATCTGTACATTTTACTGCTCTGCTTTTTAATCTTTACTTCATGGCACCTCTCACCTGGTGAGGGAGAAACAGCATTTCGATTTGTCTGTACGTCCTGCACACAAAGTGAACTGACAGTAAAAATCTTTTGAATCTTATCAATTTGCTTTCCAAAAATTTATTCAAAAATTAATTTCCAAAAATTAATTTCAGATTGTCAGTTTATGAAAGCAACAAAGACCCTTGGGAGGTTCCCACCACAAGCTCCATCATTTTCCAGTGTCAGCACAGTGGTAGCTACTCTGATCTCATCATGCAGCCAACACGATGAGATCAGAGCAGGTAGCTGGCATGAGTCAGTACAGGTTGTTAGGCTCTAACCTAAGAACCCACAGTACCTAGTAGCTGTGGTGATATTCCACTGTACTGCTGCCCAGTCCACATTATAGAACAGTGTCATTGCCTGTTAACAGTGGTAACCATTCACTGTTTGCACCTCTGCAGTTTAGTTAGCTGGCCAGCGTTACTATAGCAACGTCTAAACCTAAATTGCTTGACTACCAGTGGACATACAGTTCATACTTTAATCTTTAAGTTTTAAATTGTTTGTAGCCTCTCCAAAATAAACTAGCTTGGTTTATGTTAGCTACCTCACAGAGGTAACCCCGACACACACACACACACACACATCAGTTTGTCTTTGGTGCTTTAGTTTTGCATTATTATAGAAACATTACAGCAGCTGAATTAGACTGTTAAACTGTTCCAGACACTAAGCTCCTGAACTGGACTCAGACGGTGTATTTACACAGAGACAACTGGCTTGATTGCTGTTAAAACCCTGATTAAAGCAGTAGCTTAAGTGTGTTGTTCACATGGATCAGAGTAACCTGCCGTGTCTGGTTTGACAGACAGTTTAACACTCTGCACTACAGGCTGATGGAGGTAACAGGAAACTGGGGGGCTGTGGGCGAGTTTGCGTAGTTAAATTTTAACCTTAACCTCAACACAAGTTTTGTGACATGAGGTCTGAAGGACATGTCCTTTCTCAGCACTAAACCATGGCTATGCTGCTTTCGTTATGGACTTTGCTTTGTCTTTCTGGTAACTGTACGTAGGATAATGTGATTAAGATTTCAAAAAAATTGCATCACTTGTTAAAATTGTTATTATCAGAGTCCATGTAAAACTGTCTCCCTGGAAAAAAAATGTTGACAGAGAGCAGGAATTGTCTGATAATACCTGTGTCTATTGTCTGCTGTATGTAGGAAATTTAATTGAGTAGTGCAGAAGCCTTACAAAAGGACAGAGAGAGACACACAGCCCTCCAAGGCATGACATTGTTTTTGACTTGGCAAAGTGCTGAGCTCAACAGCAGACCACTAACAAGGAGACAATCACCCCTGAAGGAAGGATGCATACAGAGAATGGCAGGAGGACTCTTCTTTAAAGCGGTGAGCGCTCACTGTCTGATACTCCTGTGGTTAGTTCCTCAGTCATAACAAAGGTCTGCTGGACGGTGATTTTCATACTCTGCTTCTCATGCTTCATTTTCTATTTGCACTGCGCTTCAGCATCGACATCAACATTAAGATTTCTCTTGAATATCAATAATTTAGCTTTTGCTTGGAGTTGATTTTCAAAGCACTCGGTCAGATGAAGAAAAACTGCATCAACTTGCTTTTATCTAACATTGAGAACAAACCAATCTAAGGCATTGATGTTATTTCTCTGCTTTGTTGTCTGAATTGGAGTGTTGATCCTCGAGACACAGCAGAGGTTTTGTTTTTATCTTTGGATTAAGGAAGCATAGGTCTTTTTTAGATTGGGGAGTGCTCTCGCAGGGGTCAAATAACAGATTAATAGGTCCAGTAATGAGCTCCCTGGAGTGTCCAAGTCTTTCCGACTTCCCCAACCTCCATTATGTCCTTTTATGATGGATGGTGGCAAACATCATTCACACATCTGAAAGAAAAATGTCTAGAATGCCATTTGTGTGAAGGAGAAACATCAGCTGTAGTGATATATTAGTGTGGTATGATGTTGTCTTTTGTATCTTTGTTTGTCATCCATGCTTAAACTGTCAGTTGTGTGTCCTTTTGTTTCGTCTCCTCACAGCATCAGGAATGTTAACACGCCCCTCTGGGTGTCTTGAAGGTGCTTAAAGGAACTCGGGTTTTAGATCTGATGAATTCGCCTGCTTTGATCCAATCACGCTCCTGATGCTCAGACCACACACTTGAAAATATGAATGACGAGACGCCAACGCTGCCCATTATATTTTCACAACAAGCCACTTCCTGCTGCATCGGCACAAATCAGATTTCAAGCAGTGCACCCATGAGGTGAATCCAGATTTCTAGCTTTTAAACCTAACTATTGATATTCTGAAATGCAGTTTTAATTTTTTTTGTCAATCACATGCATGTATGACTGTATGGGACTTCCTGTTACAGAGGCGTGTTGAGGTTTTGTCCTGTTCCGTGTAGTCTGGCCGTTCCCGCCTGTAGAATCACAGCAAGAGAAGCTTCTCTTTCCACCCTGTCTCTCTCTTTTTGTCGTTATGCGTTTCCATGAGGCTGAGTTGCGACTAATGAGTCTCATAATTATTTTTTTCACGAGCTCTTTGTGACACCAGAATGAAGCTAAGCACACTCGCTAAGCTAAGTGCAGCATGGTTTGCTGTCCGTCACTGGAATGGTCCATGTCACAGTAATGATGTCGAGTGACAGTCGCCGGACGTGTTCGGTGAATGAGCTTCCTGTCAGCTCTGCTATGACTTTATCCACCTCACTGAAATAGATCCTGGTTCTGATTAATACAAAGGTGTGTGTTAATTGCTGAAGTGTGTGACGGGACGTGAGCTTTGTTTTGCATGAAAGTTGGACTTGAAAACTCCCCACATACTCTGCTAATGGAAGGGCCATCTTCCTACAGACGGGGCCCTCTACTTCCTGCACTGGCTCTGAACGCTGGACATAAATCACGAGGTGTGGAACTGTCCAGTGCAGATGTAGTTCCCAGGGATACTGGGTGGTGTAATCACTTCAGTGCCATGTTTTTGCTCCCCCATTATAAAACTGAGTCATGAAGTCAGGCCATTATCAGATTAATAGATTGGGATAAAATTAACAGCTGCAGTTTTACTTAAAAAGGAATCAGGAAATGTTACTTCTATGTTCTGGTATGCTGAGACATTGTTCATTAAGCCCTGTGGAAGGCGGACGTGTTGCAGGAAAACCAGATTTTCACACCTACGCGCTCAATCCCAATTTATGGTCAGCCTGCTCTCATTTCAAAATCTTTGATGAGCAGCGGGGAATGTTTAAAATCCTTAACAGTGTCGGCCTTGTCATCTCATGGCTGATTAATAAGTGTGGGGAGCAGAGCATAATCAGCTGCCAGAGTGGCTCCCCTGGACAGATATCTCTGTCCACCATCATTAACTGACCTTACACGTGTAGAGAATAACCACAGGGGGAGGACAGACAGTACAGCAGTCACAGGAGACAAATCTCAGGGGGTGATTACTTTATGCTACACCATGGAGCGATGCTAATGACCTCTGTGCTCTTGCATTAATGGCCTTTGCTGTCACATTATCATGTGGCAGAGGTGTATGAAGAGGTCCTCACCTCGTGGAGACAGTTTAATCAGAAAAAGCTCTAATACTCGAAATAAGGTTTGATGTTTAGGACGTGCAGGGAAGAGCAACTCTGATGGTGGCACAGGATGAAAAACTTCCTTAATCACCTACAACAGAATCAGAAGGTGTTTGTGTGGGATATTCTCAGGACCACAGTGGCTTATTATTCCAATATGATATCAAATACCCTGTCTGACTCCACTGAAATAAGCAGGTTCGACCCTTTACGATCACTTGCTTTCTTTCCAAGAGTTAGATGAAAAGATCAATATCAGTCTCATGTCTGTGTGTTAGAGAGTACAGAGTACAGAGTGTGAGGCAGGTAGAAACTAAATCGCGTGGCTCTGTCTAACGTGCATATCGATTGTTTAACCCGTACATAAACTGAAGGATTCAAATCACAGTTTGAGGTCTTAGGGTATATGAAATGCTAAAACTCGCTAGTGCTAATTTGGGGCTATAGTGAGATGGGCTACAGTCGGACTTTCAGAACAGAAATTCATCAGGAAATATCTCAGCAGAACCACGTAACGACCCCTGAATCACAGGTTGTCATTTTTCCATTTCTCTTCGTGTAAGGGTCAAACTGAGGGCACACGCTGTGTTAATTAGTCTCGTCTCCGGCTGCTTCCGGTCTTTATGCAAAGCTTGGCTCCAGCTCCGTTCTCAGCTCTCAGACACGAGATGAGTGTTCACAGGTAAAACAGAGGATTTTTATGTGTTTTTTATTTTAAATAAACAAAATAAAGATTACATTAAGCTGAAGGTGTGCCATGCAGAAAGAAGTAAGCTGCAGGAGGAGTGTGTCATTCCAAATTCAGCAACAGTCTCTATTACAGCCTCAATACATCTCATACAGAGAGGCAAAGCTTTATGTATCCTCGGACCCAATTTCAGAGTGAAAGGAGCTGATTGACTCAGGGGCCCAACTTTTTTTTTTCATTCAGTGAACCTCAGCTAGAGTGAATGCAAATCAAGGCAGGTGTATTAATGGACATCTCTCTCACTGTATGAGACGGGGACTTAACATCGCGCTAAATTGTTTGTCTTGTGCTCTGTGTTGAGCTCTTCATTATATGGCTCTTGGAGGATTAGGGATTTGGGTGATCCTCTGACTCATAATGTGAACGTGAAACCAACACTGAGGTGTATATTGAAGTAGCATATGTGGAAATGAAACAGGGGGATGATATTAAATAACTTGGATTTTTTAAGTCACACACTCCTGTTATCTGTTTTTGTTAATACGGCGCTGACGTTGTGTCTGTGACAAAGATTTCGGAAACTCCTGGTGACATTTTGCATCCGTATTCACTTTAACCCCTTTATCTCAAAGACAACAGAACATTTCTGCTCTTGTTCAGTGTGTGCTACACGTTATTTTCTCTGTTGTGTCTCACTATTCTTATGTCAAGTGGGGCCATAACTTGTGTGTTTGCGTTGCCCCACCAATACTGATGTCAACACACTTTGTCCCCTCTGTGCAGAACCAGGCCCCGAAGGCAAATGTGCTCATTCACAAGGTCGAGCGGACAACGCTCTCTGGGCTCATGTATGTAATATACAGCACGTACGTCACGTTATATTTACGTCGTCCTCCTCTTCAGCTGTTATCTCTTGTTGATGGTGTTTACATTGCCAACTTTTGCTTCAAGTCTGTGATTTGGAATATGTTTAAACTTATTTTCTGATGTAATTCATGTGCAAAAATGGGCTAAAAGCTCAATGAATCTTTACTTTTTACTTGACCAGCCAAACAGAGGACACCGCTCCTCAGTCTCCATTTCTCTGTAGCAGACAGCAGTGGTTAAATGGCTGCCGTGTGATTCCTGCATCTTCAGCAGACCCAGGCCTGAAGGAAAAGTGTCGTCTTTGAATTCACTGCAGAGACACAGAGCTCTGGCCCCTTTCTCCTCTCAACTTCCCCCTTGAAGTTTTTTTTTCTTATAGCTGAAAAGAGAGCAGGATTGTGCTTAAAAAAAAAAAAAACGAGGGGGTTTTTAATCTGGGGAATGAGTGCTTTGCCATGCAGCCCAGCTCTAGAGAGAGTGCCAAGCAGGGCCAGGCAGTGTATTAATATTTAAATTCCAGTCCAGATAATCAATAGAAGGGGGTACTTCTGTGCGCTGTTACCCTCAGATGGGAAACGATAATAGGGAGAAAACCTGCTGATTAGCCTCCTTAGAAGCTCTCTTCTCTGTGTAGTGCTCAATACTTTAGGAGTGATTATAACCTATTGAGGCAGAAAACCTGATCGAATATAACCTCTTTTGAATTCCTTGTTCCTTCAATAGTGTGTCAAAAAGAGCATTCAGTGGTTCGTGTTCATGTTCGTGCCTTTCTAAGTTATTCTCATTTCTTCTTTGCATATGGTGCGCAAGAAAAATTTCAGGCAGCCTTTATGTCGTGACATAATGCTTTAATATGGGTGCCACTGCCATAACAGGCACCAAAAGGGAACTTATATTTTATTCTTCCTTTCAGTGTACATAAAAAAAAAATCCCAGCTTAGTCCTTTTTGTCTTTTGAATGCTTTGAACTCCTTTCAGCCTTTAGGGGGACTTTTTGTGCTGTGGACTGTGGTGTGCATTCACTGTAAAGGCACTCAATACCGCAATAAGACCACAAGCAAAACTGAGTGTCTTAAGCGGGACCACACATCTAAGGCATTTGCATAATTTAAGGAGGGGAAAAAAAAAGAAAAGGCAAAAAACCAACCCTCTTCATTTAAGATGAGAATCGAGGCAACGCATACCTCTCTCGACCTATCGGGTTACTGCACGTTTTGGTCAAAATGGCCCAACAACAGCTGAAACACAAAGTCTTAGAATTTAAGCCTTTCAGGGCGAGATTCGTCTTTTTGTGGAGTTAAGGTTTTAGCCACTTTACCATCGTCTCATAACACGGTGTGTCTGAAAATCTGAATGTATAAGAGAGGTCAGGATTTTTTGCCATTGTCCTCACTTAGTTAAAGCATCAGAGATAAAGAAAGGGTGTGTGTGTGTGTGTGTGTGTGTGTGTGTGTGTGTGTGTGTGTGTGTGTGTGTGTGTGTGTGTGTGTGTGTGTGTGTGTGTGTGTGTGTGTGTGAGAGAGAGAGTGAGGGGGGGTGCCAGTGCTTTTCCTGAGGATAATATCTTGTTTGAAGGGCCAGCAGAAAGAAAAGCAGAAGGAGCTGAAGTAGTGGTGGTGAGTATCTTGAAAGAGAGCAAGGCCAAAGCTGAACTGCTCAGTTCATTTTCCACCTCACTGGCTGTCGTAATCCATCTTGGCCAGCTGCTAACAAGATTGAGTCTGAAGTTTACCTCCACAATGAGATAATCAGATTAAGATGCACAAAGATCAAATAATGACCCGGCTTTAGGGCAAGTTCAGCAGGCCCTTGATTGCGATGTGTGGTCCTTCAGATATATTAAAGAATTTCAATTGTCTCGCCATAACATGTATGTATTATCAGAAAAATATGTCTGAATGGACTGAGCTCATTTCATTCTCTGTTTAAATCTTCACTGAATTTTCCTTCTCTGCTGGAAGATAAAGAGTCAGTGTGTGAACTAAAAAACATTCAACGATTTAAAAGACTATTCGTGTTTTCAAAGTGATATATAATTGAAAAGTTTTGTATTTTCTACCCAGACTTCTCTTTCCTTGCATACTGCTTTGCTTTAATAGAGTAACGGGATTATTCAGAGAGGCATACAAATGTGATTGTCTCACAGCAGATGGTGCGCACTGCTTCACCTTTGAGAGAAGTTAATTAAGCCCGCCATATTGTGCCTATCCAGGGGAAAAAATGTAGATGAATATTGAGCAATCGAACCCTGTCTCTGTCTCAGTCCTCAGAGCAGAGACAGAGGAGGCCATTGACACAGAATTATGTACAGAGTTCAATTAATTCACATCTACTTTCAGGCTGTCTCTTCCCACGTTTCCACGGACCTCCTGAAAGTTTGACCCTTGCTAAATGCGCCGCATCACGACGGCTGCCAAATTCTCAAACAACCTCCGTTGTGTGATATCAAATGGGTCAGTGGGAGGGAACTTTTCTAATTCCCCTACTCTCTCACCATCAACTAATTACCTTCCATGACCTTATAAAAAACGTAGTTTTCACGCTTCTGTTCTTCTAGTTATATTTTTACGCTGGTTAGAAATTAATAAAAACTCTTTATTAAATGTTTTCTGCTGTTGTTTTCCAGAGTTAACCCGTCAAACACCAGCCAACTAAATCGGATAGTGTGTACTCCACACACATAAAAGACTCGTGAGGTAGAGTTAAAAAAAAAAAAACAGGGAACTGCGGATTATTAAACCAAGTGAAGTCAGAATAACAAAATAGTGTTCAAAGTGCCCAACATGGAGGGGGAAACCTGCTGAGTGCAATATAAAAGTAGGGGTTAAGCTTATTGTAAACTCCCTCTGCTTCGTTCCAAAGGTAGATGTTACATATGATTAGAGGAACTCTGCTGTGGCAGTCACTGCAAGCTACTTCCGTTCCAGTTGAGCATTGCTAATTTTTTAAACCCTTGACCACATGTGTGGCACTACTGTTCAGCTCCTTTTTCCTCTCTTTTTGATGTGTTTTCCGGAGGGGTGGGAGGGGGGCTGCAATTTTATGGTAAAATGCCTACTTGAGCCATATCCTCTAATGTTTAATCATGCTTAGTGTTTCCCAAATTATGTGATGAAATAACTTAGATAGGCTGTAATTAAAGGCTCTTCTATAATTTGGTATGATACAGAGATTATTTTCATTTATGTCCCCGTCTGGTTTTATTTGTGTATTTAAAGAATGATTTCTTTCTTCAACAAATCTTCATGAGTTAAAGTTTTTACTAAGACCTTGGCATACCTAAATATTTTCAGTATAGATTTTTTTTTCATAAGAGTAATTTCATCTGTTCGAGGGGCTCCAACGATCCAGGCCGTGTTCTTAAAACTGTGGATTCTTGGATTAATACTAAAAATGAACAAAGATTCGCCAAGTTACCACATAACCAAACACCGAAAAGTGCCATCAACCATTACTATCTTACTGCATTGTGGAATAAAAATAACATACTTCTCAGTTCAGTAGAGAAACTGGAACTTCTTAAAAATAACGCAGTGCAGCTGTGTTAACCGTTCAGAGGAGGAGGTGGAGATTTTACATTGAATTCTAAATGAATGAAATGTCAAATAATAACTGTTCCATTTAGATCCGATCACCACGGCATCATGCCAGCTGGTGGCCTCAGAAATCCTCCACTGATTCTAAATTGCTTTTCATTGTTATCCGTGTACTTGCATACACACACTGTTACAATGTCTGATTCAAATTTATTTACAACACACTGTAATGTAAGTCATATTAAACAAATGACTTACAGGTAGTAAGACATGAAAGTGACGAGATGAGCAGCGGGAGATTTCCAACAGAAGTAATATCATGCATACTATCAGCAGTGACCATCTCTGGGAGTATACCTCCGCTCAGGCTTACACTCATTAAAAACAGGCATGACGCTGCAGGGTGGAGGGTCATATTACAGGGTTGGGGATTATGCAGCTCCATCACTTTTAAATTGACAACACAAGTTACCCAGATCTATAATTATACTTCTCTTATCTACTGTTACATTGGCTAATGATGGAGGAAACTTGAAGGCTTGTCTGGGTTAGTTTTAATGAGTCCCCTTTCTTTAAAGACCACAAAATGCCACCAATTTAAGTCCTGCCAATGCTTTCCATTTCAAGTTGAGAAACACCCGCGGAGAGGAAAAAAATCATCTGGTTGACCGGCAGTGTCAGCAGTTAAGAAGCCAGCATGAAACCGCTCATTCTCTGTGGCAGGGATCAGATTAGAATTCACGAAATGAAAGTTTTCTGGCACGAGATGATCATGGTGTCACTCAAACCTTTAATTAAAATAAAAATAGTCCAGCCTGCAGAGGCACTGTGTGATGTTTTTTAAAGGGAAGTGACTTAACAATCCAAACGTTCTCCGTCATTACTAAGACTTTTCTAATTGTGTAATTGTGTATTATATAAATACAAACCACACTCTACCAAACCTTGAAACCAGAGAGGTAATGAAGTACAGAATTTAATCAGAACAACTGGAGTAACTCAGACTGCTACATGTTTGAGAGTGTCTATCATGAGCCAACTTCAAGACAACTTTCAACTACTCACAAAATGACACAATGGCTTTAAAATTAAATGTCATCTCAGCCTGATTATCTGTGGAGCATCTGCTTTCATCTGCCTGACCTTTAAGCGATGCCTTTTGCTTGTTAAGCACCATCATCAAGCAGAATCGCCGAAAATTACAGGCGTTAACTTCAGTAACTGAAAGTTGAGTTAGTCTCTCAGTGTGTAGGATGGTCAGATTTATCATTTTATCCTCTTTATCTCTGTAAAAGTAAGAGTTGCGTAGTCAACATCAACGTTGTGCACCGTCTTTGACCCTGAAGTGTTGTTTGAGATGATAATGCTGGAGTAATTACTTACGTGACAAAGCCAAGTAAGAACCAGCATACAGTTAGCAAGAGGTCTCGGGCCAACAAATTGTTTTGATGCACCGTGTGATGTTTAGTGTCACAGCCGGAGGATGTCTTTTTACTTTTTGTGAATTTTTCCTCTGAAATGCTCAGATTAGCTTCATTTTATCATACTGCAGTGGCATGAAACGTACAGTGAGAAGCCAAGGTTCTTGTTTCATTTCATTTCATTTGCATTGAAAAACTTCCAGACGGCTTTACCTCAGTCTGACCTGATGAACATACAGGACTCAGCTGGGGCAACACACCATGCTTCTGTATAGAGGTCTGTTTTAGTTTTGTGTCATGTTTTTCCTCTGCAGTTCGCAGGTAGTAAGGACCAGACTGAGTAAAGCATCAAAGACACACGCCAGTGCAAAGCAGTGTCCTGGTTATGAAAACACAGAGATAAATGCCAAATCTCAGTAACACCAGGATTACAAAGTAGGATTATGAATTAGGCTGGGTAATTTTGCAAAGTAAATTTTGGAAACCCCCAAACCTGAAACATGGCCTAAATAGTAGGCTCAGTGTAGTTATCCATTTAACGTCTGGCTTGTCAGGCAGGCAGCTGTTAGAATATGGATTATTATAATTTCTCTCACATCTCCTTCTACCATTACATTCAGTCGAGTATCATTGTTAACATTTGTCTTTCTAAAAAGTTTTGAAGTCAAGTTTTAAGCATCAGTTGAAAGTCCTATAAAGTGCTGTGCTAGTTTTTAAGGCAGAGTATGTAAGTTTTACTGAACGACGGCCACAAGCGGCAGTTACAGGACAATGGTAAAATCATTGCTATACTGTTACTATAGTGGTCATACCAGTTGTGCAATGACTCTCTAATGATAAAGCATGTGTATAAAATGGTGTCATCTGCATATAGGGACATTAGCATCTGAAGAACTCTGGATTCTTCATATTTGTGAATTCAATTCAGGAATTATATATTATGGCTAAACCAGGCGACTGAATGATTGTCCTCAACACATAATGTGGATGTTCACGTGTGTAGAATTTAAATCGTTTCATTTGCTCTTACTTTCTATGAGGTTTAGTGATCGAACGTCATCTTAAATCTGTAATGCATAGCAAGTCTTCAGCTGTACAGCATTTAATTCCATTCACCACAACTAACTTCATTTATGTTATAGGCTGACTCTGTACTTTATTGTATTATACTTTACACTAATGTAGCAGAGCATCATGTGACCTTTAAACCTGGGAAAAATGTTCTAACTGTAATTATTACAGTTAAAGAGCGAAAGTACTGAAGTAGACCTAAGTAAACCGAGCTGAAGCTTTGCCTGGTCTAAACTCATTCCACCTGACCTGAGCGGCCACGAAGAACGATTTCACTGAGTGTAATTAACTCTCCAAATTAAAAAAGTAAAACATTGTAGTTTTTATAATTAATATAAAGAAATGGTCATGGAGGTGCTCTGAGCAGAGAGTACAACAAACTATATAGGCAGAACTGTTATTTTAGAAGCATTCAATACAAATTTAAACAGTACAAAGATGAGGGAAATCCCTTCATGAAATTCACCATCTGGATCCTTCATTTCTGTTTAATTCAAGAGAGCAGTAAAAACTGATTCACTACACACTGAGAGGCTTCTCTTTAATTATATGCTTACAAATGCAAATTTTTCTCCAATGTATTTTTCTCTTCTGATTTAGTTTAGTGATCTTAAATGCTTATTTGGAAATAAATTAGTCATTGCAATGTGGGATTTAGCCTTGCTGCATCTCCTTTCTGAAGTTGCATTGGTATTCAGCCATAACACCTGTGAGTTGAGCCAAGGCTCTTCTGCAGAAGCAAGGTGTATTTGCTCTCCTTCTTCATGCCCATTTCGTCTGCTGCAGCGTCACATGCTGATTGGATACTGACTGAGAAAAAGGAGGAAAAAAATTGTTTATCCACCAAGTTAAGTCAACTGGCAGGTGTTGGGACTGCCAAAAAAAAACAAAAATTAGATTTTCAGTGTGACTCATACAGCACTTGAAGCTGGAGTGGTATGATTGGTTCGTGAATGATTTAATTTGCAGGCACAGTTAGTGTCCAATCTGCTCAGTAGCAGTGAATTACGCTGTTGAGCAATATCACAAACTGACCTGAGACCTTTGTGGGTAATTGTCAGGAAGATTCGGGTAAACATGTTGCTCATTTAAAAATGTGACAAATTCAAAATATAAGTTCTCAGATAAAAACACCCAAAGCTCACACAGCTCATCTAATGCTCTGATATCTGCTGTAGTCCAGCCTCTTTGTATGATGTGAATGGGGTGGACAAAATATCAGAAACACCTCCCAGTATAACACAGTACAGTTCAACAGCTCCACCACCCTCCATTGTTCATTCAAACAACAGTTTCACACAGGAAATAAAGCAATACAATTACAGTGTAGGTCCACCCAGTTCAGGCACAACTCCAAATACAGATACGATCAAATATCTTTGTGACATGAGCAGATACAAATACATGTAGTAGCTTTTCATCACTTTTCATCACAGTGTACATAATAAACTGACGAACGAGTATAGAACAATGCACAGCTGATCATGTCCTGCAGCCGGTGTACAATTAAATTACAGCCTCTGATGACGGCAGCATAAAAACGGTTGTATCACAGAGGTGCACATTATTTATCACATATTACAATAGTTAACACACAGGAAGGAACAATTAATGCTGTTTCCCTTAAGCCAAAAAGCACCTACACAAAGTGATGCAGGGCACGCGGTGCCTTTGGAGCTTAAATGTAAATATGTATGAAATAATTTGTGTAACATTTTCATTTCAAAATAGTTTATAATTCATGAGAATTCCCTGATATGTTGCAACACTTAGATGATGAAAAACCAGAATCTGTTTAATAATTAGATATGATAATGTGCTGGATAGCAAGTAGGTTGCAAAGACTGTAAGTTTGAAGACCAAAATGTTAACTCTTCCTCGTGTTTACAAAGAAACATATACATTTCCCTGTGAATCAGATTCTAATACCATTTGCAAATGAACTAGAAAATTGGTGTATAATAATATGAGTCTCAGAATGAAAAAGTAGAATTACTGTAGCCTGCACGACAATGCTTCTACACGCGTACATGTCCCTGGATCATCTTTGCACTCATTGTTCAGGACCAGCAGCTTCACTCGCGCCCTTCAACATGGATGTTAAGTGCTGTTCCTCACAACTATATTTGCATGATAGGTCTAAGTCTAAATGTAGTCCAGAGGCGTCACTCTGGTAGAAAACATAAATGGATGGTTATGTTTTCAAATCACAGCATTCCTTTTTCTCTCAGATTCCAACAATGTAGGCAAGACAAAAACAAACAATGCAAAGCTATTTGGTTTTTACCCCCCCACCCCACCCCACCCCCCATCTGTCTCTGCAGAAATGACAGGAGAAGTGCACATTTGTAGCTCGCAGGTAGTGGTTGGGGTACAGATTGAAGCTATGATATATGACATGTGTTGCAAGCAGTCTCTGTGTATCTCCCAAGGACCTGTCACAGCTCCAGCACAGGCAGTTAAAGGCTCTGTTATACACAGTTTAATCTCCCATTTAGGTCACAACGGGTAAAAACATGCTTTATTTACACAAGTCTCTTAATTGAAGCATTCAAATCAGCAGTATTACCCCTGATACTTTTAGATGAGGTGTTGTCAGTATTTCCTTTCTTCCTGTAATTTCCTGCTTTTAGAATATTTAAATGTGAAAACTCTTCTCTCTGTTGCATTTTGTTTTATTGGAGCACATATTAATATAGCTGCCACATTTTTCCATGCTCTGTGATTCTCTCCAATTTTTTTTTTCCAGACATAACACACATTTCCTTGAATATAGTCAATTATATATTAGCCCCTGCGCAAATAAGTAATTGTTCTCTGTTACATTTAAAGGCTTCTGATTTTCCCCTCAGGTTTTTAGCCCCAGATCATCTGCTGATTAGGACTGCATTATTCACTCAAGGTTGTGTCATTGCTAGAAGCTAAACCAAGCACAAGCCTTGTCCAACAGACTTTATTTCAACGGTTAAATGTACATGCGCACATGGTAAATTGGGCTTTAAGGAGCATATGAACACATTTTGTATCGTAGCCACACATAAACATGAGCCTAAGAAAAGTCTGACGAAAAAATGGAATGAAAAAGTAAATAAAATAGAATAGTAAATGGGAGCAAGATGAGCTGAAGGAATCGATCTGCTTGTGGTGTGTTTTAAGAAATCAAATCAGCTCAGATCTCACTGAACACCCCCACCCTGCTCTTTGAAAAAATATGATGGCCTATATGAATTGCAGGAACAGTCAACGAGCACTTAGGTCTTGATAGATGTTTTTGTGTTTCTTTAACCCTCTGGAAATTGCTGTGATTCTTGGACCGATAATAATCATAGTTGGACCAGAAATAGATTTCACACTAAGCAAACTCGGTTGATATTTTCATAAGTGGAGCTCTGCAGAAATGTGGGATCTTCTCTGTTGTGACATGAGATGATGAGAGAGGCACATCCCCTGAAATGCAGTCTGAAGGTGTCTCTGTGTTTAGAGGACACAACCTGTATAAATGACATTCCACCGGGCTATATCCCTGCGTTTTGCCGTTGTGACCTATGGGTTGGGGGTTGTGTGCCTCCGATCACAGCAACAGTCTGAGGGGGAATCTGTTAAGAGTACAGTAAAGGGAGCATGCATTTCTCCAGAGCCTGCGGCCGCTAGTGCTGAGTAGGCCCATGCAGCAGAGGATGCCTGTGAATTAATACTCCTTGACAGTAAATGTCAACAGAATTTAAATTACACTGCCTGCTCTCTCTCATAAGCATGAGAATGTCTTTAACTTATATTGGGTGCCATGAACACGGCCATGGGAGCCTTTGGGGGAAATCTTTTTTTGCACTTCAAGATGTCTCCGCGTTTGAAACCACCAGCTCAGTGTTTCTTGTCGCGTATCTGAAACCAGCAGCAAATTCAGCAGGCATGCATGTGGCTAATTAGTTGAATTTAACCGCAATGATCATTAGCGTTGTAGACAGATCTGCTGCGATCCCAAACCAGCACCCTCCCCTCTCCTGGTCAATGGAGCGTTTCACTGTTCATTAGAGGAAGACGTTGTGATGGAGCAGGCCTGGCTGCCTGTGTTAGCGTTACATCCCATAGCGAGAGCAGCACAACAACATCTAGATTAAGATGACATCTTCCTTAAAAACCCAGTTTTTCCTCAGAACACAGGAGGAACAGAAACATGCTGGAATTCAGTGATAGTTTTGTAGCTGCTATCATAACAACATGATACTGGAGGTTGTAATGTGCCAGAAGCTTGTTTTAAATGGAAGATATTAGGAATGAACCGGGGCTTTTATTGATTCCAGTGTCTTGTCTTTAACACATGAAACAAACATACCTCTAATGGTGAAATAAAGCCTGTTAATCTGTGTTAAGAGTGTGATTACAGGAGGAGGACATCGACAATAAGAATAAAATCAGATCAATTTTATTTTATCCCGTGAACGGAAGTTTCCGTAAAGGTACTAATGTATTTTAAAATAACTAACCATAAATGATATGGAGTATCCAGGTTTTCCAGGTTTAATGAAATGTGCATTTGAAGAGTTGTAATCAGTAATGCTCACAATCATCAGAAAAACAAAGCAGTGATGTAGTTTGCAGCGGAAAAGCCAGAATTCGTCTCAAGTCTGTGTTCTGGGGGCTGCCGTCGAAAAGTAACACAAATGTTGGCGGGCAGTGGCTACCCTGCAGTGACCCCTGAGACTGGACTCGTTTCAAAAAGAACACAGTTGACAGGCCAGCACTATCAATGAGCTGACCTCTCTGCAGCCCATGCCAGCAGGTATTTTTCCAATTGTGTGTTTTTTCTTCTTTTCTTCACCCTGCCACAATTTATTCCCGGTGTGTTAGAAGCTGTTGAGGTATGAACTGTGGATGTCAGTGGTTGTCCTGCCGGTGCTCAGACTGCTGAGTGGTGAAATAATGCTGTGCGTTCAGATTGGCATACGTACATGTTAGTGTTTACCTACAGTGCAGTATTCAGACCGCTTCACGTTTTCCACAGTCTGTAGTGTTTTTAGAATTTATATTGTGTGTATTGTTTGTGTGGACAGCAAAGGAAGAATTTCACTGTACAGGGACACGTTTCCTCACTGTGCACAGGACAGCAGTATACACTCAGTGCCACGTAATGACAAACCCAAACCAGAAATTTAGAAATTTTATTAAAAGTTTATCAAAGTTATTTATCCTAGAAAGTTTATTTTTTATTTTTCTTTCCAGTAATATTTTAATTGGTGTAGTTATATGTATAACTCATCTGAGGCTAGCTAGTTAGCATGCAGACCCTGATTTATTTTTTTATTGTAATATTAACCCATAGATGCTGTAGTGTACTTGTACTCGGTTGAAGTCCCCACAGTGAGTCATTCTCTGTGCAGTCAAAAATAAAGTCATCATCGTCACCATCAGCGTCCGTCGGCCTGCTGACTGGAGGTTTCACATTTAGCTTCTGTGTAAATTGCAAATGTTACTGAATGTAAGCACAAAGTCAGATCAGAGACAGGGAGGGAATATTACATGTCAACAGCATGAAATCACCTTTACCCGAATGGGCCCTAATAAGCTAATTGACCTTTTCCCATCACTGGCTCTTTCGCTGCTGTCTGAAGCTGAGAGGAAATGTTGAAAAGTGAGTGTGTTTCAGGTTTTAGAGAGTACACACTCACAACTTTGTTTCTTTACTTAGCTTTTTAAGGATTTCGGTTTAATGAGCACACTTTCTCCCATCTGGGTGTTCAGGTTTCTTTCATCTCTAACCTTCCATATTAGATGCAAGGATACCTACCTACTAACAACTCTCTGTTCTTTGTGTGCTGAGGAGACAGAGGGCTAATGTCTCGTTTCATTTATTTCCACAGTAATAGTATTGTGGTGCGGGAGAGCATAACATTTATTAAGCTATTTATAAATTGTAGTTGGAATATATACATGTCAGATGTGATTCCATTCCAGTTGTTGTGCCATGTGTTCCAGCAACATCCCAGACTGTTCAACAAGGAGGCCACATTATAACCTATAAACATCAAAATTTTTCCTGAGCCTCCCACTGCGGTTGTTTCAGAAAATGCATCTGTGACACCCTTTGGTTTGAATTCCAAAGTGTATTTGTTTAATGCTCTTTAAATCTTGTCTCTGTAAGTATTCACATCTGTCTTTGAATTCTCTATCCTACAGAACTGTGGTGCAAGAAATGTCAAGACGGATCTTGACTCCACCTCCGTCCCTACCCCCTCTAAAACCACTTAGCCATGCTGAAGTGCACTTTGTCTGTAACTAGATATAAAGGCCCTTGTTTTGCTCCATTTGGAGAAGCCGCGGTGTCCAAAGCATTGAGTGTAAAGCGCACATCTCCTTGTATATGTAATTTTCTGTGCAAATATGTGTTTTGTTTACAGAGGGGGAAAAGGTTCATTGGCAAACCAAGCATGAAGTGGAAAAAATATGATTCTGATGGAGCATGAGTGGTCAGTTAGAGATGTGTGCTTTCTTTTCTGTCTTGACTATCCTAAGGTCATTTCTTTTATTCTGTTAGCTCCACTTTCTGCTGCATCCAGCCCTCAGACCCTGTTTTATCTCTTTAATTACTGTCCTCACGAGCAGACACGTAAGTTATAGGATTGGGTGTAAACAGGAGAATCGTGCCTGCAGTTTTGCATAATCTTTGACATCGGTCTCGTGTCTCTGATGTTTGCCGTCCTGAGGACCGGAGGGCAGGAGGGAGATCCATACTTTGGAATGCCGAGGGCCAGGCTTCTCCGTGATGGCAGGCAGTAGCGTGTCCACAGAGACATGAATGCTGAGACAAATTAGAGCACAATTTTCCGATTGTGTTACCGTCACACAGACAGACGTAATAACTAAAACTGGAGCTGGGATGACCATATCAGACAAATGTGACTTGCTGCCCTCGCTGACAATAAACCGGGGAATCTGAAACTTGTTCAAACAAAGCTGTCTACGCTTGTATTATATTAGATATTAATATTTTCATTAATTTTGATGTTTTAAAGCATTAGAAGTTGTAATTATAAAGGAACATTTAGACTTGAGGTGGAAACTGAAGTGTTCCCTTTAGGCCACACAGCATAACCATTTTATTCACAGTAATTAAACTTGCTCTGCTCACACATAACTCTTATAGCCTGTGGTGTTTTTCTCACAGGTTTATCCAGAGGGAAAAGCAGCCAACTTTCTCACAACTGTGTTAATGCTCCTCCACTGCCTTTTTCTCCCCATTGAAAACCACATTTATAATATTACCCTTTAGTTATTATTGGTGGCAAAGACATTTGCAAGGTTTCTAGCATCTTTGAGGGATGAAAAGAAGAAGCCGTTGTTAAAGAAGATGCTGCATAATTAGCACTTGCTTTCTGCAGTGATGTTAAAGCGTGCTCAGTGTCCCGGTTGCCTCTCGTTTCATTAGAGAGCCCCTCTTGGTGGGTTTTCCTTTCCTCTCTGTGAGGGCCGTATGGCTCAGACACGAGAGGCAAAGAGAGCAAACACGCTGTGACAATCGTGTCCTCCTTTTTATTCAGGAGCTTTCAACATTGGCACGATGGTTGGCCAGGTTAATGTCTCCATACAGCATGTCAGCAGAACCATCCTCTCCACTGGACGTGCACAGTGGTGTGACGGCTAGCTCAGACCTGTTTGCTTGGAATGGGCCACTGCAGTGAAACTGGAGGAAATATATGCTTTTCTAATTTCAACACTGTAATCAGAGGTATATGATTCTGAGTGAAGGTGAGAAAATGGGTGTTGTTTGTCCTGGATTTACAACAACAAAAGCGAAATGGAATGCAAAGACATATTTTGACAGCCTGGTTATTTTGGAGCTATTTAATATACTCACCAACTATCCATGGTCAGCTAATTTTATCATCCCTGTCTTTACGCAGGCCCTGATAAATTCACATCAGCATCGCATGGACGACTCACATTTCTTATCTTCACAGCAAATGTGTGAATCATGGTGTGGCAAACCTTGTTAATCTGCCTGTTTACAGTTTGATGAGTGGTATCACACTCTTCAGGGCACATGGGGAGAAGTGGAGCCTCTCCAGAGTTCTGTGCAGTCCTGCGTCATTTACTCCCTGCATGACAGAATACGCAGACCATGCTTACTGGAGGGAGCGACGACTTCTGTTAGACTCGAGTGCATCTGGCTGTTTTGGACGGATGGTTTGACAAAGGCCAGCACTTCTCGAACTTGCCGCACAAATACTCCCATTTAAGTATTTGGTTGACTTTAAAGGCGTGAGGCTCTCTTTACTTCTAAGCAAATCTGGCATGATTGTGTGTCCATTTGCCTGGACCACTGTGCTTTGGCCTGACCGTGCGCCTGAGATGAAGGGACATTTAGACTACATATGGAACAGAGCTGCTGTCACACAGAGTTGTTGTTCATGTGCTTTGCTGAATGTGAAATTGCATCCAGTTTTGTTCGTAGTTGTTCTGTTCTGTTCTTTAGAGTGCAGAAAATCAAGCTGTGCCAATACGCCCTTTTTACACACCTGTAATTAGTGTGATCCGACACCATTTTATGAAAATAATCTGATTTGTAAAATTGGTAGTTATGGATAGTTATGGTTATAAATTTGCTCAACTATTGCACTTGACTACAACATTGAGGTTTGTGTACATTAGTTGGGTTTTTCCTGTTTTACTTTATACTTTTATTCCACTACATAACAGAGATATTACTTTCTGCTTCACTACATTGATTAAACAGTTATAGCTACTTGTTACATACAATCCATTTATAAAGTATAATACATTGCGACTGATTAAACTTAAGAATATTTAAAGTTGTTACAATTGGCTTTACCTCAACCAATTCCAGCAAGTATTACACGTTAATGCATCAACAATAATAATCTGATTTGTCTAAAATTTTAAATGCAGGACTTTTACTTCTAAAACAGGGTTTATGGCTCTGCTACTTTCACATAAGTACGTTACCTTAATACTTCTAACATCGCTGATTATTTTTCAGTGGCTGCTTTCATGAATGAATATTGGTAAATGATAATTACTATGAAAATAAATAATAATTATTGTGAGTAAATTCAGTAAAAGCTGCTGCTAAAGGCCTATTCTTAGCCTTTAGACTGATCATTTTCTCTGTTATAAAAGATATATGTTTTTTTTTTTCATGAAACCAGTTTGCTCTCATTATCATGAGTAAAGACATAAACATCAGCACTTTCTGAAAATCGTGTTAAGAGAAGTTAGTGCCTCATTTTTATTGGTGTTTTTAGAAATAAATAATTGATGTATTTGTTTGATCCACGTAGTGGAAATGTGATCTGGGAAACGTAACTGTGATCGGGCGTCAGATGCATCATACTGGTGTGAGAATAAATGCTCTCCACAGTCTGGATGATATCTGAGATCTTCAGTGATCTTAGCCATGTGTGAGCTGTAAATAGAGAAATATATGCCGGGGCACAGTCTCTGAGATCCTCCATGATTAGGTTGCTTAACACTTTAGAGGATGCTTTGAAAGTGAGATTCCTCCCCTCTTTAGCTCATTGTCACGTTGTTTTTCAGGTCTATAGATTCCGCCTCTAATCTGTTTAGCTGTACTTTGAATTTGGCTGCGTTGACATCTCTTTGCTTTAAGGCTGGGATTCCTTTTTCTCCCTGGTCGAATACCCTTTCACGTAACTTAATATGCCATTTTGGTCTCCCAGGGACAATAATTGAGTTTAGGCGAAGTTTAAATAGCTTAAAGGACAGGGAATACAGATGGGCATCTCTGTGATTAACAAACTCCAGCCCAAGGTCTCTGTGTCAGGCGCTGGATTAGGACATTACGAAGAGAATGACAGAGCTTTTTGGCACTTTATTCCCTCTCAATAACATTCTTTCACATATTAAGTTAATTCCACCCCTAGGTAGGGACTTTATCATGCAGAAGACCTTAATCCACTGTTGTTGAGTCCATCTCGCCCGAGCTTTGATGAAGCCCCCCTGCTTTTCTGTGGGTGCAGTGGGCCTTGGTAAGACAAAGCACCCGTGACAGAGACAATAAGATGCAGCTTGAACCACAACAAAAAGAGGTTTCATCCATTGGAGTGGAGAGAAGAGGTGTTGTTGAACAAAAAATTCAAAAAAAAAAAAGAAAAAACATCAAAGGACGAAGAAAAAGAAGACAAATTCACACCGGAGTGCCAGCACTTCTGATCAAGAAATGTATCACCATTAACTCTGTGTGTGCGTTTATTAGGTGTAGAAGGCCCCGGCCCCACTGATCTCTTGTATAGCACTTTATCTGAGGGCCACCTTTGACCCCCTGTTGAAAAGCCCCAGTTGATATGATGAGCGTAAGCTTTGGGTGTTCTGTTAGATCTCGTATTGGTACTATCCCAGATTGAAAAGGCGTGTTTGTGGTGCCAGCAGCCAATTTATCCTTTGGCTTCTGTCACTCTGCATGGGAAAAAAGATTAGTCAGCCGCCCCCCGCCTGCCCCCCCCCACCCCTCAGTGAAATGGCCACCAAGGGAAACTGAAAAGTCACAGAAAACACATTTGAAAGTTTAGTGCTTCTGACTGATTCATTTACCTGGTGTTCAACAAGATGTTAAAGAAGTTAGGACGTTCATAGTGTTACATACATACATATATACATATATACATATATACATATATACATATATATATACATACATACATACATACATATGTAAATAATAAAAAAAGAATCATACTGAATCAAACTGTTTTCCACAGTTATGACACAGTAACAAAAAGCTGAGCAGAGCATATGAGCAGTCCATTGACCACTCTATTGAAAACATCTCTGTTTCACCCTGAATAGAATAATTAATTCAGTCACCTGTCTGAACTTAAGCTGTCCATTTGATTGTCAGTGGTGCTCAGAGTCTCTGAAGGTTTTGATCCTTCTGGCGCTAACAGATGGTTGTTGTGGCTCGGCCTGGGCTGGGAATCGCTCCTTAAGAGCAGACAGAGGGTTGGAGGGGGAAAATCCCCTGTTGCCGTCCCTAAGAAGACCATAAGCTTGAGCAGAGAAAAAGAAAAGGCCTGCTACTGGTGCTAATTACCCAGAAACCACACAGAAAGTGCCCACTGTCACTAACTGAAGAGGTTCACATCCCTTCTTACACAGATAAAAGGCGTAGTACGAAAACATTTCGCAGGGGACAAAGAAGGGAAGATTACCATAATCTTTTGGTTTGTATCCCCTGTAAGCTGTCCGTGTGTCCTTCTCCCTCACTCTTTCACTCTTCCCTTCCTCCTCCACCCTTTCTCCCTCACTCTCCACTGCTCTCTCGTTTCTTCTTGTCTAAAATCTGGTTTGAAGGAGCAGAAATGGTGGGAATTGGCTTTGCAGCCTAAGCCTGACAGTTGTGTTCTTCCCGCCTTCCTGTGATCATCCCTGTCATTGGCGGGCTGCTGTTGGGGTAATCAGACAATGGCAGGCGAAACGAGGTGTCACTGTGCTGACAGACCCCTCTTCATGTTATGTCATTGTTAATCCTCAGCCTTCAGCCCGCTCCCTCTGCTGCTTTCATCCAAGCATTCTCCATGAAGGGGAGAGAGGATAAATATGATGCCTTCATATTTCTACATATCAAAGCTCTCTCAAGCGGCTGTTTTCTCCCTAAGTGGCGAGGGATTGTACAGCACACAAGTCGGAGTGAGAACTTTTTAAATGAGGACATCACAGCGGCTGCATTGCACTGGCTCCCTGACTGTCCCAGTCACAGGAAGCCTGGACCAAAGCCAGTCACACAGCCAGGAAAACAGCCACTTTAAAGGAGCTGCATAAACGCTGTCTTCTCTGGCTGCGGATCACCCCAGAGGTCTGATCCTTTTAGCTTCGTGGCTGCCTTAGAGCACCTCTGCCAAGCGCATTGGAGACTGTGATGAGGCATCGAGACATAGCAGAGGAAATGGTTTCAATTAAAGGCAGAGAGCGACGAGTGACACTAAGAGCCCCGTGTCTCTGTGAGAACAACAGGAAGTGGTAGAGTCTCCGGCAATCATTATCCAGTGCTTTTACAGCATCTAAAAGCTCAAAACATTCAGATTGATGGCAGAATGTGTGCTCAGTGTATAACACATCCCATAAATGGCTCCGTTTTCACTCTCTTGCTGTCTGCTTTTTTTGGCTTCTGAGTGGGTGGTGTTGAAATAATGACAGGAAACTGCTAGTTTTGGTAAAATCTCAAGTTTATGAACGATTATAGTACTTCTCAGCAGTGTGAGGGAGAGCACTTTGCGTGTTTCTCTCATGTCAGTGTGAACCAAGCGTCTATTTTCATTCAAATATCATAGTCATTACATTTGCTCAGCTTACCCTTTAGATCCGGTGCCGTTTGGTTTGTGAGATTCCAGGCGATGACTCGTTCCTGTTCACCTGCCTTAAACGCAGGTCTCGCTTTTATTTATCCTTTAAACAAACTTTCATTTGTACCTTTTTAGATGTGACACATTCAGCTAAAATACGCTCTGCCTTTTCATTGGATTGTTTGGTTTGCTGAGCTCTGATTGCATTTGAAAGTGATGCCACAGGTCCGTTCCCATTGTGTGTGCTGTGCTGTGAGTCTGCGCCTCATTTCTTTGACAGCCTCAGTGTGAGACTGATGTTTCAGAAGGTAGACATGTGTGCTCCCTGTAACGCTGTGTTTACAGAGCCTCCCCACCAAGTCTCTGTTCACTGCACACACGGCACAGAAGGCCCAGATGAGATAACACAGTTTACTGCTGCTCTTTCTAGTGGATGGCAGCAGCGAGGCAAAGGCAACCGGTGGACACGTTGCACTGTGGCTCAAGCTCTGCTGTTAATACTAAGATCAGAATCAAAGCTACATTCACCACTGCTGACACGCTGACTCATCATCATCATCATCATAATTTGTCAGAATCATTTCTGCACGGTAATAAGCAGAATCACAGTTAGATAAAATAATTTAGATAGAAAGTACAAAAGCAGTTTGTTGTTGTAGAAAAACAAATAATTAATGAGTGACAGTGTCACAGTTTTTACTACCAGCAGCTGTAATTCAAGCTCCAGCTCAGCATCTCAGGGCTCAGTGTTGCCTGCTTTGTTTCACTAAACCAGTCTGTTCTGTAACAGGAGGTTTACATTCAACACAACTTACAGAACACACACTCAGACTTTTACAAAACTCCAAAACGTCCATTTAAAAAAAATCTAAAAAGGCATTATACAATAAATAATCATAAGAATGAAACCAAAGATTGTTAGAATTTAATACATTTAAAAGTAATCCATTAATATGTTGTTACCTTGTAACTGTCACTTCACTTTAATTTCAAAATGCTCCATTAAAGGTCTGTTTTTATTTTATAATCTCAGGTCCCATTGATGACTTTGTCCCAGTCGTCGTTCCCCCACCGCCCAGTCACGTGCCTTTAGCCTCACTCACTCAGCAGGTTTGGAAAATTCTCCTTCATTCAACGAGCCCTTTGTTTTTTCCCGCTGATTGCGTTAGCAGGAAGTCGCTGGCAGGTCCGACGGAGGCAGCCGAGTTAGCGCGAGTGCAAACAAGCTAACCTTTTCACTGAAACAGTAAAGTGCTGGAGCTGCACATTTGTTTGTTTGTTTGTTTGTTTGTTTACTTATATTTTTCTGGTTATGTCTTGTAGGACAAAAACACTGGTGATTATTCTGGAGCTCTGTAGGAATGATCTGTTGTGTGTTACACGTTCTTTGTAAAACAAGTCACAGTGACAGCAGCGTTGTCTGGTAAAGGCCACAGGTTTGATTACACTGAACTGAGCACATGTCTGTTCACCCCCAGATTCCTGTTACAGTCTGTCTGCATTTCGTATTTAACCTGACCGAGCTCATTTACAGGAGGTGAAACGGGGGAAATAGAAAAGAAACAGGAGATGCTGCATTTTTAATCCAGGACACTGGGTAGTAGATTTTTTTTTGACAACAAACAGCACTTACAGGCGTGTTACACACAGAGAGATTCCTCTACCCTGGAGCCCTGTTGTTGAAATGCGAGAGTGAAGTGCTGACCCTGAACCAGTCAGCTAAAGACATTTTTCATTAAGCATCTCCTGCATAACAGAAGTCTGTCACTGGGCTCAGAATCTGAACATACAAATCCCAAAACTTGGTTTAGAGAACCAGTCAGCTCCATAATTATGCCTTGGAGTCGAACATCACTGGAGAATATTTACTTAAATCTCTAATTGTTTCCGAATTACCCACGGATCATTCTGGAAAACTGTCAAGGAAAGAAACTCTTTAAGAGGCTCTGTGGGATTTCGTGGCATAAGTGTTTTAACCATACGTGCGAGTTGCTTTAGAAAGTGTATATATACACACCTAATGTATTTTTCATCCTTCCCAAACTGTAATGGGACTGAACAGAAGTTCAGTGTTTGGGAGCCATCTGAACTAATTACAGTCACGATCCATAATTGAGAGGCAAATGCATGGAAAATCGCTCTACATCACATTTCATTTTAGTGACAAAGCATTTCAGAGCAGTGGGTGACTTTTCTGTGTTGTAGCTTATGCATGGGCGGCGCAGAGCTTGATTCTGTGACAGAGTTTATTGAAATGATTTAGTCTGTAGCGGCTTGCGTCCAGGGATTTGCTGTCCAGAGGTGTTGGGTCTGGAATTTGAGCGGCACTTCTTAGTGCTCCATTTTCCTTTGTTCTGTTTGTCTTAACACTTCATGCTTACTGGATATCAAACCTTCTTTAATGGTTCTCGTTTCACTTGTGCAGTTAGAATATATATATGTATGTGTGTATTTTAAGTGTGTTGTTTGAGGTTTCCAGTCAGAATATTTCCCATCATAACTCTGCAAAGCTTGTGACTCCCTCTGTACTGTGAATGCACCAGTGTTATTAGTCTATTGGCTTATAATCCTTTGTTAACTAAATGGATCCCGTGTATACAAATCCCCCTCAGCCGAACCTGTGGCGTTCTTGCTTTGTGTAAGCTTCCACAGAAAAAGGGGAGATTTTTATTAATTCCCAAATTAACAATAACCATGAGTAATTTGGGGTCGTGCTCTGCGGCCACTAAAACGCCAGCAGATGGGATGTTTTTATTTGATGGCTCTTTGTTCATATTCTTCAGCCGGCTGCTGCTTACTGCTCTGTCGCTCTGTCATCTTGGATTTGTGCGTCTGTGTTGGCCTAAATATGCTTTTTCTCCGGTGCGGCCGATGCTGAGCTCTTATGGAACCCTTGATCAAAGGATAATGCACAGACTGTCACTTGGCCTCCCTTAGCAGTTGGCAAGAGTACTCTGAATAATTCAAATGCATTCTCATGAATACTTGTGCAGCTTACAGTACTGTTGATGGCAAATAACACTTATCTAAACAGAGTAACATACCCTCTTTTGTAATTCTAACTCAACACAGTAGTGAGTACTGTGTTCATGGTTAGAGCGCTGGGTGTCGGATGTTTGGGTCGGATTGTTTGCTCTGTACTGTAGATCAGGTGTTTCCTACCTGGGAGGTCGGGCCTCAAAATAAATCTAAGAGGAAGTGGTGGCAGGTGCATGTACTCACGTCCTGTAGCTAAGTACAGTTCTGAATTACTCGTACTTCAACCGAATAATTAGATTTTATGCTTTTTTATATATGAACACTACATTTTAGTAGTAATAGTAGTAAATATTTGTATATACTACTACATATACTTTTTCCTCCATTAAATATATTTACAGCTTCAGTTACTTGTTACTTTAAGGTTTTACAGACAAAACATATAATCACTTACAATAAAATAAGTTTTATTGTAACTGATTATATGTTTTATTGATTATACTAAACATATAAATGCATGGTTATTGATAAAACTACGCTTAGTACTTACTTTTGATACTTTAAGTACATTTTACTGCCAATTCATACTATTACTCCTACTGCTACTACTGTATTTGTATTTAAGTCGAACTTTGCAGACAGGAGTTTTAGAGATTTTTTTTTAGTTGTTGTTCTTGACAAGTGCGAGATACTTGCATTTCTTCAGGGGTCTAAAAGTCAATAGATTCTCAGATCATACAATCTGAAAAATCACTCTTTAGTTTATCTACTCACAACTCTGTCTATACAGCTACGCCCTGTGATGATCGGCCACATGTACAAGCTGATTAGTTTTAAGAGGTAAAGCGAGGAACCAGTGCTGCAGAGAACAGCTGCAATGTGAGCAATCAACATGAAAAACCTCCTGTACAGCTGCTTTATGTTTTTGTTAATCTGAACTTTTTTTTCTTTAATCTGAAAAAAACAAAAAAACAGAACTGTTTTATTCCAATGAGCTTGTCGACATGGATTTGAGAGCTCAGGTGCACTGATCTTAGGTTAAAGTGAAGAAAGAATCTGATATCATCCTGTAAGTATAACACGTTTGTTGACATACTTTGGACACAAATTTTAGGTGTTACTATGAAACGTGCTTATGTTGTCCAGAGAAGGAAAGAGTCTGGGGCTAACCAACACTGAAATCTCTCCATGATTGGGACTTGTGAAATTGTTTGTCTTTATCCTCTCAGAAAAGTAAAGCTATTGATTTTGTGGGTATCCGGTGTCTCCTCTTTTTTTTCTTGAGGTGCATTTTTGGAGCTGTGTTACTGACAGAGGTCAGAAGAGCCCAGAAAGACCATGTGACTGTGCACAAGATTGTCAGGTCATCTTTTCAAGCCTCCTCTGATCTTGGAGCTCTGCGCTCGTCCCACAGATAGGCCAATAAAGGTTGGATGTGCCAATGCACGAGGCGCTGTTGTTAGTAGAGCAGGGAGAAGTGTCTATCAAATTCAGTTTTGTGCAGAGAGATTAAATTTGTACTGCAGCCTACTCTAAATTTAAGAACACTACCATATCTCGCATCAGCAGCGTAGCAGTTTTATATAGCTTAAGGCTACACCATGTAGATTTGGCATTAAAATATATCCTGTGAGAGTTGTTTTTTTTTTCTTTTTCTTTTTTTAATGTACTGAGTGGTGACCTCTTGAAGTATCTAATTTGACTTCCAAATTCAGTAGCTAAGAGCAATCACCCATTGAGTGTCAGGACTTCCTATTAAAACTTGTGGCTGTAGCTGACAGGTGGTAAAATTTACATCATCTTAAGGTTATGAGTGGATAAAAATAATGTAATATTCCTCACTCACTACGGCAGTAATTATCTATCTATCTATCTATCTATCTATCTATCTATCTATCTATCTATCTATTTATCTATCTATCTATCTATCTATCTATCTATCTATCTATCTATCTATCTATCTATCTATCTATCTATCTATCTAATCTATAAATGCTAGTTAGTAGCTTGCGAATTGCAAGGACAGTTTAAGTGACTAATTATTCTAATGATTCACCTGAGATGTGTCCAAGTCCATTCTGATTCTAATCTGTCTTTTTGTTTTCAGTGGGCTAATATTCTAATTAGTGTGATTATATGTGCAGTAATTAACAGAGAGCCTAAGATTCTTTGTTTTTCTTTTGGCTGAGGCTAATCAAACAGCCTCTGTGGCCACTTCAGTAATCTCACCTTCAACTGCTTCTCAGTTACTCGTCTTATCTGCCTCAGTTGATATCATATTGTTGAGGAAGAGTGAAGGGAATGAATATTTCAGCAGCTGAGTGAGCATCAAGCACCAGCAGGGCTTCATACCATCTTGTTTGCACTTACCGCAGCCATTAAGTTTACAAGCAGCATTTGTATTTATCACCAGGCCTGGATGGTTAGAAGCAATCAGAAACCAAACACAGGGAGAGAAATACAAGGTTCAGGTTGACATGTGAAGAAAAACTGAGGTGAAGTGCTGACATGCTGATGTCTTAGCAGATAACACTTAAATCATTTTCCTCCAAAACTTCACTGGTAAGGGTTCAAAGAGATATAGCCATAATACAAATTTTTGGAGTAAGTAGTGGTGTTTGAAGTTATTTTATGGGATTTTGCTGTAAGGCCCAGAATTGATTTGCAGAAGGGATAAAAGGAAGATACTTTATCTTCGGAGCTTTGTCGGAAAAAGCTTAGCATCCATTGGTAGTTCCGCCAATATGCCTGCAGGGCATGGAGGTAGGGTGAGAGGGGGGTTGCTGGCATTGACATTATATACCAGAATGAATTGTGCTGAGTTTACACCTCCTGCTGCTTACGTTCTGCTCTTTCATAATCTTTCATGAACCATACAATGTTTTATTTAATGTCCTGGGTCAGAGAGAAACTTGAGAAAAAACATATTAATAATGAAACGCATAGTACTGGGGAGGGAAAGAAGAAGAAGAAAAAAAACTTGGTTTGAGGCTCCTCAGCAAACAGGTCAGAAGGACCTTTTGAAGTCTACTGCTTCAGTGCAGTCAATAGTTTAAGAACTTGTGTTATTTCTGAATGTAAGGCCAGCTTGGACTTTTCTCCTACCTGAAAATGCCAAATATCTCATCGCTGCAGCCCAGTGTCTCGCTGCGGTCCTTGAAAGGCTATTCAAGCAGCCAAGTAAAGAGAGAAAAAAAAAAAAAAACTCAGAATCTCAGGTTGGTACTTGAGTGAAAACACTCCATGACCAAGAGATTATTCTGTAAATAGTCTGTAAAAATGTAGAACACTGTATTTGCAGTACCAAATGCTATGTGATCCTGAAGGTTATTATAACTCACAGAAACCACATTAATATTCAAAACTTCAGTGAAATATAAAGAAAGTTAGACACGTGTGTATTTTTATAGGTTCCACATCAAATCTCTCAGAACTTGTTCCCTCTGCTCCTTTGACACAAGCTATTGCTTTCAGTACCAAAGGGAGCGAGCATATGCCGTAGCCATAATGTTTGTATTCCCTGGTGAATCCTCATTTGCCGTCTGTTTAGATGTGTAAGGAAAGCCAGCTCTTGGCCTCACTGCCTCTCAGGTCTTAATTGCTTAATTACAGTCATTATTTGAACTGGAAGTGAGATCACCTGGCACCCTGACACCATGCTGGCCTTACTGAAAAAAAAACAACAAAAAAACAAAAAGTGAGTGGATGTTGTCGGGGTCTCTAGAGGATGAATGAAGATGCCTGGTGTGTGATCCACAGGGCTGTGATGTACTCACACACATACGTAAGACAGGCTGCATGCATATACAGTACATCCACTTGCATGTATCTGAATTCCCCTCGTCTCCAGGACATTTCAGCGCTATCAGATGAAAAAGCTCCATGTCAGAGCCTCGGTACCTTCAGAGGAAGGTCCAGGGGCTGTGTGACTTATTCATGACTCTCCTGGTTCTCTCTGTCCCGGGTCTCTCCTCTCTGTACTTTAACCCGTGTTGGCTCACAAACCGGCTTTTTGCCTTTTCATATGCTGCAGCTCGCTCATCCTGTTTAAAAAGTAAACAGTAGGTTGCATCTGTGCAAATAATTTATGTGCAGGGAGAGAGGAAGGTGTTTATGTGGGGAAATGAGATGGCATTAACACCTGCTCCGCCATGGAATTAGCTCCCATTAAAGTTTATGCAGCCTTCACCACACGTTTCACCTCACATGTTGTTTTTTTTCCATTTGCCTTTTTAGTACAGCAGAGATTCTTTGGATGATATTTGTTAGACTGGTCATTTCCCAAGCTGGGATGCTGTGAATGTCTACTTTGGTGTTAATGAGAAACAGGACATTACTGGACATGAGCACATGAGGTCAGAGGACATTACATGGATAAGAAACTTATATCTAGCTATAATAACTTTGGTGATCTTATGATTTTTCATGTAGTGCCATTATCTGGTCAAAATTTGAATGAATTAATTTAATACTTTGGTTTATGACTTTGGTTTGCTACCTAAACAAATGACATTTCCATCAGCTTCAGCTGTAAATTCCGCTAATTAGCAAACATTAGCATGCTAACACCCTGAAATCATATGGTAAAGATGGGAAATTGTTCCTGCTAACCGTCAGCACGTTCTGCATGGCAGTAAACTCTTTGTCTTGTTCCTCAAAACTGACCTAAACAATTGATCAGTTATCAGACTGTTGTTGATTCATATTTTGTGAACTAATCAATCATTTGATTTATTGTTAATTATTTAAAACTGTTACAAACGATGCTGCAGTCCAGGCCTGGAGTTACTGTTAAGCACTGAGCACATTCAGTAATGGTTTAGACTCTATTCAAGCCTTATTCAGCTTCATACTGTCCTAACTAACCTGATTTAGCATGACAGGTGTTACACTCACTGTATGGCAGGAACACACTTCAGCTAGATTTAAATATATCTGGCTAATGCCCCATAAAATAGTTCAGCCCTCTTTAAGCTATTTCCTTCAAACTTCTTTTTAATCGTCCATGCTTAAATGTTAATCGCACATACCTCTCTCAAACACACTTTTTTTCCATTGTCACAGGCTTTTTGTTAGAGAAATATGTTACTAATGGCTTATGAATTAATAAGAAGCCAAACTGAATTAGACTTTCATGCAAGGTGATTGTAAAGAGCTTGAAAGCCCAAACATTTTATTCAGATTTCAGAATTTTCTGGACGAGTGGGTTCCTTTTTGCTGTGGCCTATAATGCATCCTTTGTCATCATCTCTCAACAGTGATTGAGGCTGTGGGATGTTCTCGGTGTAATTTACTTACCCAAGCAGAGCCATTAATTTTCTATTATTGTGAAAAGATGATTCGTGTTTTGGAGGCTGTCTTGATTATTTATTTAGATACACAGCAGGGAAACATGAGGCAGTGGCTAATGGAATATAAAGTCACAGGCCTCATTCTGACATTTAACTACAGAAGCGGCACATGTGTTAATGTGTCCTCCCCAAGCACCTTAATTCGACTTGAAATTCCTAATGGAACTCGCTATCTGTGCTGGGCCTTTGAGACAGTGAGGGGGAGGGAGGGGGACACCAACTTAACACATAAATTCACTTGTCTGAGTCTTGGCTGTGCGTCTAGCGACTTAAATGCTCCACTGGTTGTATGTCTAGAGGGAAATGACAGCAGATAGTAACATTTTCACTTGCACTGTTGCCTCCCATCCTGGTTTTATACAGTGACATGATCTATGCTTTACTGAATCACACAGATTCACATTTGTACAGTGTGTTTTTATATGAAAACATCTGAGGAGTTAGTGGAGGGACTTTTTTAATAAAATATTTGAGTCACACGTTCTCATAAGGAACCCTGAAGAAATGTATATATCTAACAGCTTTTGTAATGATTGGTAAAGTATTTACTCATGTTTCAGATCGGTTATAAGCCATTAATAAGAAAAACCTTTTGGGTTCTGTACTGAAGGTGAATCATTCAGAGAAACTTGAGTATTTTCATTATAATTTCTTATGTTCTAATTAGCCGTTGTATTTGCCATTAGCAATGCTAATAAGTCATTAAATGAACTGTTTAACAGTTTTGGAAATACACTGATAGTATTCACTTCCTTCTCCAGTGTTAGATGAGAAGATCAATACCACGCTTAAATCAGTCTTGTATTTAACAGACAGACGTGAGAGTGACATCGTCTGTTGAAGAAAACCACAAAGCATATTTTCCAAAATGTCAAACTGTTCTCTTAATAAAGAGTAACAGGCCATCACCAACTTTTCTACTGATTTTTCATTACTGATGAAAGTGCGCTCCTTTTTCATTTATATGTCAACACACAAACAATACTACTATTAGATCAGTATCTCTTATGTCCATCATGGACAAATGTCCATGAATTAGAAATCACAGTGGAAGGGTACTCCTGATAACGTGAGATTAATCAACCTTTTTATCATCACATTAAGATAATAAGATAATATTTTAAGGTTTTCTTCAGTATCAGGGTAGTCTAGTGATTGTTGTCTGTACATCCTTGGCGACATCCACGGTGTCCTAGAACCAGCAAGTCGTCCAACCTAAACAGCTGTACGAGTTGTCCCTACCCTTGGATATGACCCATAGGACTGTACCAGCAGCAGGCGTACCAGACCTTTGTGGTCATTGTAAAGGATAAGATAGGAAAGGCTTGTAAGTTATCAATAAGGCATTAGTAAATGATTTATTAATCATGGGTAAAGTCATGGTATAGGTCAGGTATAAACCCTTGATAAAGAGTCCTGACGATGTCTGTTATCGCGCTCTGAAGGATGAAAAGTTGAGTAAAATGCTGCCACGCTTAAATGAAACTCTGCTGAGCGGCCAGAAATGTTTGCATGATGCATTGGCTGTGATTCAGAGCCTTGACTCTCACTTGTTATTACAATTAATGACAGCATCTCATCTGAATGACTAACATGATGAAGTGGTATGACTCTTGCCTTTTTGGCTTTTCTCCAGTGCAGTGGCCAGGCTCCGTCAGGCTGTTCACTTTACTGCAAAGGACATCTAGCGGTTAAACACTCGCCCGACTGCCTCTGTCTGCTCTGCCTTCACTCTGCAACCTGCACAACCTCACAGCCATAATTGTCTAAGGTAAGAGTTGTAGAGAATATTCTGATCATGAATTACTTTGTTCTTCAAGGATGAAAATAGCTGTTAATTAAATAGTGTCTTTTAGAATAAAGCCAATAGAAAATGATCTCATAAAAGATGTGATGGGACAGAGAGCTGACTGACACAGTTGTAATCTCAGTATGAACGCGGTGCAGGCCGCCGGATAATTAAAGAGACGAAGCAGTAAGGACATGGCTATTAGCAGGTTAATTAGGCAATAATGAAAGAGATACCTCAGGTTACTGTGGGCTTTAGCGCAATATGATTCCTCGCAGAACGATATGAGGTGGGTGTTAGATTTAATCCTTGCACATTAATAGAGAACGGCATACCTCCCAGTCAGTTATTGCCAAGAGTTCGCCTGCTCTGCACAGTCACAAATGGAGAATTCAGAACAGATTCTGTTTGGTGGCTGTCCACTCTGATTAGTTTGATGAAGCTTACAAAGCTTTTAGAGGGGATATTTGCAAATTTAGCAGGTGGCACATTTCATTCATGGATCTGCTTATTAAAGAGAGGGAAGTGTTTTATTTAATGAGTAATTCATTTCCAGCTACTTTCCGACCCACTCTGAAGGAAGTGGAAGTGTCTATCATTCTTTTTTTTTTTTTTTTAAAGCCACTGAGTGGTAGTTTCATAACCTTGAGTGTAGCACTGTCCTGGTCCTCTTCATTTTAATTATGACTCAGTGTCTGTTGTGATCAATATAGCAAGTGATTCAGAACCGCAGCCTGCTGTAGCAGAGAAGTGGCCTGCAGGTGTTAGAAGTCAGCAAACGGGTGAGGTCAAAGGTCAGTGTCCGGCATTATCCTCCTCAGGTTAGAGTGACAGCCGAACCAACCACCTCATCCTCCCCCTCTAATTGACTTACAAATACTGCGGTGCTTTCGGTGTCAAGTAACTCACAGCATTAAGTATGGCTGTAAAGTCAATATATATTTATTAGTGGCTAGGTCTTCATTGACAGGCCCTACTTGTGCTTTTGACCTCGGCTAACTGTGATCTACTGTCCAGAGACCACTCGTCTCTCTCCTTCTTGCCTTCCTCCCTCTCTCACTCTGTCATTATTCCACCTCTCAATGATCATGTCACCCTCTGACTCCAAATCCCGGAAGAGCGCAGGCGGCCAGGAAATTCGACATTGTTGCTTCCCTTTTTAGGAGTCTATCAGTAAACCTTGCTAATCCACAAATCCAACCTTGGATTTGAGCCGCTGAGTCTGAGGGGAAAGTAATTGGGTTGTTGCTAATAATTGGATTTTCTGCTGCTTGGTTAAAAAAAAAAAAAAAATAACAACCAATGTCCAGGCAGGAACGAGCCGGCCCCCCTTTAAGCTGCAGTTCATAGGTCGAGGCCGGCCCCAGGTTGCACATATAAAATGATTAACATTTTAAATCTGTTTTCAACTTCTGTGTTTTAAATAGCTCCGTTTGAAAGCTCTAATGTTTGGTAAGTAAGCTGTAAGTCCTCATTATCTGAAAGGGTCTTCAATTAAAAAGGTTATTAGCTGCAGATATTACAGCTCATCAGCTGGAAGAAAAAAGGCGACACAAGGACAAGAAAATCAGTGAAACATAAAAAATGGAATCAAGTCGAGGGCAGGTTTACTAACGCTCCTCCAGCTCTGAGCAATTCTTCAAATCTCTTCAAGGGAATTTTCTTTTGATTGTTGTGTTCATGTGATTTAGAAAAACTGGCGACCGGCTGTGACAGTGTGGATTTATGAATGTGAGCAGGGCTCACCTGCACTGATGTGGAATGTGACATAGTAGAGTACATAAAGTATATTTACTAAAGTAAAGGCCACTTTGTATTTGTACTTAACCTGAGTACTGACAGTGGAAACAGTTTTTTAATTAACTAATTTAGTTTAATAATTATTTTTTCCAATCATGTGAAGGACTTTAAAACCATGCAGTGCTTTCAGAAGGACGTTACCATAAGCAGTGGAAAAAATATTCAGATCATTTACCAAAGTAAAATATGTGTGAAAAACTTAGCTACAAGTAAAAGTACAAAAGTGTTATCAACAAAATGTAGTTAAACCATCACAGTAACAGGAAGTAACAGTTCTCTATCTACACAACGAGCCAGTGAGTGTTGTATTAGTTTATGATTTATTGTTATTTATTACAAAGCTTGTATGTGTAAGTAGCATTTTACTGTTGAAGCTCATTGAATTTTATGCTGGTAGATTAATATATAACAATGCACCTTATTTTATTGTTGAAATTAAGATGATATTTGCATGTAAAGGAACTAAAGCTATAACTAACTAAACCACTGAAGTTCAATGGCCCTTTGAAATGTGTTTGAGTGGAAGTATAACATAGTTTATATGTGAACAGCTGTCTCCTCTGGGAACCATTTTAATATGTTTGTAGGAACATGTTAACTGAAGACTCTCTGTGAGGTGAAAGAAAGTGACCAGTATTATTTTTGTTGTTGTGGGTGAGAAAAGGTGCCTGGCAGTCTGCGTTTTAGAAGCTGTATTCATGGGCTGATTAAAAAACGTCTACACGAAGCCATGGGCAGCGACGGAAATAAGCAGCGTACCACATGTTGGGTCTGTGGATAGACCAGGGGAACCACAATGCTCCCTATCGTGACTTTGAGATCCCAGCCCAGATTATTGGGAAGGAGCAAACTTCACGTTGTTCTAAGGGAATAGTGGAGGACTGGCTGCTCTCTCCTGCAGCTTACCACCACCCTGGATGATACAGTGAAGTCATCCTCATTGTTTTCCCTTGTGAAGCCATTAGATCTAGAGACATGCTGGCTTCACAATGCACTACTCTAACCACCAACATCTACCAAACAAGTTCTCTATACAGCAAATCCATAGGTTCCTACAAATGTTATTATACTGTAGATCCCTGCTGGGTCTGCAGAAATTCAGGTTTGTGTTGGGAAAACATGGACACACAGCCACTGAGCACAGACAGGCAGAAAAAGTGCAGGGTTTCATTCGGATGTATAGTTTTGCTGGTTGGATTTTTGAAATTGTTAGAAATGTTTGCTTTTCTGTGAGTCATGAACTAATGAGCTTTCTGTGAAGTGTGTGCATTAAACCAATGTGGTGCATCTCTTTGGTGGGTCCTGAGCATTTAGTGATGCCATGTGGAGACGTGGTTTTTTTTAACAGTTTTGTTTTTTAAAGACGAAATTAGCACATAGAATTCAACACGATTATACACATTATACATTGTGATGCATCTTTGCACTATTACCAATGCTAATAGTATCAACATGGCCCAAGAGGCAGCATCCATCCCTCAAAGACTGGGATGTGGGAGAGAAGAAGAAGAAGCTCAGGCAGGAAATCTGCTCCCTATCATTTTCTGTATTACTGCACACTAAAGGTCAAAGCTAAAAAATCTTCATGGAGTGACTACAATTATATATGATTTTGCAAGAGCAGGAACAAAGAACTGAAAAGAGCACAGGCCTTTTCTTGCAGTAATTTTCGGAAAGCTCTAATTTTGTAATACAAAATAAGGGCAAGTTAGAAGCACTAGACGATCCTTGAGTAATGGAAAAAACATCCTGTAGATTATAGAGTCTGAAATTGGTGAGGTATTGGAATTGTATTAACACAACAAAGGGAGGGGGTATAAAGCTTAGAGGGAGGCAAGTATGTGTGTGTATGCAAGCACATGCATGCACTCAGAACATTTGGAAACATGTTTCTGAGGGTGTGGACCGGTCCATATGGACCATAGTCCATTATTTCCTTTAATGAAGTCAGTTATTTTATCGTTGTCCTAGCATTTATATATATGTATATGAATGTATATACACAGAGAGATTGCATTAATGTGAAAATAAGATGAATCTGTGAATTCTGTAGATTAGAACACATTAAAATACATTAGCAGAATATAAAGACCTTGCACTTTCAGTTGTTGTGCAACATATTTCTGCCCACAGGTGCCTGAAGTTGTTGAGTATTTTCTTTAGGAAATAGATGTAGATGTGTTTCAATTTTTAATGAAGATTTAGATTTATTTATTTGTCCTCTATCCATGTTAAAAGACCTGTACGGTATGAGAAAGGACAGCTATTATTAATTTTATGAATTACTGACATTAGTCTGCTGTGGAGCTTGTGTTAAAAATACAGTGTGGCTCTGCTGTAATTATGATTCTACTGGAACTTGAAGTCAAAAACATCATGTTTTCAGAAATAAGGTTGTTAATAGAGCAACGCTGAGAACTTTGATTTCCTTTTAAGCACACACAACAAAATGAGGGAGACTTTGTTCTCCCACCATTGTCCACCCAAGTTGTTCTTTTGGTTTTCATGTCTCAAAAGCCCACATTGTCTCCCAGGACACAAATAAATCAGTGTTCTTCCCTTTTCATCTATGTTGGAAAATAATTAAAAAGGGAGCGCTGAATTGTGTACAAGCTGATTCCTCTGTTCAGTAAGCCACCTTCATCTAAGAAAAGCCCCTTTTTTTGAATAATATGTTCTGCTCTGTTTAAGATTGAGATCAAATACTCTCTCATAGAGCTAGGGTAATTAGATTTCACTATGTAAATGGCCTTTAAAGCTCACTCAGAGTGTGAGATGCTGTGCTCACATTTGTTCGCTGCACTGCTGCCTCCCTCAGGTCATTTGTGTATGAATCACTTGGCATCGCCCTGCACTGAAACACATAGCTGTGCCTCAGAAAGTGGTCCAAATAAAACCTGATAGGAACGCTCCAATACTAAAAGCTAAGTGAGTCATTTTTAAAGCACTGAAAACACAACTTTTATTTATCCGTTCTGTATGAATCTAACAGCAGCTGCTGTGTATGATTTTGTTTTCATTTTTTAGTGATTATATTTGACAAAAACTGTAAAAAGAGCCTGAAATACACTTCCAAACAGTCACTAATTTATTGCCCTGCGATGTCACACTGATAATTCTATTTATCTGTTGTTGTGGCAGTTGAGTGTTAATTTTCTTGATGTATTTAGTAAAACATTTCCCCAAAATAAACAGTGTAAATACAGAGCATTAATAGACAAAAATGTTGGTCCCTGAAAATAAGAGAATAATTTGGCAGATTTAGTGCAGCTCATTTAAGAATCTGTTTCTAATTCATTTAAAACAGTTGTTTTGCAAAGATGAATAAACAAAAACAAAAATGGCTTAAAAATTCAACCTTCATCCTCATCATTTCAAACAAACAGTTATATATTTGGGCATATCACCATGTGTATAATTGAGACGTGTAGTACCTCAAAATGTCATTTTTGGGCAGGCAGGCGGGTGGGTGTAGGTGGGGGTGGGGACTTGGGGGTGGGGGGGCAGTCTTTCTTGTGAGGCAGAGACAGCAGCTATTGTCTTGAGGAGACAAAAGGAGTAGTGACATCACTAATGTTTCAAAAATAAACAGCAGGCTGCTATTATGTGGTACAGTTAAAGCCTGGAAAGGAGACCATATGTTAGGCTGAGGGCTATGCTGCTGAGAGTAGCCACGCATTTCATATCACTGACACGTCTCCTCTGCCTCAGCCTTGTCAAACCACTGTTGTAAAACAATTAAGCTCCTATTAACATATATTTTATTAATTGCCCTATCAACATGGAAACACAAAGACATGTAAATGCCCCAGCCTGACAGATTTAGAAAAGCATAGCGTGGCAGCTTTCTCACAGATAGTGACAGCTGAAGGAATCAGGTCAGATTATATGAGCATGGACAACTCAACAGATTTGTTTGCTATTGATAGCAGCAATCAATTCAATTAGTTGTCTCTCATACGTTGAATGGCTGATGAGATTAGCAGAGGTAGTGTTCTGTCATTTGTTGTTTAATGTATGCATGGATTTCTCTTTCAGAAGATAAAGCTCTTGGATTTTTTTTTTTTTTCATTGTGCAGTGACTGTTTCATAATTATTGCCTCACAGCTTTCTATTTCCTCTGGAGTAATTGGACTGCCCTGTTAGATTATCCGGTCTAAATTGCAATACTAATTATAAAGCCTAACAGTTGTGTCGCATCAATAGTCTATTAGGATTAATTAAGATAGGAAGTGACAGCTGACGATTAAGCGCATCAGTTGCAGTTCAACAATGTAGAGGTCAAATGATCAAGTTCTTCTCTGCCACACGAACGTTAAGCCTCCATTCGAAAATGCAAATGCTTTTCTCTGACGTGATGTTCTGTAATCACACGCATGGACTGATTTACAGTTTTATTATTTATTTGATTTTTTATTTCGGCACGGCCCATTCTTATCTCGTCAAAGTGTCAGAACAAACGATTTCATCATTGATTATGCTTCTAATTACAAAGCATACAATTAGTGGAAGTTATTGATAGTTCAGCATGTGCCTTTTAACCCCCGGAGCTGTCCGTCTACTCCCAGAGGAGATGTGTGTCCTTCTGTGTTAATGATGGAAACGACTTTTAGATAACAAGGGTGTCCCAGACAATCAGCTGTGTTTACACAGTGACCTGGACATTTACTTGCTTGGCCTCTGTACCTCCCTCTGCCTGTATATATGCCAGCATCACTCTAATTACATAGCACTGAATCACACCAAGTCAGGCTTCTAACAAATGCAGGAAGTGAAGGATATCTCACTTTATACTCATTTGGAAATGATTTTTTTCCACCATAGTTTGCTTTTTATTTTATTCAGGAATACTCTCAGAAATATACTTATCAAGATGTTTTCAAGAGACAGGACTGTTATACCACTGCAATGCTTTAATATTTAGCCTCTGAAATTTCCTAATGTCAGAAAAGCTTATTATTTCACCACGTTTTCTCTAGCTCCTCGATTAGTGACGTTAATCTGCAGTGGTTCCCATCCTTTTACATCAGACGTATCCCAGATATTTATCAGATAAACTCAGGTAACGCTTTATCAGCACCTCCCATCCCACTCCAGATATGTTCATTTCAAATGATTGATAAGTTGATATTAAAGAGTAATACACACTGGTGGCTATGGTTAACTGCTAATGTTTGTAAAGGTCAGTTAGGTTAAATTAGCACTTTCACTAGAATCGGCAGAAGATGGATGCTTCAACAATTTATCCAATTTATCCAACACTTTATTTCACACTTTCAACCATTTGTCCATAACTTTTAGCAAATTATTTTAAATGTTTATTCATTTAAAATTTTTCTCTGTTAACTTGCAGACCAGGTCTCATGCCTTCTCCAGGTATGGCTGACTGTTTATTTCATTTTTAACTCCAATCATAATTTCTATTTCCTCAAATTAGTTGAGCTAATTTGAACCACGGTCTGTGAAGAAGTGCAGAAGTTCTCACTGGAGTGGGAAACACTCAGTGGACAGGCGGCAGTGGAACAAACAGCAATGAGCTCATCTTGCTGAACGCTTTGTAATAATTTTCTTGTGTGTAGTCACTTTGAAGGATTCTTGGTTTTTGGTGGTTTTCTATCAGATTTAAAATATCTGGCTATTAAATATGAAAAGGCATCGATCGCAGTATCTTTATAGATAATCTAACACTCTATAATTCCTGATCTCTGCAGGAGATAAATCTGGTGGTTGTATTTCTCAGTTGCACAAAATCCTCTTGAGAATGTTCAGCAGCTGATGTGTTGTAAGCAAGTGCGAGGACTGTATTCAGTCCAGTACAGTGAGTCTCTAAAAGGGCTGGAGTGCTAGGGGGCATACTTACCCTTGAGCTCCCAGAGGAGCAATGTTATTATTGGTAATAAGAAGCAATAAATACAGTGTGAGGGAAGCGTATGCCTCCATAGAAGTTACAGTCCAGTGTAGGCACATTTGAGAGTTGCTGTAGATGAATTTCTATCTGTCGTTGCCTCAGATAAACCTTTTAGTATTTGCACAAAAGCTAACAAAGACTTTTGTTGTGAAATGTTAGTTTAGGACGTTGCAGATTCTGATGCACAACAGAGCGTGGCGTCTGTGCTTATGACAATTTCAATAGTTTAATCTTTGAGGGAGGGCGGTGGAGTGGGGAGCGATGCTAAACTACTGTCAAGACAAATATTTCCAGCAGAGCCCACTTGTATAATGGAATGAAAAAAATGTATATAAGCAGGCACTAAAAGTGTTTCTTCTGCCTCTTGCCCTCGGCATCAGGCTTTTTCCTTTCCTTATCCAGCACAAAGAGTGCATTGTTAGCAGGGCCATTACAAGCAGTCTTGACTGCACTGGACAACATATGGCTCAAGGGAGAAAGCTATAGATTGCAGGGATGGGAGAAATAGGAAAGTTCATCAGACCCATCTCATCTGACCTCAGTTGGTTCTGGGGAAGAATGTGCCGAACGCTAACGCTGAATAGACAGATTTTCCAAATGCTTTGAATTCCGTTAGGATAGCGAGAGAGAAAAAGGCAGGATGCTCAAAGAAATGGATTTGGCCTATAAAGTGTAAGTGGCGTGATGCCCATTTCTTCAGAAGGATGACATTAGGGGACCAGTTTTATTGATGGCTGCACAAAAAGGGGTAAAGAGTGCACACAATTAGGAGTCAATTGGAGGACTGGGGGATTAAGGTTGATATATTTTCGCCCTATAGCTTTAGGTCTTTTCATTTTAGAGATACAAAGAGGAAGAATGGAGTAGAGTGTTCGTTCTTAAATGCCTTTTTCCCTCTGTTCTTTTATTTATTTTATTATAGCTGTTTTTGTTTTTTTCGTGGATGGTAACCACGACCTCTCTTGGAACAGATGTATTACTTATGACATCCCAGTTTTCATCCGTTCACAATTTTTACATTAGAGTTAAATCTCTGCAGCTGGAATCTCACGGCTGAGTTAGCCGGAGCCCATAAAATATTGAAACCTTCAGAGCCACTGGCAGGCAGGTTGAGGGGAGTTCATGTCCAAAGCCAAGCTTCAGATTCACAGACATCCCAATAGGAGTGTACTACAGAAAAAAGCACTAATAAAAATTTCATTGAAATGAGACAGGGATATTGCTAGCATTCTCCCCAGCATCAGTATGAAATCTTAATCTGAGTTAATGGAAGAGATATGAAAGCCTTTCTCAATTCAAACACAAGCAGTGCATAATTTATAAATTATTGTCAGAAAAGTGATTCCGCTCTGAGATTTACTCTCTTCTAGATGGAAGTGAACTCAGCGAGACAATAAGAAAACATAGTCTTTTTGACCTCTAATGCCAGGAGATTTTACAGTAGAGCTGTCGATATAATCAGGTAAACTGCTCTTTTTTTTTTTTTTTTTTTAAAGAAACACTGCAGCAGCGCTCAGAGCGAACAAATACCAGCAGAGGCTTTTTCTGGGAAGCCACGGACCGGTGCAGAATGAGTAAATAAAACAGCCTCCGGAGGATGGAGTGTAAGAATCCTGTGTCCTGAAGGTTGACAGTTTGCTAAAAGCTTCATAATGTCTCAAACATACCGTCTCAGTGATGTAGAGGAGCTGAGTGTTATTTTAAAAAGCCTTTCTCCGTCTTCCCTTCGCTCACTTTTTTACTCCAATTACAGAAGATATGTTTGCATGGCGTGCTCTGTGGTTAATTCACAGTGACAGCTTCCTCTTCCTCCTGCATGTGGAGCGTAATAGAAACGGTGTCCCATGCTGGAAAACATTATTCACTAATGTAGCCTCAGCATGTCCAGCGTGGAGCTTGGGGTTGTTCCTACTCCATTACATGGCAGGGAACAGGTCCTGATTAGGATTAGCACATGTACTCCCCCCTCCCTGAAGACAGCCAAGTTCAATCATCCTGACTACTGCACTCTGTTCACACTCTGCAGCCTCTTGTAGCGAGTCCTCCAGCCTTATGCTTACTCGTATGCAAACGCTTGTGGGACTTTAACAGTCCAAACTGGATACGGTATCCTTCATTTATTTTACTGGGCTCGTTTAAGAAATGACTGCTGCCTTACATTACAAGAAATATAGTTGTTTTTATTTGTATCATTACTTTAGCATTTTTAGTAGAACTTGACTTAATTAAATTCATATATAAAACACTAAGTTAAAATTAAAAAAATTAAAATTAATTGCAGTATTTTGGTTGCACTGCCATATTGGAGTAGATTTTATATGTAGTGCATTTCACTGCATGTGGTGGAAAAAAAAACAAAACCCATCACACAGGTCAACAGCTGTTTTCTGTCAGCCATATAATCCACCTTGATGTTTGTGTCACTAAATGGTAAAAAGCGAAGTTGCAGACACGGAGCGCAGGATGTGTTTTACTTTGGCGGGCCGCTGGATGTTCCTGGAACTGGCAGATAAGGGAGAGCCCTGCATGGTTGGCTGACTCGGGCGTATCCAAGGTGATAAAAGCATAAAAAGGAGACATGAATGTTAGATGGGGTGCTGAAGTGTACACTGCAAACTTATTTAGGACAGCGGCATCCGGCGTTCTAATGTGAATAAATAGGCGTGGATCTTGGTTTGCTTTCACGTGTTCTGCATATCCTCCGCTAGATTTGAAGCTGATGAAGCCCCAGAAAGCCTTAAGGGAGCGGTGAGCGAGGCAACAGCATCATTACATGCCCCGAGCCAGCGTTCGTAGCCACAGGTTAGGGAGATTGTGTTTTAACGTGCAAACAGGGAATATTATCCATTATTCACCGCTGCTTACTGTGGTTAATCCACAATAACAGTGTTTTAATGTAGGTTATTCATTCAGTGCTTATTATTAGGTGAGTGCAGTTTTGAAATGAGGCTATAGGGCAGAGTGTATACTCACCCAGAGGAACATGCGGAGTCACTTCAGACGACACGATCGGTGAGTGCAGGCTGGTAAACTGGATCTGCCACTGATGACTTATTGATGACTGAGCTTGTTCTTTCCCCAGTTTAATTATGAGAGCTGGTTAATTCACGGCAGCAGGGGAGTCAAAGGAAGACGTGTTGGGTGTCATTAAGATATCCCACAACTTCATCACTACGGCCCCATCCATAATTCACCCTCAGTTCATGTGTGACTAAGAGGGCTTTATTTTAGAACAGCCTTAACGGGTAAACTCATGTGGAAAAAGGTCTGCTGTGCTGAACTGGTCTCCGTGTCCCACCAAGTGGAAGAGTTAAGAAGTGTAAAAGCTGCCTTTTTGAGGGGCCAGAGTGGACCAGCAAGAGGAGGGAAACGTCTCTGGGCGGACGAGGAGAGGTCACATGATGTGAGGGGAAGGAGGGCCATGTGCGGTGGGAGCAATTTCTCGACCTTCTAACTGAAGCTGAGGTGATGCTGTTCATCTTTGGGAGGATACTTATGTCAGGAAGTGCCTGGGCTCCGGAGCGCTCGGGGACCTGACATGCACTCCGAAGTGTCCAGCCTGGAAAAACCTGCGAGTTGTCCCTGGACTGGTGGTGCTCACTCTCTCAGCTTTACTTTAGAATTTCTCTTGTGGGACTCTGTGCCGACCACTCACTCTTTCTCAATCTGTCTCCTTAGCTCGCTCCCCTGTCTCCTTTCTCTTTCGATTCTATCCATTTTTTCCACCTAATTTTTTTCCCTCTCTACCTCTCCACCAGCCCCCATCACATCCATCACCACACTCTCACATCCATCTGTTGTCTTCCCAGCATATCCTGGCTTGTTATTGTTTTTCTTTCAGGTTTGGCAGGCCTGTATTCACAAATGGTTTACTGCCTGCTGACCAACGTTTCAGACTCTCGTATTAATTGCTGTAGCAGCAGGATGGAGTTGGAATAAAATACCAAAGGCTAAAATCTCACAGTTTTTAACTGCGTTCTGCTTTCTCCGATTCTTTCCCTGATAAATGATCAATTTAGGCTGATATTGGCAACCTGCCTCTCAGCGGCTTCGTGATGGAGTTAATCAGATGTTCTTGTGTAAAAATCAAGCACAAACAGTAAAATGTACTCTCCACATCTACCTGGAGAAACACATTCCTCGTCTTTGTTTTCCTGTTTACTTTCACCTGACTTGGCTGCGTGCTCTGATCATGGGACGGTGTGTTGGCCCCGATCCCAGCACTTGCATATTCATCTGGTCTAGGTGCTAATTTGTGTGTTTCATGCCTGTACTCACAAGCTTGTTTGCACACCCTGTTCCACCTGGGCTTGTTTTGGCGTCCTGTCAAAACCCAGGACAGCAGAGCAAACAGCGTCTGTGAAAAAAATACCCATGCATGTTTAATTACGACAGGACACTCTCTCCCTCTCGTTCCCTCCACAGACCTCTCTCTGAGAGGAGCTGCCTCCTTGCAACGCTGCATTATTGTCGCCTTTTTGAAGTATGGCAAGAAAAAAAGGTATTAATATTTAAAGCGCATGCTGCCATCCCCTCACACACTCACAGATATAGTCACACATGTCCTCAGCTTAATGCAGTCTGGATCTGGGGTTTAAGATGAGGTATGCAGTGTGTGTGTTGTTTGATGCATGAATCACTTCAACATTCAGATTTAAGTATGTTCTCTAATCCAGGAGGCAAAATCAGTCCTGTATATTTCTGCAGACATTCTGATAATACAGTTATGTAACAGTAAAGACTCTGGCCGTACACCTGGCTACATGAAAGAGTCGATATAGCAGATTTCCATATTTTTCCAAACGATAAAAGAGACAATTTTTTTGAAAAACTTTGTAGAGACAGTGTCCAAACTTCAAGCCTCTCTATGTCACATCATAGCCTGAACCATTATACAAAACAGTTTCCCTCCTTTTCTCATTTTCAGCTATTTTCAACTGTTTAAGATTTAAGATGTCCGTCCCTTTGCAACCTTCGCCCTGCTGTTCAGTTTGTATTTCGATCAGAGAGAGCTCATTCTCCCCTTCATTTAACAGATTAAAACACTTACCAGAGTCTTTCCTCACGACATCACCAGCTTTTAGATAAACTTCATAGTTACATAGACTGAAATGTAAATATAGGTTTCAGAGTTAATGTTTCTCTAAAGGCCCAACAAAAGGAAATGTACCATTTTCAAAATTCAGTAATGAAATAAACCTGACTGATGGCATCAGTCTCCTCAGTGTAAGTGGGATAAATGTCTGATTTTTATCCACTGAATTTCTGTGTGTAATTGAAACGTCGCAGATTCGAGGCTGCCTCACATCAAGTCATGAATTTTCAGTTCAAAACAGCATAAACTTCCAGTGCTCAGCGATATAAGAGCAGCCACTGCGACGCAAAACAATAGACTCATCACGGAGGAGGAGAGAAGGAGGGAGGCTTGCTTTCTCACAGGCCTGACCTCTTTTTCTGACGTGTCACATTATGGTTATACGGAATGTGTCTCCTTTGCATACAAAAGGTCAGGAAGATAAATCAAAATCCGCATATGTGACTTGCCCGATTCATCACAGCAAAGAGGGTCAAAGTGTTAGCTGTAATCAGATTTTTCCCCCAAATATAAGATGAATTGTCTTTGTTAGCGAGATGTATTTGTGGAAATGGAGGAACTGGTGCTTTGTACAAACACACAGTTCTAATTAAACTATTCACTGAAGGCATGTCCCTGCTTTATGGAGGGGTTTGGGTGAATTTTGTTTTATTACTTTTTACACTTTGGGTGTGAGGAAGAAGACTAATTTACCCCTCGAGGTCCAAGAGATGTTTGTTGGCTTAGTGACACTTGTGCTTGTTAGATAATCCGTGATGATGCAATCCTCTGAAATAAAATGGTCTCCCAGCTAGCAGAGCTCCAGTTTGGATCTGGGCCTGTGAGGGTTTTAGTTCCATCTCCACGTTCCCTCCACCCCTGCTGAGACATTAATTAAGGCTCCTTTCAGGTCCTTTTTTCAGCAGTTGCCCCTGTAATACTCCTTCTCAGTTAAAACCTGCGTGTGCAGGTGCCCCCGTCATCTCACAACAAGCTCCTTAATTAACTTGAAGTCGTAACAAATGGCTACACCTTTGTCTCTATCTTTGCTCCTCTCCTTCTCTTTGTTTCCCTCCCTCTCTGAGTTTCTTTGACTGAACATAATAAATAAAGAGAAGATACAAAAAAGTCAGTCCTGTCTCTTTAACCTGGCGCCTCTCCTCCACGAAACGTTTGTCTTCCTCTCTCTGTAGTCTGTCATCTCTCACAGTGGATGATCTCAAGAACAGGCAGAGGTTCAGGAAGCAGTGGAGCGCTGCCATTGAATCAGGCATCACATCTCTCCCACACACTGCTAATTAGAGTTAATTATTAATACACTTTGATTTAGCCTTGCTCCCCCACCATCAGGTGCCAAAGTATATTTTACATGTTTTTACAAATGAAAGGAGTGAGGAAAATTGATTGATACAGAAGTTTTTTTTTCTTACCTTGCAACTTAAATCAAAGGCCCTGCCAGTTTAATTGAAGGCAGGAGAGTGTTTGAAAGTCAATTTTAAAAGATATTAGAAGTTAAGTTAAAAGCATAAACTTTTTCAATGGAAAACTTTGTGGTAAAGAGAAATGCATCTTGGGTCTATGAAAATAAAAGAGGGTGACGTATACCTCTGACACCTGGATACTCTGCTGATGCTGTACATCTAGTCCCTAAGTATAAACAACAAAACAGTTTGTCATTGCTTCTAAAAGAAGTGTTTTCTGATACGTCGCAGGATGTTTGCAGGATGATGTCTGTCAGCACGGTCAGTACCAATTTCACCAACGTTTCAGTCAGTGGTCAAATCTGCACGAATTCCACAAAAATAAAAAGCCTTAGCTTTCTGTCCGAGACACCTGGTGTTAATTACAATGTCGCGCTGCAGCCACATCTGTCCTGACAGACATAATTCAAAGGGCCACCAGAGGTTCCTGTCAGGTAAACAGGAAGTACTTACCTGACTTCTTGTCATAGCTACTAGATGACAAGCCTTAGTCACATTGATTAGACCGCTGTACTGTTTATGCACGCCATGTTTATCTGCCACTAACATCCAGTGCAGATGTTAGTTGGAGCTGTTGCTGTCTGGTGAAGTACGCCAACCGCGTGCATGTTAAGTGAGCCTCTCTATTGTGTTGCTGCTCAGAGAGATGGCTGATCACAGACCTGCTTGTGAAATCCAGTTCATACAGTTGTTTCCCCCAGTTTCTCTCCTTTTTCCTCATTTTTGTTCATTCATGAAGTGGAGTCATAAAGCCTCAGGATAAGTGCGAGCTGAAACATTTTTATCTGTCACAGACTCATTTTCACTTAAATTCACACTGCCCAGTGCCATCCGTGACCACTCATAACTTTCCATTGTCTTTGTATGCAATCGGGCCATCTTTGAAATTTGCTTTGCAGGTTGAACACAGCTTTAGAGGCATCAAAACACTTTTTTCTAGCACAACACAATAGGAGGTGGCTACACAATGAAGGACAGGGCGATAGGACAGAGGAGGGGTGTAGAAACAAGGTTAAACTGCAGTCGCAGACTGACCCTGGGAATACTAGTGCCGTCACATCTGATGACAGTCACCAAGTCTTGAGCACAGAGAGCGATGGACGGTTGAGAGAAAGAGCAATGGTGGAAAATGGCGGCTTGATCCAGATGAGACATTAATCAGCGATGACGGGTGTTAGGGCTAAGACCCCTCTCTCCTGTGGTCATGTTCCTGTCTTACTATACAGACGCTTGCAGGTAGAGTTGTCATCCTCTGAACTACACATTTAAACCTGGACGAAGCTGATTGAGAATGAGAACGTATACAGAGAAAAGCTTTTGTGAAACATACCGAACACGTAGCATTAGCAAAGGCTGTGGACGTCAGAGTTTGGACATGGCAGATGCTGGTAGTCGTAGCAACTGTACACATCAAAGACAAGCCTCCAAATACTGAGAAGACATGAAAATGAAAATGGAAAATACATTACAAAGATGAGACTAAGAGTGGATAAGACCGAACCATAATCAAATGGTTTTAACCGTGTGACTGAAACTAATACACATTTCATCAAAAGCTAAAAGGAAATGATGAGTAACAGAGAAGAGAGAGGAAAAAAGGAACATTAATAAATTAGACAGAACAAGTTAGAGAACAGAGAAACGTAATGTTCCACGCTGGTCATTTGAAATTTGCTCTTTAATACCACATCACTGCTCCCACCTAGCAGCAAAAGGAACACTTTAATAACACCTAAGTGACTCACCCATTAAATTGCTCTGACTTCTCTGCTGATCCTGTTGTATTCCCAGTCTGGGCAGGGGGGCAGGCTGGCCTTGGACTCTGTAACTCATCACTGGGGCCAGTGATAATACCCCTGAACCTGTAGCTGTCTCGCGTGCGGCTTTGGCTCTCATGAAACAGAATCATCACCCCCTGCAACAAAACAAATAAATCCTTCCTCTCAGTCTGTTTTGATATGTAATGAGTTGGTCTTTCACTCTTCTGAGATCTTGTTATGTGGCGTATCAGTGATGTGTCTCTCTGCGGCCGCAGTTCATCTGTCAAACTGGATTTTTCCACCTCAAAATAATGATCCTCTGCTGCACCTAGGGGCCTGCTAAAGTATCTGCTTATTTAAGATGGCTTTGCACTGTTGTTCCATGTAGGTAACACCTGGCCCTCAGGACTCGTCTGCAGTGGCTTACAAGTGGAGAGGCCCCTGGCAGAGATGGAGACACAAACAAGCACAGTATCAAGAGGTGGTAGGTTTTGCGATATGTAAGTAATGCTATGGTTATTGTCTGTGAATCTCCACCGATGATGGATGTCATAAAAATATATACCATACTTAGCAGCAGTGTTGGGCTCCAACAACCCCAAAGAGCAGCGCCACATCTTGTCAGGAGAGACATTTTAAGGTGTAAGTGATGGAGTAAGTCAAGCAGCCATTCCACTACCATCTGCATTCATATGTCAGACATTTCTTCACTAGCAAGAGACTTTAAGAGTCTCTTAATGGGTTTCATGGGCTTTGGGACCTGATTTTACCTTTATTTAATATCCCCTTTATATCCTTCTGGAGGATGAATGACTCGTCTAAATCTCATTTGTATGAAATCTTGTATGAAATCGAGTTGTAGGTACAGTAACTTTTGGCTAATTCATAGTAAGAATGTATGTATTCTCCCCATCTACAATAAAACTAAATACATAAAACACCAGAAATTATTTTAATATCAAAACATGATATATGTCAAAATCAGATTTCCCTTGAGATGCACATGACACTGTGTGATGCTTGATTTTTTAGTTGAGAGACAATATAATTTTCTCTGAAACAGGCTGTTCCTTGATGATAGTGCAGCCTTCCACTTAAACCAAAGATCAAAGTAATATATCTATAATAATAATAATAATAATAATAAAAGACATGCTGGTCTATTCTATGTTTGATTACAGCATTTATCAAAGCTTCCCAGATTATACTGTGTTATATTCTTTTTTCCTGAATGATCATTTCATTCAAAAATGTGAATGTGAAACTCACACATTGCGTGATTCTTTATTCTGGGCTGTGTTATTTGCAGAGGAGCAGAACTTTATTTTAAATTTCCGATCTTTGTGAAAGGTCTTTATCTCTTCACATTTCACTGCCTCTCCTTCAGATACTGTATCCACGGTGCTTGTAACTCTTCTGTGAACAGCTTTTTACCTGCACAGTTTTAGAGAATGCAGTGGCATGAGGTTGAGTGTTAGGGCAGGCAAAAACAGTCGGTGCTGTATTCTTGAGAAACAGCTTGCCCTCGATAGCTGGCCTCTTCTTCATTGTACTGTCAGACCCATGGAGGCGTCCTCCCCAGTGACCCGCCAAGGCCAGTATGGCCCACCTCTCTATCCTCTACCCTGCTCTCTGTCGTAATTGAGTGGGGCTTTGAGATTGTTGTTAAAACCCAGTGTTTTCCCAAGATGCAACCTTAAGACCATCTTAAATAATCAGAACACTGCACATTGGGAAGACTTTCCCTAACCTAACCCGAGCAGGTATCCAAATGCAAAGGATCAAGTGAAACGCTTACAGAGAGAAAGGCCATTTCACATCTATGGACTTTGCAAAGCCTTTAAATAAGAGAAACCTTGATGCCTGTCTTCAGATTATTCTTATTATCTCTATTTACCACCTTCTCCTCTGTTCACGCTGCTCCTCTCACTCCCTGCCTTGTCCTTTTAGAGGGAAATTAAGGTGATGATTGAGCTTCATTAAAGAGGTAAATAAAGAGGGGTAGTGCGTGGCCCCGGTGCTTCAGCCATGTTGCTAATTGGCACGGCATGTGGGTTTGATGTGGAGCGCTGCAGACGTCAGGGGCGGGCCAAGCATGTGACCCGGGAGCCTCGCCGACCGCCGTGCAGCCCTCTCTCGCCCTGCTCTCCCTGTGCTCATGCTGTGGTTCTCTGCATGTTTGTTGGGTTTGCTAAGTCAAGGTCTTCTCATTCATTTTAATGACTCCACTTGGATGTAAAAAATTAATTGATATTCTTACAAGCAAACACCTTCAGGCTCATTAATCAATGTGTCAGTTTCACCCTGCCATAAAAATGTACTTTACAGGATAATTAATTTCCTAATATCCTCTAGTCATCCTGAGTGCCCTCAACTTAAAATACTTGACATTTAGCCCTTATATACAGCCGACTGGCTCCAAGAGCTCTTTAATGCATTGTAGTGGAGACTGTAAAACTAATGAACTTAACAAAAAAGAGGGACCTATTTTTATGATGACACGAGACTGGCACAGGCACGAATGCCAACACGTTGTTCAGTTTATTGGAGCAATACCAGTTGAATTCTTTTGTCCACCTGCTCCTCCTCTTTAATCGCTTCATCATTTGCAACGAGCCTGTATACATCCGGCTCTGTGGACTTCCTGTGGTGCACTGCAGTTCTGACATCCACTATGGCATGAAAGTGCTCCTGCACATCAAAGCAGAAGCATCACATCCCACTTAAATTCTTAGTTAGTCAGTTAATTTAATTTGTTTGGCCAGTTACTTTGACTCTGGAGACCAGGGATCGCACCCTGAGTCCCACATGTGGTTAGGTTAAGGTTAGGAAAAGATTGTGGTTTGGCTAAATGTGAACACACTGTGCCGCATCCAGATTCACATTTGACTTTTTCACTATTAAACCAAAACCATTATTTTTTCATAAACTTAACCAAGTGCTTTGAGTACCTTTATGTACACATACAATAGTTTAATATTGCTTAGTTACTAGTACAAATGGATATTGAAGGAAAATAAAAGATAATCCACAGAAACATGTCCCTTTCATTGTACCTTCTCTGCCAACAGCTGTCAAATCTCACGTCTTCAGTTTGTGGCACAAATTTTAAGGTTCAGCCATGGTCCGAGAAAACCCTGATGACATCATCAGTTCCCTCCAGTGCCACGCTATAGAACGGTTCTTGAAGGCGGGGTAGTTCCGCCCTGATGGGTACCCCTTTAACATCATTATAAATTAAGCACAGAAGCATGAGCAAGTGAGCGGCGATTAAAAATTGGTGCTGGATAATGAACATCATAGAGCAGTCTGGAGAGGTAGCATATAATGTAATTTATGTATTTATTGACAGAAGTAATAGATCAGATAGAAAGTAATGCAGTTAATATTTGGGGAAAGCTGTGCAGTAAAAGTAAGCAAGATGGATTTTCTCTAGATTGCACTTTGAACTGAACTAAAATTTTTGATGTATGTCTTAACTGAATGATACACGCCTGTGCTACTGTACTGTAACTATATAAACTGATCCTCACAAGTCAGATTGCTCTCAAACCCTTTGATGTAATGTTGTCAAGCAGACTCTCGGTTTGTTCAGAATCCTGGAGCTGGAGCTGGAAGACCAAATGAAATTATTTAACATTTACTGTCACTGAGATGTGAAAAGTTTTCAGACGTTCAGCGCTCAGTATGATGGGGATAGTTTTGTTTAAAGTGCCAATGCTCATTCATCATGGTGCTTGAGCTGGATAGCTGCATGAAGGGATGCACTGATCTTTCCTTCTTTCCCCTGAAACTGGAGTAGCCTACTGGCCAAGAACACCAGGATGCCAGGAGTCTTTTTTCTCCAAATTTTTATTATAGCTAAGTCTTTTCCTTATGAACCAAAACCAGCGTGCTATAGAACGTAACTCCTCCATAGTGTTTTTTTAAAAACTCCAGTTGATAAAACTTGTTGTTAGTCATGTAATAACATGTATTTCGCCCATGTGATGTTTCAGAACAATCTCTTGTTGAAAATCAATTTAGTTTTAGAGACTCCAGAGTAAGTCTTACATTAGCTAACATTAGCTAACCACAAACATTATTAGGTGGGTCTCCATTCACCTTCTTCCATGTTTTAAATTTGTGCTTTAGAGTTTAAAAGCCAAAAATTTGACAAAAAAAAATCTTAAGATATCACAGAAAGTTTTTTATTCTTCAGATCTGTGCAGACTGGTGAGGAGACTGTGACCTGTCTTTACATTAATACATGAAACTATCATAAATCCCATGTTTCCATCATATATTCCACATTGTTTTTCATAGTTTGAGGTTTAACTAATAACATCCTTTTGCCGTGTTCTCTTCTTCTGCAGTGGTTTGAGGGACTGCAAAATTAGCGCCACCAGCTGTTCATCTTGATGAACCAACTCCTAACATATACATAATGGCAGTGGATGATAACACATGTTGATTTCCATTTTCTTCTGCTGATTTCAGATACTGATCCACTTGATAAGGTCAGTATCCCCAGCTGCATTTCATCAGCATAGCAGTAGATAAAATACTTAGTTTATGAAATTGTGCATTGGGGTATATTTATTTGAATGACAGGGTTGATACATAATTTACAGACTATCACTGCGAGCCAAAAAGGCACAGCTGACTTTAAACTACAATCTACATATTATCTCTGTGCTTTCAGCCTTACTCTAAAATTCAGCCTCTCTCCCTGCTGTCCTCAGATCACCACAACTTGCTGAGTTTCAGGAGACTTAGTGCAAAATTATAAGTAGCTTTATTTTAGCAAAAGGAAGTTAGCTGCTTGTTATTTCATGTACTCTCTCACTTTTATCTGCTAGAAACAGGCTATTGTATGTCGCAGTCAACTGCTGAAAATAGTCCCAGTGGGACACAGCACTGTATACTGCAATGTGTGTGATGTCATCTCATTTTTTGCAAATGTGGATTATAGGTTTCAAGTAAACACAGATCCCATTTGGAAGCAGCACCAGAGAAAAGTGTGTAATTATAGGATTGTCACCAGGAATTAGCTTAAATGCTACTGTACCCACACAGGATATAATGCTGCTGTATCAGTCTGAGGCACACAGACTCTCTGAGCGTGCAGAAGCAGGCAAATGTTTTTTCACCACTGTTGATTCTTGTTGATGACTCTGTGGTAAACCTTTTGGAAAGAAAGGCATTTATCTCCTCCCGCTGGTGTAAATGCACTAACTCCAGTGCTTTCTTGTGTCCCACACCACAGCAGACATCTTGCTGTGAACTTAACGATTCAGCACTCACACATCAGACTGAGAGGCAGGAGAGAACATTGGAATATTTGATTTCTTGTCACGCAACTGAGCATAAGTAACGCTCTGGAAAATGCCCAATAAGTGATTTACAGTGTGGCATCCTTACATTACTCCCACTTAACATGTCTACTAATTTCACTCAGAACATATCATAGACACATTAAATAATCCCTACAGGAAAAGGCTGACACTGCAGCAATCGCTGAGCAGATACATTAGTGCTATAACTGACACTTTGATTTAATGATTCATGGACTGTTGCTGTCGTCTGCTGCTGAACTTGTGCCTGTATTGACGGTTTGACCAAAATGTGACTACAGGGCTGTTTTTATGGAGTTTTTGTTTCAGCTTTATTTTGTTTTGGTTTGGTTCCTGACAGATAGACAGTGGTAGCAATGGCTGGTGAACACAGTGGAACATTTAACAGCTGAAGAGCTAAAAGTGAATATGGACTCAAATGAACTGGAAAGTACTGCCAGTTTAATGTTAACTCAATGAAAGGAAAAATGGTTAGCCTAGCTTTATCAAGAATTAAAAAAAAAAAGCATAAAAAAAAATGTATATGTAATATGACCATTTAACAAACTCAGTGTCCTGTTTACTGATTGTATCTGTTTAAGGTAGAAACATAAATCCAGACATGGTTAACTCAGCAACTGAAACTTTGGACAAAAGCTTGATAAAACAAAAATTTGTCAAATGTCTTGTCCTTAAAGTGAAGTTGTCCAGTTTTGGCACTGCTGTAACAGTAAAGATCACACCATAGACATTTGATGACAGCCAGATACCACACTCCAACATGGTGTCTTTAGCACTGGCAGTCTATGGGAACTGGACACACCCACTCAGTCCTGGGCAAAGGTCAAATCAGGCAGCTTAAATGAAAACACCTGTGTGTGTGTGTGTGTGTGTGTGTGTGTGTGTGTGTGTGCGTGTGTGTGTGTGCGCGTGTGTGTGTGCGCGTGTGTGTGTGCGCGTGTGCGTGTGCGCGTGTGTGTGTGGACCTTCGGTGTGAAGGATCAAACCTTGATAGTTAGAAATGTAAAGACCGCTGTGGATTTGGTGGAAAGCAAACGTTTCACATGTAATAGAGAGTGACAGCTTTACCCCAGCCAAGCACGTTTGGACCTATCCGAGCATCTGACCTGAAATCTATCTTCTTCTGTGACTCACTGTAAGACAGCAAATTATCTGCTTGTCTCTCTTTGTTTCTCCTCTTCATATCAGAAAACTTGTTTGGGCTTTCTGTCTTTAATGCTTTGTGGCCGACATTGCTTATGGAGTTCAATAGTTTGTAATTTGCAGCAGCATCAGGCTTTTTCTGGTCAAATGTTGTTGTTTCCCACTCAGGGCAGACTGTGGCTTGTTTACTGTACATGTGTGAATGCTCCAGCTGCCCACTCAGTGCCTGAGAATCTTCTATACTGTTGCGATGGCTCGGAAAAGTGTGCCTCCGAGTAGCACAGACATTTAAGCTAGCTTGTACTGTAACATGTCCTCCTACTCACTCCTCAGAAAAGTCAACTGCCGAGCTATATAGCTCAATGTATGTTGACTTTTTATGCGTTCACAGATTGTGTCTTATATTTATTGTACAAACAGCTGAGATACAGAGTTACACTTGTGTGCCAGAGGAATATCTTAATATCAGGTCTTGAGCACAAGAGTAGATACAACTCTGTGCTTCAAACGTAGCGGTGCGTAGGATTGTCTAAGCGTGAGTACATCCTTGGGTGAAACTGGCTGTTAAGTTCCTGGCAGACACCAAACAGTTAAGCCTCCTTTTAGGTCTGTGTTGTGCATCGTTATACAGTTAAGAGGAATATTTACTAAAGCAATCTACAGTAAATCCTTGGCTCGGGGCGGCATCACCAGGTTTATCGCCATATGGTGAGAGCCTGCAACCCTCCAGTCATCCACCTAAACTGTGCTGCCAAGCTGCAGCCTTTTAGAAACACAAGACAGAGTTTACTGATTAACATTTTCAAACTGTGCAGCTCTGAAAATTAGGCCTTGGCTTTATGTACAAAATCTGTTTCTCTTAAATGATTCATGTGCTCCAATATGTTAAGACTGGGAATTATACTTCTGATATTTATTTCATGGTACCATGCCCTTGGAAACAAATAGAACTTTATGCTGAGGATGAAATATTAAAATCAGATCTGTAAAATAAATAAGTAGAAAGACCAGTATACATATTTACAAGAGACATGGTGTGATATTTGAAAATAAATGAGGGCTCATCTAGCATACTTAGAAAATGATGTACAATGAGGCAAAAAGTGCTTTGGGATATTTTGGTGAAATTATTTATGAGTTTAAATAAATCATTTATTCACCCGAGCTTAAACTATTTATCTAAAATGAATGCACCCTGCATTAGTTTTCATAGCTCAGCATTTAGAGCTGCATTAAAAGAGGAACTGTGGAATAACCACAGTTGTACAGAGAAACACAGACAATGTCAATAAGGCAGAACATGGTGTTACAGCACATTCAAGCCTCTGTGAAGAAATCATCTTTTTTTTTTTTTTTTTTTTGGGATACTGACCACTTCTGACCTGCGTGTCGTGCATCAGAAATATCTGTGGCTTGTTTTGTGCATTTGTTTTACATTTTTCAACGCTGCTTTCCACAAGTCAGCAACTGCCGAGTTTTTATTTAAATCTTCTTGAAGCGATGACTCCCGTTTGAATTTAATTGAATTTAATCAGGCCAAATGCTTGTATGCTTATTCTGCAAAAGTGTTCACTGTGCACATTGAAAAGCAGGACAGCTGCCCATCGAAAGTATACCGTAACCATTTAACAAAGGTAAACAGTGTGGAAATGAGTGTGCTGATGATATTATTAGGAATGATAAGGAGGCAGAACGCAGGGGGAATTAGCATCATGTGGAAAAAAGCAATGTGCTACCTCGTGAGGATATACTGGATTGTCACACTTCTTACAAATAAAAACTGTTGCATTTAAAGCATTTAGCCCATTTTGCTTCAGCGTATTTCACATATCAAAAGGCTGTTTTTGAAAAGCGCTCTGTTTTATAACTGCAGGGTACACTTTGTACGCTTTTTACCCTCACCCCCTTCCCTGGCCTGCCACCCCTCCACTCTTCGTTTCTGAAGAAAGCTAGGTGTTAACACTACAGAAGCAAGAGGAGTAAGAAAAAATCCTGCAGGTACCCTGTGGGTATCTTTCAAATTAATCGTCTGGCTGGTCTGTCTTATGTGCAGTTTTGAAACATTAACAAGACCTTTGAGAGCAGGGGAGAAGGGGAGAGGGAGAGGGAAAGAGAGCAGGACATGGCATGATGGTCTTTAATGTTTTATTGAACAGATACAAATTATTTTGGCCCTTGCCTTCACTGTTTGGTGGAAGTCAGTGAGAAAGCAAGTCAGGGCATGCCATGGGCACTGTGTGGGGACGAAAGAGGAGCTGTGTGTGATTGAGGGTCTGAGGCTTAAAGCCACATTCACTTCAGTTATTTATTTCTTTTCTGAGGAAAACAACAGAGAATCTCTCAGAAAAAGACGAGTGAAAGCTCGATGGAGCTGTGCATTTGAATATCAAGTAAACACTCTTCAAACAATGTGATGTGTCATAACTGATACAGGGTCTTTATACACAGACTAATTAAATGTATTCTTATGAACAGCCTAACAATGCATACAAATAACCAGGAACACAGGCTGCATGGATGACGTGTTTCATCAAACCGCATTAAATGCACACTTTAGTTTGGAACTGACTGCAGCGTTTTAGTTCATGGACGTGGAATCTGTTTTCCAACATGAAAGTTGTCATTATATCATTACAGCAGCACATTTTGGTGGTTGAAATCCTGAAATTATCCATCATGTAAAATAGAAATCAGAGCACTTTGATCTCTGGGTTTTACATTTAACCCTGTAAGCACTTTTCATTGACGAGTGGATGAATTATTCGTGGCTCTAATACTCTGATACTTTGCTGAGTGATGGAGATGTTCCGCATTAAACCACATGACCTTGTATGCAGGTCATGACACTGTTATGGTGCCGTGGCCTGAACAGCAGTGTCAAAGTTTTCAACACTTAGCAAAAGGAAAACAAAAAGAACAACAACAACAACAACAACATAATCTCACTGTCAAGATCAACTGTAGGATTCTAAAAACATAATTATTACGTTTGTAATGACTGTGCTTAAATAATTCAGTCAAGTGCTTTCAGGTGATTGGCAGCAGAAATAACAGAATAAAACTGAGGGGAGAATGAATTAATGTTGGACGTAATTCTTTATAACCAGCTGTTTGTTGAGGTATTAATGAGTATCTGTGAAAACACTGAAATTTGCACAACTGAGACTCAGCTAATTTGCTCACTGTTGTAAAGTCCACAGTCATTTCTGTCATAATTTGAATTCTTCAGAGACATTTCACTGATTCTAGTCAGTTGTTTCACATGGTTCATGTTAATAGGTAGACCTGTGCTTTGTCTGCTTTGACTGTCACAATATCAAGAAGGTGTTTGTGGTTATTCTGTCTGATTAGGCCTCTGTTCAGGCTGACAGTGGGCGGGGCTACACTGAACTACCAATAGACCAGCCCTGACATCCACCCGCCTCACAGCAAAAACCACATTCCTACTTACAGTTTATGAAGCTTTTGTAAAAAGAATTCATTCCCCTCCTCACCTTAAATTTCCAATATTCACAAAAAAGTCTTCAGACCTTCAGACCAGTTTTCGTGGAACTGTACTTGTGTGAATTCAGCCGGCTTGTGTCAGTTGCTAAAGAGAGAGATTGTAGTGAAATGAGAGCAGACTTGCTTGATAAGGCTTCCTCTAAAAGGAAATGACAACAAAGAGAATCACTACCTTGATTTCACTTGTTGTCCTCAGAGTGCAGTCACTATTTATGCATGATTAACAGACCTGCTAATTCAATCAGTGTAACAAGTCATGGTATTTTCCCTTACACTCAACTGTTTCTACTGTGCTAATGATGCATTTACATTGTTAATTCAAGATACTTTTTCATGTTCAGCATATAAATGATTTGTGCAGGATTCAGTTCAGTCTGTTGCTATTAATCCTGTTATGATATCCCCCTCACATCAGTGATACCATGATGTGCCTGCTAATGCATGAACACAAGGAGGTCCAGGTCTGTCCAGGTCTGTCCAGGTCTGTCCAGGTCTGTCCAGTTCTGTCCAGGTCTGTCCACTTCTGTCCAGGTTGTGACAGCATGCATTGTGCTGGTTGTGTTAACTCAGTTGTTGAGTCTAAATGTTGTTAACATGACAATCTCCAGACTCAGTGCTGTTGTAATTTCTTCATGCAGACAGATATATAGAGTAGAAAATATGCAGTGTCACTGAAATGAGTGTGTTCTGCAGGAGTCAGCACTGATAAAGCAGAGTGTTCCTGAAAGGCTTTTCTCAGGCAGCTGCTGTATATTCTGTAGATTATACATCCAGCTTCCCACCTCACGTATACTGCTGTGTTTAGTTTAGTTTACGTTCTGCTGGTACAGTTTGAATCTCACTCTGTACACTTGTTTAGTACTTTGTGATGGAGCCAACAGCTTTTAGCACTTACACCTGATGCAGCATCTCAGATTTAAAGGTCTGGTGACTAAAAGGAACAATGAAACTAACACGTGCATACAAATCTGATTTCTGTTATTGCTCTGTGCCATAGAGCTCCATTGTTGTCCAAAAACTATTAAAAACAGTGGGGCGTCCTGTAGCCAAGATATATACCACATAACTACAATGTCTTCAGTTCCAGCCGGGGATCTTCATTCCCTCTCTCTTTGTTAGTGTTTCTTGGCTCTAACTCTACCATCGCTATCAAGTAAATGCAAAATACCATAAGAATGAACCATTTTGAATCAGCCCCACAGTCCTGCTGCCGTAAATACAAATGTGTGTTAATCATGCTGAAAACAGATCCCAGAGTGATGTTTGTGAAAAGCGACACTGCTCAGCTGAAACTCTGTGACTCGCTTTTTGTAGATCTACATTTTCCATAGGGCTCGGAGCTGAGTGCCACAGATAAGTTAGTTCAGAATAAGAGCTTGACTGTTAAATTGAACCAGGTCGATATATCTGTTTATTTCACATGTATCTGTTTCGGTGCATATGTCGGCCGATAAAATCAAGGAAATGATTTCTGCAGTACAGAAATCAGTGTCATCACTGTCATTTTAACTGATTGGTTGTGTTTTGGAAAGGGTGGTTTTCAGTTTTGTTGTAACATGTTTCTTAAATGTAGTTTTCTCCAATGTTGAATTTATTAATGTGTTTCACTCCATGTTGTTGAGGAAAATCAGGCTAATCAAAGTTCTCGGTTGTAAAATGGATTTTTGTTCAGTATAGAAGAAACAGCATCTATGTCCAAATCCGTAACGACACAGGTCTGTGTTGTAGGGGAAGACAAATGAATACGATGTCCACATGTGATTTATAAAGTGCCAGCAGCAGGAATCTATCACACAAGACTGAGTGCAACTACTCACAGAAAGCTGGTTTCTTGCACTCAGACAAAAGCCCCCGTTTGAACCACAGTTGCTGTGCTCAGAGAACAGAGAATGGGATCACATTACAGGAGTACAGCACACTGTATGGAAGACAGAGCAGACCTCTCTCATGGATGGACCAATGCATACATTAATGAGGATGGATGATATGCACATCATGTGCTTTCAGGTTCAGCTTTGTGGGGCCTTAATGTGAAAGCGGAATAGTTCACTGGTCATGAAAATTTCATCATCTGCTATAAGAAAGCCTGCAAAGACGCCATTACACAGACAATTTTAATAAGAAGAGGAAAAAATAGTTAAGCTGAAGAACTGAGTGTAAGTTGAATTTGACTGCAGAGGCTTGGAGTTAAACTTTGAATCCAGTTTTTCTAAGACCGGCACATAAATTTATTATTGAATCTGCAGACCATTCAGTTAGATTTAGGCATCCTGTGGGATTCAGATGTTGAGTTCCTGTGGGACTGTGGAACATGCATGAAAAAGGATGTAGTGAAGATTTACCTGAGAGACACTGAAAACCAGGAGAGAGGCTTGTGTTATGCTAGAACTGTAGGATGAGGGTATAACTCTTGGTTGTGTGGCAGTGGACAAAAAACACACCACAATTCATTGCAAGGCTCCACAAGTGATATCAAACCGAACTTCTCTGTAGTACAGTATTCACTGGTTTTCTTAGGCATAGATGTTTTCTGTTCCTCCCCAGATGAGTCCATGATGAAAAAAGAGCAGAATGCACACAAACATTGCAAAAATGACGAATAAAGTTTTCATGAATAAATTAAATAAATAAATAAGTTACCAACAGGAAAGCTATTCTATGTAAAATAACTGTGCATAAACCAATATACTGTAATTGTTTAAAAAAAACCCATAAACATTCAAAGCCCCTCTCTTATATAAATACTCTCTGTGCCTGTTTAACATCATAAACGAGTCACTGAATGTTCCAGGCTAGCTGCGACACACACACACACACACTTTGACAAACTTCTCGTCTAATTAGCAGATTGATGCATGAAAATAAAGAAAACATGGTCCAAAAAAAAAAAAAAAAGCTGACAAACTGCTGTTAAAGCTTATCAGCCACGTCAAAAATATGACTGAACACATCAAAAGTAGTGATTTCTGCTTTTTCCTGAACTTAATTTATTCTACTCTTATAGTTATCTTTAACTAGCTTGTTTTATTTTTAGCTCAGTTTCTTATTTTTCTGGTCTTCACACAACATCTCACACTTTCCACACCACATTAGCAAAATGTCAAGGATTACACACAATTTCAATAAAGTCAGAGACTTATTTCCACTGTGGTCTTTGATGTGACTGGGAGTGTACTCTTTAAATAATGTTTAATGTTAGTTTACAGCAGTAAGCAGCAGGCTGTATGGATTAATAACATAAGTCTAACATTACAAACAGACATTAAACAGAGCTAAAGTGTAACATTTAGAAAATAAAACAAGTGCTATACTTCCTGTTTACAACAAAACATTCAGTTTCATAGGAAAACATACAAATTCTGCAATAATTCTACTTTAGCACATAATTACTCCCATTAAAGTTTACAATACAACACTTCAATCATGTAGGACGCTGAAGGAATTTCTAATGCTGTGTTTACAGCGAAGCAGTTAGGCTTCAGGTTTTAGAAGGAATTTCCCTGCACTGTTTCCTGAGGATAAAATTATTCTCAATATTCATTGTTAAATCAATAAATCGTTCTTGACACCGCTACCCTCGAATGATTGTTTTACAATCGTCTTTTTTTCGTTTGTTGTCACTTTCAGTTGTGTTATTGTCATTCTAACAATACCTTTGGATCAGCTGTTTCAGAATCAGCGGGGCTGTGGATTGAAAGGAGCTGTGGTGAGTAGGAGGAGGGCTTTTGTAGATGTGATGTGAGTTGGGGTGTATGAAGTGTGTCTGCTCTGTGTAGTGTGATGCAGCCTCGCCTCTTGCTTTGAATACTTGACAGAATTGATTTCTCCTTACAGTGGCAAAAGGAGCAGTAATTAAGAGCCCAGGCCATTTCATTGATTGGACTTTCTGTCTGAGACTGACAAATCATTGCAGCTCTTCCCATGGGGTCGATGAGCCACGCCAAGTTCGTGTTTAAACTGCCTTAACAAAAATATATACACACTATCTTCTACGGTAAGGGACTGTATGAAATTTATGGCATGGGGTTTAAAACAAACAAAAGAAAAAAACGAGGAGGGTTAAGTATTTTAAGTATGTTTTATTTTTAGTTGAGTCTTTCAAATGTGTACACACCCCAGATTAATATTTTATTTTAGCCTTCGGTTGAGCTGCACAAAGCTGCTGTCTGCGCTCACTTCATTTTATCTCTGACTGTGTTGATAACTGCTCAGATGGTAGAGCTGGATTCAACAGTAGAGTGGCTGCCATGTTTGGATGCATGATCACTCCTGATGTGACATTTTGTGGATACTGTGAAAATTATTGTTTAAAACTGGATAAATTTAAAAGTCTTTATGCACCTTAAGGTTACACTGTTCTCTATATTTTGAGATATCATAGAATGAGGTGGTGCAGTGTTTGTTTATGTAAAGGGGAGGGGCCGTTTTTAAGATTCAACCACCCTCTGCAGCCCAATAATTTCTATACAGTCCCTAACAAGAATGGGAGCATAAAGAGAAGACAGGCAGACGTGAGAATAATTAAAACCATCATAATAACAGCTGAAGTTGTAATAATTCGTAACAACAGCAACACTGTTGCTACAAAAATATTGTATTATGATGACAGTAGATGTGAGAGCAAACATATAATGCCAGAAGCTTCTTCATTACAAAGACAGAAAAAGTTGCCACCGTTTCAATGGAAACAAACATTGCTTTGGGCCCCTTTGTAAACAGCACACAGCTGCTATTTCGAGTGATGGGAGCTCCACCTTGTCACAACAATTCCCTTAAAGAGGAACAGTTTAATGTCAACAATATTTTCTCCATCTGCCTGCTCATGAAAACCTTCCAATCCACAGGGAAAATGCTTCTCCCATTCCGAAAGGAAGAGCACAATAGAAAAAGATGAACTGATAACATCAAGTGTGGATTGTAGTCAAAGGCATAGTATTAGCCTGCCTCAATGAGAGCTTTTGGTGGCACACATCCATCTGTTCACTTTTGCATTTCTCAAAGAGGTGTCATGCCTTCCGTTATTTCGAAATTTCTATGCAATTTTCACAAGGAACTCCTCCGAGCGCCGTGCCAGCTGACTGATTTGCATGACCACGTTTGCAGTGAAATGGAGGTATTCCTCCTGCCAGGCTCCTGCGCTTTCTTCTGAGAAGTTTGATCGCTCGCTGGTAATCTGATTGGGAGAGATCCATCCAATTTGCGCTGATAATGAGACAGCTTGACAGGGACACAACGGCAATTACTTTGCGAGGTATATAGTGTCACAGTCTAATTAGACAAGGTTCTATATTTCAGTTGAACCGATTGCATCGCGTATCATACTCTTAGTTTTTACAAAAGCAGAACTGAAGGAGTGAACAACTGTTCCAGGGGCTTTCACGTTGTTTTCTATTATTCAAGAATTATTTCACCTACTTTTTCAACTCATGTAAGCGGCTTTCTTCGTTATACACAGTGTTAAATGTTATTGGTGTCTGGAAGCAGCTGATTGCCCTGAGGTTGGGAACAGGCCCGGGGCAAAGAGTCTATCAATCACTACAGAGAGGGAGAAGTGCAGAGGTGAAAGTGAGAGCAACAGAAAGGAGATTTAATCCCTGCTCTCCATCATCGTCATGGGGACTGTGATATCACTGGCAAAAAAAGATGGCTGAGCATCTCGCCTCAGCCAAGAATATCAGCAATCCAGCCTAATGTTCGTCATTGAGACGCAGCTTCAGGGGAATAGACCAGACACTACTGTAGCTCTGGAGGTGTTTTAGCTGTTAATGTCTTCGAACATCCTCCCTCTAACAAGACCAGGAAGAGATGCAAGGATGAAACACTAAAAATGTGTTCTGAGGAAATTTCCGTTACCTATGATTGAGGCAGGGTATCAAACCTCAGTGTCTTTTGGGACAGACTGAAATGTGTGAACAACACCAAACACTGAGAACTGGCATTAAATGCTTCTCAGACTTTTACACTTCTTTACTTTTCTTATATTAGACAGTTTCTGATTTAATTATTTGCTAAATGAAAAAATGTTTTGTGGAAAAACTGATTTATAATCCCCTAAGGTAACAGTACTATCAAAAACAATACTTATCCCCACTGATCACATCTTGTTCAGCTGTGTCCCCCGTCACTGGGCTGCATTCTTCTGCACCATTTTGTTGTCTTGCCTTTACTCAGCTTAGGCCTCTTTGTATTAGTTGACGTGATTCTGTCTAAAGATAGTGACTCTTTTCTTACCTTTCATTTCATTCATTTGTTGAACATGACATATATATTATATTATGAATATAGGATTGATTGATCTTTTTGATGTGTAGCGTTCCACAGCTCCTCACACAGCTGTTCATGTCTGCGTGAATAAATATCAATCAGGTGTATTTCACAGGTTTACATTTCATGTAATAATAAGCCACACTCACCTATTCATCAATGGACCTTTCAAATACTGTAGGTATATTTTGTTATTCAATTTTAAGCACATGGATTCGAGAGGAGATGAAGTAACACTTTTAACTTCATTGTGCCATAAATGTAGAATTTAGCCACAAAGGAGACGACAGAGAGCAGCCTGCCTGAGAGACAGGGAAACTAGTAATCACTTCATTAATCCAAACTCTGTCTCACACACTAGCAGTGAGGAAAAAAATGACAGCAATCTAAAGGAAAACCATGAAAATGTCCATGTACTTTAGAGTGATCTGTCAAATACCAGACACTCCCAAACACCACAGGCAGACCGACACTTCAGGAACCTTGGACAGCAGCTCTTCAGCAATTGCCCATGACAATAACCCAGCCGATTCTTTAAAATCTATAAACAAAGTAAACAACTTTTCCCAATATGTGCATGTTTATTGTATAAAATAGAACTAAGAAACACTGCATCAGATGTGAATGTGGAGAATTTATACATCACACGTTCAAATACAGGGTTTCTTTATTGGACAACTCTTTCCCCTTGCTTCTTATCCTCCCCTGCATTTTACTAACTGGAACATCTTTAAAGATGGCAGACCTCAATTGATTTTCCGGTCATAGGCCAGAGGACAGAGAAGACAAGGATGCATACATTACATGTTGCCAGCTGTAGATGGGATACTGTGATATAGTTCAGCAGTGAAAGTTGTTTGCTGTTGTCCAGCTGCTGAACCATTGCTGTTGTAATTTAAGTTTGTCCCACAGCTGATGCATGAGCAGTGTGTGACAGTGACACTTCTGCTTTGTTTTCCTCTCTTGTCGCCCATGTCCTGACCTGCTTCATCCAATGCATTAGACTTTGCACTATATTTCACTGTTTTCCAGCAGTCTTTCCATTACTGCCACCCACAGAAGATTGTCTTGATAGCAGTGATGATTCTGTGGTACCACAGTTCTTATCATGTCAGAAACCGGCGTCTAGTAATCTGTGTTCCAGTGTAAATGACAGTGGCCCTGATCTCATAGTTGGTAATGTTTTACCAAATAAATACGCAAACAGAAAATGTACTGCTTTTTACTCAGCCATGTTTACTAATGCACATAGTTTAACTGTAGCTGGATAAGCTGGAGCTAATTTTCAGCTTCTTTACAGTTTATGGCAAGTTTAATCTATAATACTGAATAATATGTTACAACATCATCACAGGTTGTGATTTTTATTTGTAAAATAACTACTAACTGTAAATAAAATAAAATGGCACTAAACAGAAATAAAGTACAGTTTTTGAGTCGATATACTTCTATACTGGCATTCTGCTCACCCCTCAGCAACGTGAAGTGAATCATTTCATTTACAGATTTAATAAAATGCTGTGCAAACTGAGCCATGCTGGTGGCTGGAGAATAAGTCAGGTACTGCATGTGTAAGTAAGGAATCTGGCTGCTTAGCTGGGTCATCGCACCAACTCAATGCCAGGAGACAACATGGTCAAATATGTCTTTACATCTGACCTTTTGAATCATGACTACATGGCAGATAAGAAGTGACATAAGGTCTATACAGTGTTGTTTCACCATGCAGATTAATTGGAAAATATAGTAGCAATATAAATATATGATGGTGTAAATATCTTTGAATTACCTGGATATAATGGCATTTGTTATGGGCATAGATAGAATAATAATAATAATTTGCCATGGTCAGTTTCTCAAATCTGCAGTTAAGGGGTCCTTGATCAAAGAATGTGCTAATATATGGAAATAATCCATATCCAAACTATGGATTTTCAGTCAGACACCAATGCAAATGGTGGCCTGTCAGTTTACTGAAACCTTTGTCATACAACATATTATATATATTTGTGTTGTGCTACCCCCTGAAACTGTCATCCCATCATAAGTGACATGTACTTTTAAGTCACTTGTCATCCACATAACATATGAAGACCGACCATAATAAGCAGTTACGTCTGTAGCTGCCTCCTCTTCAGCAGGTCAGATGCTCCCAGTGTGAGGCCTGCTCAGATATGAAAATGGTATGGAGATTTACAGAAATTTGCAATATTTAATTGGAGTTTGTGTGCATCTATGTGTATGTGTCTGTATCTACTGGCAATGTGCCTCGCGAAATTAAAGCAAAATTCTTTGATCTGATATAAGATTTGAATAGTGGAGATTTAAATATTTAAAATTCTTCTGCAGTGTCACTTTGATCTCTGAAATGATTAATAGGGGTTTGTTATAGAAAATACACTAAACGGATCAGGGAGAGCCAACCCACTGTAATTGTGAGTCGTCTCGCAGAGTGAGGGTAAATTACACATTTTAAAGTAACAGGGTAAACAGTTCATTTGAATTTTATTTCATTCTTTTATGTTTAATGAGACAAGAAGACAGAGAGTGACTTCAAACGCCCCAATCTAAAGTGGAAAAGATTTCCTCCGTGAGAGAATGACACTCGGAAGGAAAAAGTGCTTTCATCGTTTATCATGATGATTAGGAGGAGGAGGGTCTTTGTCTCGGATCTCTGCCTTTTTTAAGCACGAGGAGGGAGAATGTGGCCAACACACGTGAAGACAACATCACTAAATAATGCTGATACAGATAACAAGGGCTGTTGATTGTGTGATGCTCTCCTGGGAGCTTACAGTCTTGAAATTACCCACCTTAATGATAATATACTGTACAGCACCTTGAGAATGGTATTACATTGATATTTTGATCTCTCCTTTTTTAGCCTGTTTCACTTCTTGCCTCGTTTTTCATTCCTAGTCTTCCAGTTGACGTGTTGAACTCAGAAGGCTGTAAGTGACCTTTGTGATAAGCCAATGAGCAGATGCTCCTCTCAGTTATTGTTACCACACCTGCCAAGCTTTCCATTCCCGCACAGCACATATGCAGTTTTCTACGATGATGGTGACATATGTATCATGTTTTGGCAGCGACCATTGATTTTGCTGACTTTTTCTGGCAGATTTTATTTGCTGTAGCTAGCTACAGCTATAGCTAGGTGCAGCTAACTCGAAGCTAATGGCTGCTAATTTAAGTAAATGTTAGCTTGCTAAATGTTAGTTGGAAACTCAGTCTCTGGCTGTTGGATGCTGGATGTTTCCAGCTAACTATTTAAAATTATTCTAAAAAGGGGCCTGAAATGTGCACACACTGTACATGATGTGCTGAAAAACTGAGGCTAAAGCTACATGTTCCAAGCAAAAAGTGAAGCATAGGTGATAATAAAGAAACAGCCTCGTCCCTGTACTGCAGTGTAGAGCTAGTTTGTACAAGTATACTTTTTTTCTTCTTTACAAATTACACTGATATTATATTACTGATAACAGTGAGTGGAAATGTAGCCTACTGAAGTAGTTTAAATTCAGTAATTGCATTAATATGATATTTGCTTGGAGTTAATGTTTAATTCATCCCATCATGTTTAAATTCATCAGCATGCAGAGAATAGAGTAATTGTGTCCAGTTCACGCTTCAGCGACTCTGCCCAGTTGAATTTAATATCCTTGTAAACTGCGCATTAAATCAGAATTGCTCTCCTTACAATAAAATGCTTTTTTTCCTCTTATAAATATTCAAAATTGTATTCCTGCAAAAACAAATACGGGACATACAGTCGCGCTGTTGCATGAATGTTTCATTTATGTATAAATTCAAACAAGCCATTTAAATTTCTTCCCCTACTTTGAGCTGCACCTAAAATTAACATAGACAGATATTTGTACTTTATTTCAGTCTGGTGAAAGAACAGCATGAGTTTTTAGATGAGAATCATCCCAACCACTGAACACATTTCCTGCCACTATGCAGCCTCAGTTTTGACCTTTCACTTGACCTTTCATTACCAAACATACTTTTTAGGCTCTTTTTCAATCACAGTCTAAACTGAAGCAGATACTGTAGGTGAGTGTGCACTTCTGTGCATGTGCGGGGGTTTGTGCGGTGTCCCTTAATGGTGGCCACAGGTCAGTGAAGATGTGTCTTCAAAAACTGTTGTCAGCGACTGACAGGTGACCTACTGGACCATGAACTGCCTGTCTAACATTTCGGGCAGCGTACCAACCAGTGTTTCCAATTGTTGTGGCACACCGCAAGAGAGCCACCTGCTCACCAAGCACAGTGATCAATGAAGATTTTTTTTCCGGTGACACAACCCAAAAGAGGTGGTATTGACATTTGAGGCTGGGTTGTGAATCGATAGCGACCAGTCAAGCCGTCTGACTGAGCAAAACCCATAAACGTCGAGCCCTCTCGTAGTGGCTGGAGGATTGATTGATTGTTGGAATGGCAAATATTAGGGGAGGATGTCAATCCCTGATTTTTTTTTTTTTTTTTGTTTCTCACAAGGATGGAAATGTACTGAAAACATGAGGGAGTAACTGAAGAAAATAAAATCAACAAAGACCCCTTTCTTGGAAATAGTTATTCTAATACGCAGTTAAAGTGCAATTAGGAGCAGAGTAATATTTGTGTTATTTGTAAATGAATATAAACACATTCATTTACAGAAAAGAACTTGCTATGATATGCGTCTCCGTGTGCAGCTATGCCCTCAGTAACCACCTCCTCGACTGCCTTTGCCCGTCTTGTCAATATCATCCCTTCAGTAAGTAAAAGCCACTGACAGATCTGATTTAGTCATTGTGCCTCTCAAAGTATCTTTCCACACTAATCAAACTGACTCTCTGTTAAATAAAGCATGAAAAAAGCTTTTCCATGAACGGTGTGCTGGAGCGGAAGTGATCTTGCCTGTAACGCTAGATGATTAATCAACAGATTGGATTCTGCTCAGCGTTGCAATTCCTTCCTCCAGCACTCACTTTAACCCAAACATTAGATTTAAAAAATGAAAGATGTAAGAAATTAAAAGGTAGACTGCGTTTCTTTGAGGGTAGGTGAGTTTTTTAGGGGTGAGACCTGCCAAGAAGTATCAGTGAGTGTTCCTGGTCCTGACTGTCAGCAGGGCTGGTAAATGGTTTAAAGACGGGGGGGGGGGGGCTGTGCATACTAGATTGTGGTCTGAATGGAAAGTTGGCACCCACTGCTGCGTGCCTTCACTTAACAGGGTCTGGCAGTTTGCTCCCTGCGCTCACCACATGGTTTATGGGTCAGTCAGTGATGAAATGTAGCATAAAATTGGCTGGATTCTTGGTTAGTAGATGTTATGACAGGAAAGAACCACAAAACAAGCCTTAGCTGTCATCAGACAAGGTACTACCTGCTTGGTAATTATCTCTCTGATTGTGGTGTATAACCATAATGTTGCACATACAGTCCACGTTGGCTGTGAGGCAAGAAATTCTTTATAAAAATGAAATTGATTTTCCTCTGTTTTCTGCTTGTTTACTGTAGCATGAGAGTGGTAAAGGGCAAATTTTCGGAAATAGAATCAGCCCTGTCTTCTTCTGCTCAGTGCGTGAAAATAGTATTGATTAATGGTCATCGCCCCTTTTTCCACGCAGAATGATGTAAAGACCCTGTCAGTTACCATCACCTTCTCTGAGAATGTGTTCCATCAATCCCAACGCCAAACGGGCAAGCAATGGCAGGTGGCACATATTTCACCTGCCCAGGCAAAATGGGCCAGAAATGGGACAAGGTAGAGACAAAAGTGACACATACGAAGGTGACAGCTTTTCACACCTGGGAATAATGGCTTTGATAGGCGTCCTGCTTGTTTCACTGCTGTGGACTGGACGGAGACCAAAAATGTGTGATAATATACACAATTAGCTCATGGCGCAAAAAGACCCAGGGCCTTCACAAGCCAGGGCAAATCTAAACCATACCTTTCACCAGGAAGCGTGACGGCTCAGTCTCAGCACAATGCTGGAAGAATACCATGTTTTGACACATCAAGGATACAATTATTGGACCCTAAAGCTATGCTTGTCCACACATGCACCCTATCAGTTAGACAGTGAGTAGCTGAGGGAGCAGTGCTGTTAATTTTGACATTGCCACCAGAAGACTATCATCCCAGCTCCATATGATTCTCCATGTATTACACTGAAAGGAACACAAACTATCACCAGTGCAATACGCATACGTATCTATATATGCTGTATATACTTCTGTGATATCCCCGTCCTGTCTGTTTTATGTCAGATGATGTTACACATGTGCAGCAACTTCAAAAGTAAATCAGTGTTAATATCACTTTGGATGTCCAATTTATTCTGTCACAATTTCCCTCTCCCTTGTGTTTTGTAAAGGAAAAGAGACAGAGAAGCCTCACCAATTTATGTGTCATTATCACTGTGAGTGCATGCAGAGCTATTTTTGTTTTTCATCTGACCATGCTGACATGCTCGCCCCATTAATGTCCTACAGTGAGCTGCTGCTTGACAGAATAGAGGATGTGTGGGAGCGTGATGGAACGTTTTGATCATCTCCATGGTATATTATCTGCATACTGTTCATACAGCTTGTCAGCACGGGACAAAGTTGCATTGCTCACTCTCTGTAGGGCATCCCTAAGATACTGCAGCTTATTATCAGCACCTCTTAAATGCTTCCCAGCAAACGCAGCTGTTGGCCCTGAAAGAGAAAGAAAAGGGAAGAAATCAATAAAGTCATGCCTCTAATAAGATGTGAGAACGATTAAATATACATGGTATATGGTAAACCTCACACATGAAAACTAATGGTGTCCTGAAGCCACAGTCAGCAGAAATTACCTGAAACCTGAAAGTAAAATCAAAACACAATCATTATTACCATGTACCAAGATTTTAAAATCTAAAAATGCTGTAAAATCTCATAACAAATATATTTAGCAGATTTCTGCACTTTCTGCACACTTTGGCTTACATCTCGGAAATTACAGTTTAAGTATGTTGTACAAAGAGGATACCAGTGAAATGCTTATTAGGAGCCTATGAGTAGATTCATGGATATAAGGAGGTAACAAATCCATACTTAGGAGGGTACTAGAAACAGCCCTGAAAGACCCTAAAATATGTATTACTTTGTTTTAATTACCCTGTCCATGTTAAATAATTTCTGGGAATAAACAGAGGACTGACAGGCTTAGCCTAAATGTCCTCTCTGGGTCATGCAAAGAAGCCAAAAGGTGGCACTTTTACTTAGTAAAGAAAATAAACTTCATTTTAAACTAACCTAAAATGTGATAGTCTGACTTTTAATGTGCATATTTGTAAAATGGATCTTGTGTTAGACCCCAAAACTGTTGCCCATCGCTTTATCATTATTTTAAAAATACACATAAGAAGGTATGATCTTTTTCTGAGCCTGATGCTTTGCTCACCAGCAACAAAAACCATAATGAGTACTGTAACATTATACAGTGTAATTTCCCAAAGCACCTTTTAAAACATAATTTTAAAATGGCCTAAATGAGGCCACACATTAGTATTTTCATTGCATTGCACCATTAGCATGTTTAACCCATTTTCCTGTTTTGTTACCTCCTTATTTCCAAACCTTGTCTTCTTCCCTTCTACTTGATTATTTCTATCTTTAAGTCTTTTATTTATACACCACATGTACCATTGAATAATTCCACTGCAATATGCAGGCTGTGATCTAAAGTGCTAGTAATTAACGTGTTTCTAGGGAAACCATATCAGCGGTCTAACCCTGTACAGTGACACTACAGCAGTGGAGGGCAGCACTTACTAGATGCACAAACTACAGCCTCAAACTTACCTTCTTAATAAAATAACTACCATTTTAGCTCATAGACACTATCATGATTGTTTCTACACCGTGTTATTTTGAACAAGAAATTTATAAATAAGTGATAATACAGTTTGATGTCCCTAATAAGATATTTAGTAATTATAATAAAAAAATAAAAATGAGTAGTGAAGACAGAAGGGGATTTTTTCCATGGACACTGTCAGCTCCTTGTTTGCTCCATCTACTCTTCCCTCCCTGGGTCAGCTGGTGGAGGTCTGGGACGTGTTTATGGCAGGCTGGGATTAAGGAGACCAAATCCAACCTGCTGTTTCTCAAGGCCTCAAAAAAGCTGAGTTGGATAATTAAACTATTGAGACATGGGTCCTTTCTTCTTTTTCGACTCTCACCTTCCCTTCCTGTGGTTTAATTTATTTGGACGGGGGCTACCCAGTGGGCAAGCTGGGCAGGCTTCCAGCTCCACTGTGAATACAGCACTACAGTGATGCAGAGGCTGGAGGAGTTCAGAGGTTGGGGTGAAGGTAGAGCCATCATGGATGAGCCAGGTCAAGCTATTTAAGTCAGTATTGTTCACCTCGTCTGACAGCCAGAGTAACACCTTTCTGATCCACAAGGCCAGTGGACAAAGGAGGCAGCGTCTCTGTCTCATCAGTGAGGGATTGTGGGCTTCGGTGGCTGTAGGACGGCTGGAGGGGCAGAGGCATGTGTCCGAAGGTCCCTGTAGAGCAGGCATTACAATGAAGGACTCACTGTTGTTGACCTAGCCCCAGGCCACACATGTCACTAGCATAGCCATCAATACTACCATGTCATCACATTTGCACTTCAAAAATCTAAGGCATAACTTAGATAGATTCTCTCACCATTGCCCAAGACAAACCGGGAGGTGATCATGTCAGTGGGTACAATTAGAATTTCACACAAATTCTACTGCTAGCATCCATCCACTACTGTAATATTACTGAATATTAGACACTTGGTTAGCTAATTCGCCAGTTGGGCAGTCAGTTTTCAGTCGGCGTTTAAGTCATATGCTTCATTTAGGTCATGATTTATTCACCATTTCAGTTTCCATTGCGCTTTGTCACATTTTGCTTTTATCAGTACACCAGCTTTTCCACCTCAGCCAAGCCTAAAAACTCTTAAACTGCGCATAAGAAAAGGTGGATTTAAACTCTCAATATTATACATGAATACATTATTCATACTGAACTCTTAACATGTGTACAAAAGGAGATTTGTGCTGTTTCAGACTTTGTGTATTTTGTATCTTGGACACATTCTATCTATACAGTGTAGTAGTAGCAACAATCAGCAGGCTCTGCACATACTATCTGCCCTCCCAGCCCTTGTGTGGGGTCAATCGTCCCACCTTTTCCCAAGCCTATAAAATGTCCCTTATCAATATTTTAGCACATCAATTGTAACCCTTGGTAAACACATCTCCTCCTGAAAAGTAAATTATCAGTGGACACAGTCACTGGGGATTGACTGTCTGGGACGCTGTCAAGGCGTCTCTCTTGTGTTTGCTCTATCTCACACACTCTGTCAATTCCATCTTTGAGTGGAGGACCAGTAGAATCCAGCAAAAGCTCTTGTTGAGGATTTTTCAAACTAAACAATGCCCTGGGCATATTGTATTCTCAGGAGAACTGTTGGTCAAAGTAAGATGTGCTTCAGTTCCCAGAATGCTGAACACTGTACAGTACAGTTATAAGTCCATGTACCCAAAGACTGTTGATTTTTCCTTTTGACATGTCCACATGTATGCAGATCTATAATAGACTGTCAGGAATCATATTAAAAGAATAGTTCGTCACTGAGGGAAATATGCTTTCTTGCCAAGAGTTAGATGAGAAGATTGATGCTCACCCTCAAATCTGCAGTGTAAATATCAAAGTAAAGCCGGTTAGCTTAGCTTAGCATAAACAGGGAGGCAGCTAGCCTACCAGCACTTCTGAAGCTCACTAACACACTGTGTCTTACTTTTTTAATCTGTACAAACAGATTAAGTTTAAAAATAACAAGTTGTGGTTTTACAGGGAAACATATTGGACTATTTCGGGACGCAGTAACTGTCTTTTGTTGTGTTGTCACCATGTGGTTACTGGACAGTGAGTGAAGACTCCATTGGCCAGATGCATTAAAGCTGTGTGTTGATTCATGACTGAAACTGTGTGTATACACAAAGACAGGAATATGCTCATGCACCTGTTTGCATGGCGACATTGCTGCCTACTTCATCTCTGGTAAGACCCGTCACTGAAGAAGGGCAGAAGTGCAATTTCAGCAAGTGTATTTTATCGGTGAGGTTCGCCAACAAAGCCACAGCAGCACACAGCTGTGGCTTTTCATAGCACCTATAGAAGTAGTAGAAGCCTACTTTCTCGGAGACAGCGTTGTCAGAGGTGACATCTCAATAACCATTTTTTAAACATTTTATTATTGCATCAGTCGTAGGTAATGAATTCAAATAAATTCATTAATATACCTTAGATTATATCTGTAAACTGTAAATTAAAAATAATAATCAATCTCAATCTGTAAAATTTGCAAACACTGTTATTTAGATTACATCTCTCACCTCATCACATCACTCACAGCTGGCTCTAGAAAAACATGTGTGCACCTGATCTGAAGTGTGTGTGTGATGTGACCTTCTTTTATAAATAGCACTTTATGTGTGAGAAATGGTGTATGCATGGTTTTTGTGCATGTGTTTATAGATCTGGCCCCAGGAAGTTATCGTGCCAGGCTAAGACATGGTCCACAACGTTACCCCCTGGAGGAGCAGAGCTCGTTTTACATGCTGCTTTTTGTACATATTAAACAAAGAAGATATAACATGTTTGTGAGCTTTAGAGCTGCTGGGAGACTGATGCTACCTTTGGACAGGGCCAGGCTGACTGTTTCCCTCTGTTTCCTGTTCCTGTGCTAAGCTACACTAAACAGCTACTGTCTCCAGCTTCATGTTTATGGCATTTTTCTCATCTAACTCTCAGTAAGAAAGGGAATAAGCGTATTTCAGGAATGTCTTTCAGTGTATTTCAATAATGGATCATATAAACAAAGCAGTGTCTGAAATCAAGGATTTTACTTTTACATCAGTTCAAGTACAGTATGTTCACATATTTTTGTAGAGCTCATTGGTTGCAGTTTGTGCTGCCTATTTGTACAATAAAGCAAACAGAAAGTGATGCTACTGAAATATCCCATTACTGTAGCTTTCACTGCAGACTGCAGCTGATCGGGGGCTGGTGGAAAGACCTGCAGAGCAAGAGAGCTTCATCACACTGAGATGAATGATGTTCATCGGTGTGTGAAGTTTCTTCAGGCAGTCAGAAGCAAAGTTAGCACGCAGAAAGATTACCTTTTAATCTCGGAAAGTGCTTAAAAACACAGATTATCATTTTATGGCCAGTCTTTGCCAACCTGAAGTCTGATGGTGCTGTTATTAATTTTGTAAATAGTATTGATGTAAAAAATGAAGCACCACTGAAATCTAGTTTTAAAAATATTTATAACGTGGTCTGAAATAGGGAACATCCCAGGCTCTAACTAGGAGGAAGGAAGAAGAGTTTTCTGGCCTTATCTGCAAGATAGAGGGGGAAAAGAAAGAAATTCACCACAGACTCTGAAAAACAGAAGAATAGCACACACGGCATCAGAAACATACAGGCTCAATTATTTTGTTTTTAGCAGCTCAATCAATTTAACAGTTGCGGTGATGTGAAGCCCCAGTCACATCATATCGCACATTACTGGCTTTGCTCTACAGAACCACCTCAACAGCCACAAGCGAGGCATTGCTCATGTCATCTGCAAATCACAAATCGTAGCTCCTGACGCGAACCGCTGCACAGAAGCCAAGTGCCAAAGGGCTCTGGCCAAAGCCGGCATCAGACTTTAAAGTGATTTGAAACAGTGAGCAAAGGAGGGGCAGAAATTGCCTCGGAGCTTAACATAGACAGAGCTTCAATCTTCAATGGAATGGAAAAAAAAAGAAAGAAAAAAAGATGAGAAAGGGGCAGAAACAGTAGCATGGCCAGCTCATCCATCATTTCTTTAAAAGGTCAGGATTTTGTAGGTGGAATTGGGAAGAGCAGCGAATTGCAGATGCACCGAACAGCAGGGTATTTTCCGCTGCCATGACCAGCTAAGGAGAGCTCCTTTAAAACACATCTGCCAGTAAACATTTTGGCCTGACTCTGGGTCATCTCTCCTGTCTGGACAAGACTCAGCAGAGCGTGAAGATGTACCTGCACAAACCCTAAGACCAACTTAGTCACTTCAGACTTTCCTTTTATCCCTCACATTTAATTGTTATGATGGTACTTAGGTATTTTTGGGGATTCTGAAGGGTTTTCTCACCTACTTATTTAAAGTTGAAGTTTCCTTCATTTTTTAACATCAGTAAAAGCTCAAATCAGAGCTGCAGTTCCAGCAGCAGCTAAATAAATCAGAATAAACATCACAGTGACCTAAGTATTGATTTACAAAATACAAATATGTGTATACGAAACTCTTGTTGTTTCATAAATAACAAGAAAGTGTGGCACCGTAGCACAGCAAATGAGTAAATGAAATGTCATTCTAAATGACATCTAATTGTCTAACTACATGTCTCAGAGGTGCATTTGATAAAATCAAGAGGAAATGGGGCAAAGAAATCACAGCGAAGCCTGTCTGAAGTAAAGCCCATCAGCAGCTAAGTGCCTCTTTACCTCCTTCAACCACTAGAGACCAGGAAAAAAATGACCTTCTGGCATTATGGACTGGGAGAAACAAACCAAACACACGTCACTCATAAAAGACACACACTTCCCCAGAATGTACTGTACTTACAGGGGAATTCAGTACAGTCGGAAAGCACTTTCTCTTCCACTGTCAGAATGATGAAAAGGTTGCTCTCCCAGAGAAAAGAAAATGGCGAGAGGGACAGATGTGAGCTTGGTTATAAGTCTCTCCATCAGCCCTGTAGATGCCACTCAGACACCCCTGGGATACGCAGAAACATCTGGAAAGAATTGTCAGTGGGATTGATACAGTACCTAGAGTAATAAAAAATGAATTTCCCTGCCGCGGTATAAACACAAATGACCTGAGCCAAGATGCATTTGCTTAGATCCGCTTTGATCCCCCCTGTTTCTGTGTCTTCCTCACTCTCCGTCTCATGTGTCTCTTAAGCAGTGTGCACACAGTTTGAGCAAAGTCCACAACTGCACAACAGTCCTGTGGATTGTATGGATTCAGCCTCAGTGTTAGGAAAACACATCATGCTCAAATGACTCACGGCGAAGCCTGGCTGATCCTAAACAGCCATTTAAAGGTGTATTAATATGAGAATTTAAAAAGCAGATGGTGCATTATTACCTTCCAATAGAGATATAACAAGCACTAAAGCTGCTGTACAATCTCTGAACAGCCTTTGCACATGGCTAGACAAGTAAAGGAGAAGTGATACATTAAACATGAATTGTTCGAAGGACACAGACTACATAAAAGCATGTGGTGACAGGGTCACAGCATAGTGAGGGACGTGAGTGGAGGGGACAGATTTGCAGAGTCTTTTAATGTGCGCGCTCATGCTTAACATTGTTTAGAGCTCAGTGATTTAAGATTACTACCACAGGGGGCGGCCCCAGGGCATTTTTATGATTAGCTTTGGGAAAATGTTGCCAGTAGCACACTTGGCCCTTTAAGGTGGCCATCCCTTTCTTCTGCTTGGGTAAAAACCTTTCACATCAAACCTGGACTTGAACAGGTTGCTGCTTATTCCGATGGTGATGTTTGAATCTGTGTAGCGTTGCTGGCAGATTCAGGTTTAATGTTCACATCAGTAATCTCCAGCAGTATTTTTCTCCCACAGAAGAAGCGGCTCTGCTGCTAAGCTGTCAGCGAGGTGTTTAAGTTGTGGCCTTGAAAGTTGTGCCAAGAGCCGCATTCTGGCTCCTGCTCCACGAATACGTCCTGCGATACGAGTCAGGTTCCACCCTGCCAGCCCACCTCCAGGGACCTCTTCATTATCTGTCATTAAATGTTTTTAAGTTTGCATAATTGATCTTCTCCAATAAGTCGTCATTGATTTATGGAGGTCTGGGCTGAAGGAGGAACTGGTTAAAAATTCATAACCCTGCTACGCGTCTTCACAATCCATTAGCTGCTCCTGGACCCAGAGTCCTTCCATTGATTGACCTTGTGCCGAGAATCTCATGGACTTTGCATTTTTCCCCTTTATTTGCACTGTGGGAAGAGTTATGTTTTAGCTTTTTCCCCAGACAGGCCTTACTTTGATTTTCTCCCTCTGTTTTGCTGTATGTCTTTCTCTCTGTCTCACCCTCCCTCTGTCTCTCTGTCTCTGCTTCTCCATCTAAACTGAAGACCTTACTCTGAGACGATGAATAAATAAAGCATGTTCCATAAACAGCTTTCCACTATTATTTAAGCTTCCAGGACCTCGCACTCTGACAGCCTCCTTTCCCTGCCATCAAATTCAAGTGTGTAAATTTTCTAAAAGGCTCTGAATGTTTTATGATGATTTCAGGGAATGATGGAGTAATAGCTGAATAGTGAAGCTATTACTTTTAATATTTATATTGAGTGCTTTGAATCATTAATGTGACAGGATGTAAAATCAGAGCTGCGGGACGTATGTACTTCACAACCACAGCCACTTGGCAAAAAATATTTGTTTTCCTGAGCAGCCTGTTCCAAACTGTTGTGAGCTACCCATCAGGGCGAGGGGGTGACGCTCTCTTCCATCAATTTTAATCTTACCTTGAGAAAAGGCAATTCTTGGAAAGCATTAGTTCGAATGTGGAGCGGTTCTGAAGAAGAGTTGCAACAAATCTTTGAGAGTGTTGTGTTTATAATTCAGAGGTCAAGTCGTCACAGTGCTTGGGTCTTTTATTCTCCTCATACACAGTAGCACTCAGTAATGTTTGCCATGTGAAACTCTAACAGTAAACGTATGGAAGCCTGTTTACGCCCCATAAAGAAACAGTTTAAATGATCATTTTCATTTATCATGACTATTTCATTTTTTTGTCTTCACTAACTTTTTGACTGTTTTTTCTTGTTGAAATGAGCTTTCATAAAATCACCTACAATTTTGACAAATGTCAAATTTTTCTGCTAAATGTAGATAAATTAATTCATATTTATTTATTTTCTGTTAAGTAATTCTTAGTTTTTAAATCAAAATTATAAAATACTTGGTCAAAATGAAGTAAAACAGTGAGACAGTCACATTTTGACTTAGTGTCTCCCAGGTTTTGTTTTCATGCCACAGTTGCCTCCTGAAATATTTGCACTCCACACACACAGTTCACGATCACTGTTTCTGTTTGACAGCTGTTGTAAGCAGCTGTCAGTAAGTTGGCAAAGTTCATCTGAAACATTTTACTGTTGTTAAAATTACTCACATTTCCATAAAGCAGGAAAACATCACTTCATGATATTAGTTATCAGGTGGTCTTCTTCAGATGTGGTGGAGGTGATGGTGTGCTGGGTCTTCACAGATGCGAAGCCTTGGTTTGGTGTTGTTTTGTCCCTTTGGCTCAGGGAGCTTTAGTCTGTGTATCTTGTGCTGCGTGGAGCTTGGCAGTTAAAGGCCAGTTTATTCTTGCGGGTATCAGGCAGCCTTGTCCTAAGGGAACGAGCGCTTTCATGCACAGTTAGTGCACTTGACTCAGCATGGAGATGCTTTCAGATGGAAAAGCCATGTTTAGAGGACATCTTATGAGACATTAAAGCACTACTGTTCTATTGTTTTAGCTCTTCCTAAATGTCACTTTCCTCTCCTGAGCCTGCCCTTCACCGCAATGTTGTGGGACACGTCACAGAGAAAGGCCTTTTCTCTGCTCCCACTGAGGGTCCATTTGAAGAAAGGAGCAGAATGTAAACTCACCGCTCTGGCCATTACTGTCATCTTCATCTTTTTGCTTTCAATGCAATATTTACAGAAAGAAAAACAGGACAAATCAGATAAACCATGGCCTCTTTAGGAGAGTGTAACCCTAATTCTTTCATGTCTGGTTGTGTTTTTGTCTCAGATTTTTTTGCATGTCATTTTCTGATTAGTTTAGGTAAATCACAACACTATAGTGGAGCCACACTTGTAGGTATATTATTATTGTTATCATTATTCAAGACTCAAGAGGCAGAGTAAGAGTTGCTCCTTATTTTCCTTTATGACTGTTTCCATTCATCAAATATCAATTCTGCGTTCTAAAAATAATATACACAGTGCCAAAACAGTCCCATCTGTAGTTATCCCAGAGAGAGAACAACCTGCTCTCTTTGAATTTAAAAATACTTTTAGGCAGAATAATACATATATATGAAAATATTACAGCCTGAGTGGAGTCAAGAGGTCTTTTTCTTGTAATGAAATGAAACCCTCTCCGTTTGTACTGATGTGTTTTGTGGCCTTGGACTGACAAAGATATAGCGGGCTGTTTCATAAAATTTCAGACTTAATAGAACCTATCAGCACGCGAGGCTGAGGGAAACTGGAAATGCATATGCAATAAGACACGATACATGGAGGACGGACAGAGATGAGCTGAACCCAATAACTCAGTGCTTCTTTAAGTTTATGTTTATCCACTTAGAATAGCAATTGAAAACAGAGTGCTGTGGACTGTCGCTGGTGGAACCGCTGACCCAATCCAGTGAGTGAGGGTGAGTTTCAAAATGAAATTAGATTTACAACAAGTGTTGAGGTGTGTGCCCTTTTCCTGTGCTCAGTGATGCTGCTTTAGGTGAGGAGTAATGACTTGTGTGGATTCAAATGGTGGTATAATTGAGAAAGAGAAGCCGTGACTGGAACAGATGTTTCGTACGGACTATCCTCAGACGTGTGTGAGTGGGTGTGTGTTTGGGTAAATATATACTTACGGGGACTGATTTTGACAGCCCACTGTTTTTGTGAGAGACATTTTTTGGATTTATTTTGGAGCTGTTGGTTAAGGTGAGTTCCAGGGTTACAACAGCTACTGGTTATTGGCATGGTACAATATGCTCACATATACAGCCAAAAAAAAAAAACCTCTTGTCAGAGTTATGTGTGTGTCTGTATGAACTGACTCCACTTCTCACTCTGGATACATGAGAGGAGGTTAAAGTAAGTAAAGAGACTGTGCATAGACCTTCCACAAGAGACACGTCATTGTACTTTCCTAAAGTTTCCTAAATTCTCCGAGGGAACAGATTTTTTTTTTTTTTAAATGGTCACGATCCGTGCAGCAGAGGCCAAGATATCATAAATTTTATGGTCCAAAAATGCTGAATCTTAAATTTCTCAGTGTGTAAAATCAGTGGTGTCCCTTTAAAGTTCAGCTGAAATTAAAATGCATAAGCGAGATCATATACTTCCATTACGTGAGATAAAAGCAATATTTCTCCTGAGCAGTCACAGCCAAAAAGGAAAAATGTACTTGTTAAATATACAGTATTTAAAATATTATATATAAAATATACAATATTTTGTACTGTACTTTGAAAAGTGCACCTGCTGACATCATGTTTCAGTCTGGAGGCCACTGGAGCTGTACGTTATGATCAGTCAGTTTCCATCAGAAATGCTGTTGCTAATGTCAGAGCTGTCTGTGAGAACAATTACCTCTTTAGCCATTATTGTCATGTAACTTTTTCCAGACCTGTAGCTGGTTTTCACTGTTGTTTAGTCTGAGCACCATCATGACAAATATTTAAACGAAGCATAATAATATATTCCATGAGCGCCATATCTGCAGCATATCCACCAACCAAAAATCTGAAAACACAAATCTTTTCTTTTTGTATTTGACAAATTAGCTTCTATCAAAAATTAACATTTTTATGATAAATACCTAAATAAAACTCAAATTTTACAAAAGAGGTGAAATCATGGACTTTGACTGGGAGGTGAAAATGTAAACTTTGGGTAATTAAGCATCCCAGAAACTGGAGCTGTGTACAGCGGTGTCAGAGAAGGTGCAGAGCCCCATGCTGACATGACAGGCATGTCTTAGATCCTGTCTAGGCCTGCTCTCTCTCGCCCATGTCTTACCCCTGTCTTCCTGTCTCACCTTTCAACAGTGTCACCTCTGACTCAGTGCCATTTCCCAATGTATGTGTGAACACACAATAAAATGACACACTTACAATACACAGTACTGTGGCACTAACAGGCTTCTCTCTGTCTTACAAGTCAAACAGAAGATGCACATACATACATGCAGTAAGATGCATCGGGGTCTAAATGTGCTTGTGGCCTCTAGAGGCTGCAATAGTCATTTTCCTTCGTAATAAGAACTTGATTTTGCTGATCCTGGAGTAAAGATTTCACATCTGGCATTTTGCAAGAGGAAAGGACTTCTCGTCATTAAACTCAAAAGAATGTGTCCTTGAATGTGCTTAGCAAATGTCACATGTAATCTGTCTGTTAGATTTTGATCTTTCATGTGTAAAACTGGGAAATTTGGGTCTGATGGTGCAGCTATGACAAAGGTGAGGGTGTTTTTTAATTTTTTTTTTTTAATTTTTTTATTGGAAACCCAGTCATTACTTTTTTTAGAGTTGTATTTTTGCCCACTTGGTGAATTTAAGGCCAACATTCACTCTCTGCTTAGATCCGTTTTGTTCTCCACCAACTTTTTAGCTAGAAACAGCAACATGTACGAAGACTGATAGTTTAACTACACAGAAATATGATATTTGATCCATTGCTAATATTGATTATAGATGCTTGCATTTAGATTTTGCTACAGTAGATGTATGACAAAGGGTCACCAAATGAAGTCATCCTAAAGCATTTCATTTAACCTGGGCACTCTCTTTATCTAAGTATCTTCGTATTTGTCCATTGTCGTCTCACTGTCTTTTTGCATCTAATGCTGCTGCCACAGCACACTAACTCCGACTGCCTCAGTAGCAGCACATGGTTCCAGTGCTTGTGCCTCTGATACAGTCAGTGATCATCTACAAGCATAATTAGACATTTTCATCATGCTTACATGACAGGAGTAATTTGTTTAATTGCTGCCGTTGTGTTGTGAATGTGTGCAGAGGTCTATACTGTGCTCCCAAGGTATGTTTAATATTCAGTGCAGCAATTGTCAACATCCTCTGAGAAGCAGTCAGAAAGATTTCTTATCGATCCAGTGCATGTGATACATGCAGGCCCCATTGTGAAGCCACACTGCACTTTATACAGATGGATGATTGACAGGCTGTTGTATTTCCTCAGAAGAGTGTGAACCAGTGAACCCGGTTAATAAAACATTAGAAGTGCCTGAGAGGCCTGGCTGAAACGAGGGGTGGGGGGAGAAGGGGTCACTGGTGTTCAACCACCATCACTGCCTCAGAGCGAGCGCGGGATCTCCCCAACCTCCAAAGCACATCACAGGGGGTCCATGTGGCCTCATTAAAATCAAGGAGATCACATGTAAGGACCAGAGGAAGAGGGCTAGTCCCAGCTCAAAGCGCCTGGACTCCCAGGGCATTACTCTTTGAGGAAGCGCCACTGGAGAACACAGGGATAAAGCCTCAAACCGTTAAAACAATGGACATTTAACTCAGCCTTTGCACTCTCCCTTCTCCAGGACTCATTCAGCTAATGCTTCAAAGATGGTACCGCTGCAGCTATGGAGCTACCCTGACTCGGATTGGAAGTGAGCTGTGTCAGGTTCACCTGATTTGATTTGTTAGATAACCTTGTTGGATGGAGAGATAAAGGCTGGCAGCTAGCTGTGTTATGTGGTGGTCTGAGCCCTCTTTGCTTTGGATCTCATCCATACTCTGAGACTCGGATCTGTTAGATCTCCACTGTTTTCTACATAAACAATAGTCTTTTTCATTCTATTCATTACCAAGGAGAAAAACACTGATATATGCAGCTAAACAGCATAATTGGGCCTTGGCAGAGCCTTTTTTTATTAAACTATTTATTTTTCATGATATCTCAATAATTTACATGGTTGATTGTGTAAAGAGTGGGGGGAGAGTGAGCTGTTAGGCCCATTTTCTAAGTCATTGCATTTGTTCAGCTGTCTGCCTCACTGTCGCACGCATTTCATCTTTTCCCTCCTTTATTTACTCTGGTCTTTGGACGCCTTCCTAGTCATGTATTAAAGCTTTGCAGCTTGGCGGCGACAGTGTGGCTGTCAGAGTGGGGGGTGCCGTTGTGCATCATCACTGCCTTTAATGGCTCGCATCAAGTTCTGACAAGGCTACTTAAAGCAATGGGCTTAGCACAATGAGGGGCCGGGCAGCTGGTGCACCTTGGGATAAATAAACCGCTTATTTTTGTTTTAGTTTTATACATTTCCAGTAAGCAGCAGCAGCCCCCTGTCGTAGGTCATACTTATAGCTGACTTTCCTGCTTAAAGAAGAGGGTCAGAACCTACTATACAAGACAGTATTGTTAGAGAACATTTACCATGTTGAGATGTCATTAAAAAGCTACTGTCAGACTCAGGGGCACTCTCTGACCAGGTCTGCAGTGAGAAGAACACTTAATGAGTGGGTGGCACACAGGGAGGAGGAGGGTGTGTGCTGGTTTGTTTATGGATACAGTCTAAGAAAGCTCTTGTTTGGGGGACAAGGGTTCACGGCGAGCAGAGGGTAATTATGCTCCATCCGGTGGCTCCGGGATGCTTCATAAAACCTGACACAGGAGGGCACGCGTGCCAGGCGAACAGGGAGAGGGAGCGAGGGAGGGTGGGGGAGGGCACAGGAACAAACGGTGGTGACAGTGATATTATGGTGCTTGCAAATACACACACACACACACACACACACACACACATAAACACACACCATCCGTGTAACTGGCATGTGCCCCAGGAAGGCAGGAATGCCAGGGAGAGAGGAAGCAGCAGAGAGTTAATTAGGGCTTGGATACACACTCTTAGGGCTCTCACACCTCACTCACCTCCAGCCTGCTTCCTTCCTGTCATTGTTCCCTGCAGTTCAGCTAAGGAGACACACACAACAAGATGGCCCCCAAATAGCTGCTCCCTCTATGACAAGTTTACCTCAGTAGTGTTGGAAGGTGCATCGGAGAGGACTGTGTGTGTCTCTCTGCGTGTGTGTGTGTGTGTGTGTGTACGCATGGCTCGGTAGCAGGGTGTGTGTTCGTACATTTAACCATTTTTACTTGACGAACAAAAACACGGGGACTCCAGCTGTTTATTTACTCATTACCCAATTATCACTCTCACGGCTAGACGGCATGGAACAGTGAAACTTTCCTGTGAGAACAGAAGTGCGGATCATGCTACACACTTGCCCCGGTTGACAGCAAATAGATGTGACACATAAGGCAAGAGGTGTGCGATGTTATGTCAGGAAACAATATGACATATTTTGGACTGTAAGCCAACAGTGAGATGCATTACTCATTGTACTGAATTTACCAAATCTATTTAGAATGTGTGTTGTGTGTACATAGTGTGAGTGTAGGCAGCAGTCTGAAAGTCTGTCTCCTTACAAAATGCCTTTGTATAGAAGTTATTTGCTTTCGATATGTTTTGGAAGAAACATAGTTACCACACGTCTTTTTTAATACAACACTCACGAGCTCGATGTACTTTGAAAGTTACTGGCAGCTGTAATGTTCAGCTCTCCAGCACCACTCCGCTGTTTCAGTGTAAAAATATATTTTAAAAACTTAATGAGCTAATGGCTAACGCGAGGCTTCAGCAGTCTGAGCTACATCATTAGAATGTTCTAGCTACAAACCTCCACCATGTCTCAGCAAGAATGTTACAGTGAAAAGACGGTCACTGCGTCACTGCCCGCAACTTTGGGTTGTAATTTAATTTTTCACCTTCATTTTCACTCCCAAATGAATCTGTCTAACCCGGGGGTTTGTTTCCAACCTATTCAGTTGTCTCACGAGTCATGCTTGTTGCCCTGTTGAACCTCTCAGCAGGTATGTTGGTGGATTGGTTGGAAGAAATGATAGCAGGAGCTACAAACACACAACCCAGGTAGAAATAAACAGAATCATGAAAATGTGAATCATGCTTTAGTTGCCAGGAACAGTGCAGTGAACAGTTTCCTACATGTGATAACTATTCAGTGATACAAACATGCTGAACATGACAGTGAGTTTTAGGAGACAGGGTTGGCTGTCTGACCCCAGTCCCAGTGTGTGTTTGGACACAGTTCCACACAGTTATTGACATTTATTCTTGTTCTCGTGCTGCTATTTGAATTGGTACATGCCAGTATTAATCTGAGTTCTTAGAGAAAATAGCACCTGCTATGGTTCAGTTTGTTTTCCTCCGCCAGTTTTGAAAAGGTGGAAGAGTTCCTGTTATGATAATAGTCATGAAACAGATGGTGAGTGGAACCTGACTAACCCAGACCCCAGAGGAATTCCCGCTGAGTGTTCAGACGGCTGGCATGCTTATAACACTGGACAAGTTTGTATTCAAACATGGTTGAAGCATTTTCATGGCTTGTATAACATTTTTTTTTTTTTTGCATGGTCATTCATCTATATCTTGTCCCTGAGAGCCAATTAATTGATGTAAACAATTTGCACAGGCACAGGTTTCATGTTAGATACAGGGCTGCAGACCATGTCTTCACTTTCACTGAACAAGAGTACAGTACAGTACAACAGAGTGTAACACAAAGCTTTACTGTCTGCAGATGAGAGAGGTGCTCATTATGTCAAGAGAGTTGATGGTTTCAGTTAATTTATCTCCCAACCTGAGCGTGGTGTAATCAGTGACAGAATTAAGGTGTTGTCTGTAACACCACTGGCAATCCATCTGCTTTCTCAGAGAATTTCCCTAATTGGAAAACTCAGTATTTAACTGTGTGTGGCCCCACAGTGAGTGCAACACAACCCACCACACTAAGACTTCACATAAAAAAAATGGCATACAAACTGAATGGGATTATGATGAGAAGTTAAATGTGATAGAGTGTTTGTGCTGCTTGGCTGGTAGTAAATACCACAGAAGAAGTGTATTATTATGTGCACCAGTGTTTGCACTGATTGAGGAACACACAGGCTGGCTCTTTGGCAGATGTACAGAACGTCATGTATAATATATGTGTACTCTTTCAGCTTTGCACAAAAGCCAGATGTTCTTTCTATCAGCGGGTCCCCGCGCCGTTAACATGTTGGAACACGGCGTCGAAAACCAAACAACAACAAACAAGTGTTTTCTGTTACCAACAGCAGCCATTTTGGAACAAATAACAAAAGGACTTTTCGGGACTCTCGACAGCAGGAGGCCTAAAAGTTGTGTTTTTCCAGAGAAAGAGTGCCAGTGTTTTTCATGCACTTACAGTTTTTTCATTGTGTCTATCTGTCTTTCTTTCTATGTCAGGTTAATGAGGGACTTTCTTTTTTGTTGTATTGCATGTGTGGTTTCCAGGAGGCTGTTGGAGTGCAGATTTGGCAGGGTGACAAAGAGCTCTCCCAGGGCTAAACAAACAGCTGTGGCATATGGATGGGACGTTACAGCGCAGCGCCATGTCTGAGCCGCGCAGCGTAGAGGGGATGAGGGGCTTGTGAGAATGTGAAACCTAACCTGTCTGTGTTTAATGGCCTGGTCAGTCACGTTCTTGCAAATGCAATAGCAGCAGCCCAGCTCGGCATTCATTAGGCGCTGGGGCCTGAGTCTTGCCCCGCGATGAAAGCCCGGTGTCAGGCGTGATGCCACGGCGAGGGAGCGAGGAGAACGGGGAGGGGGGGGGTGCTCTGAGAAGACCCACCCCTGGGTATCCATCACACACAGCCATCACTCGGGAGCAGAGTAGACCTGATAAATAAATCAACTTAGAGGCCCAGTGAGGTTTCAGGGCCTATTCCTCTTTATGAGTACAGCAGGGTGAGAGATGGAGAGAGAGGGAGGGAAAAAAAAAACTTTGACTTCTTCACGCCTTGGTCCCAGTAGGCATGAGGACCAAAGACACCAACTCTGTGATTCTTTCAAAAATTAAATATATTCACTTATCTGAAAGGCCCAGGCTCAAGATCCTCATCTTTTTCTTTAACATCCTAGATAAAAGTGTGAGGACTTTCCCATTGGCTTTCAATCGGCAGCTCTTTGAAAACTCATACTTAATGATTTGAAGGTCTTTTAGAACTTACTTTGGGACAACAATTTCTGAACTGCCCCTTTCATGTGGAGATGAGTAGAAAAGGCCTGTTTGAAAACATCAGGGAGCTTCAAATTACCCCAACTTTAGAAAGAACATTGGTTATTAGGGCTTAATTGAACACGACTGACTTTACTCCAGCAGCCCCTCTTTATTTTTAATCCACTCCCCAAAGTTTTATTTGTGCTGTTATTTATTTATTACAGACAAAAGTAAAAGACATGTCTTAGATTTAGTCGTGTTTCTTGGCAATAACTTTACAGATGGGGACATTACGGTTACAGATCCGAGCTGCTTTTCAGTACAATGAAAAGCAGCTCGTGATGCGCACGTTGAGGTGGAGGAGCATAGACAAGTGCCGACATGGGTTTCACCCCTTCAAACTACTGGCTCTGTTTCATCTTCAGAAGTTCAAATTAAATACTTGAGTGGTGGATTTTAAAATTTGTCCCCATCAAAACAACAAGAACACAAAACAAAGAGTTGGTTGGGAGGTGGAGGATGACGGGGGAGGGAGCGGGGGGAGGTCACGAGACAAAAGCACAATCCAAATTCCCTGTGCTCTCTGTCTCAGTTAGAAACTTAATGGTTGTGTTTACCTTCTCCCCTGAATGTTTTCTCTCAAGGCTCTCCTTTAACGTACTGTATTTGACTCTAGGAAACATTTCATTCGATCTTATTTTCCTATCGCTTCCTCATTCTGTTTGTTCTCGGCTGCTGTTAAGTTTGCTGCAGTTTGGCAAGTGTTACATAGCCTGAATCGGAGATGTGTCTTAAGGCACATTTCTCCCTGACAGAGGCTGCCGTATGAGAGGGGTGACAGCGTCGGCTGGAAACTCTTTCTTCCTTTGTGGTTCAGATAAGTAAGCATGCACAACACCCCTGTGATTAAAATCTCCTTCTGATATTTCTATCAAGATTTCTATTAGGAGACAGACAGGGGAAAGAGGCTGCCAAAACAGCACTCAGACGAGACAAGTATATACATCCTGAGAGCGAATGCCATTCAAAAAGAGCGGAGGGTATTTAAAATATTTAAGCCAAACTCTTTGGCATTTTTTCCGGTGTTTATTGTTTGTTGATTGCTGGCATCAGAATACATTTACAAGCAGGGATTCCAAACCCGGAGCAGTACATCTCGTGCGAAAGCGTGGACCGTCACTCACGGAGAACGGGGAAATTTGACATATGAGGAACGATCCCTGCCATGCACTTGCTGACAGTGCTGCATTTCACCCTGTCTGCAGCACTTCACAGGCAGAGCAACAATCACCTGTCATCCCCTAAAGTATCTGGTAATTGTGTTTCCACCATACAATTATGTACGGTGAGGCCACAAACAGCAGCCAGCTTTAATTCTGCTTCCTCACCGTTTCATATTTCCACCCATGTCTGAGACAAAAGAGTCATTTACATTTCCTTGGGCAAGTGCTCTCTGCCCAACCACCCCCCCTCCCCGCCGCCACACCCCCACCCTCTCGTGCTTGCTCTCTCTCACTAACAAAAGCTTATTTAACCCAAGGTTAGATTACAACAGTGAGGTGATTGTCTGGCCCTCTTCCAGCTCCCCATTATCAGAGGGGCCACCACCTAATCTGGAAGAGCAGCTCTTCATTAATGTATTATTAACAAGCCTGTTACAGTGTAATGCAGGAAAAGGCTCTCCACTGGGGATAGTCCTAATGGGGAGGGCAGGAGTGCAGCTAGTGAAGCAGATTACAGCGAAAGGCCAACGAATTGGGCTGAGAGGGGACTGATGAGGCCTGCCCCTTATCATCCTCTACAATGGATCACAAAGAGTCATCTCACCAATTAGCTTAATTGCATATTTGGAATGTTAAAGACAACGTGGCTTAATTGAAAGACACTCTCCGACCCCCGGTGAGCGACAGTGTTGTGAACAATCTGCACACGTGGCAGATCGGATCGATCAGGGAGGATGAAGGTCAGACTGCAGTTTCATTTGATGCTGGATGATATCAGAACAGATGGAATGTGGGACACAGTATTTTACTCACTGCACTCGTACTCTTTTTTTTTTTTTGTCCACAAATTTTATCGTGAACATATATGAATATGTCCTTTTAAATTAATATATAGTTATAGAAAATATATTCATTTCTTATTGATTTATATTGTATTTATAAAAAACATAATGAATATCAAGATTCAAGATTTCTTTATTGTCATTTCACATGATATTTACAAAAATACACAGGCTGAACTGAAATGTTTCTCACCAGCTTCTGACAGTGCAAATAATTCAAATAAATAAATAGTGACTTAAAGTTACACTGTAATTATGGTAAATTCATTATTTGTCTTATTGCCAACAAATATCATTAGAGTTAAAACAACTGGTTTATTAACTGACAGAAAAATAATTTTCCTAATCAAGTCTTTTAACTATTTTTTCCTCAGATGTGAATGTTTTTCTTCTGTGATAGTAAATTCGAACGGCCTGTGTAACCACATCCTCATATCTCACACTCCTCTGTGGCAAAAACTTCCACTGCAAAAAAAAAATCAGTGAAACTTACTTTTGCACTGGGTGACATTTTCCTTCATTCCATTGAACAGCAGTTTATGTAGCCGTCTGAAATTATTTATCCTTTTTAAAAATGAGAGTAAATATTTATGAGCATTTTAAAAGATTTTCTCCCCAGTAGGAGCCCGCGGGCTGCAGACAGGCTGGGAGAGACAATCATTATTGTTTCGGTCACAGTCGTGTTGATTACCAGGAAAATGTTGACTATCACCAGCTTTATCCTTTTAACTGTGATAGTTCTGCTCTGCCATGACACTAAACTCTTTGTATTACGGTTCTACCTTTGCATTGGAAGAATGAAAAAGCCTAAAACGACAAAGGCACAAATTAAAATACATGATGTGAATCTATCAACCCACAACAATCATGGTAATACTGGTGTGTGCCACCTGTTTTCAGTGAAACTGAGAAGATAACAGGAAAAAGAACATTTAAATGACCTCTTTTCTTACAGCCCAGTAATGAATAATGAACAATTCAACTCATATTTTCTGGAGCTGGATTAGTTTTCTTTAACAATCCTAATTCTGAGCCAACAGTGTTTTATCCTTATCACATGATGTCTACCAAAACATCGCTAACCAAGGCTCCAGATTCCTCCTGCCTATAAGCACATGTTCCTCCCTCCACTCTTCACACTCCCTCTCTCCTGTCTAATTGACTTCATGCCTGTTCATGAAAAGGATCCTAGTTTCCACCTGCTCTGCCTCTATTCACAGCGTAACACCAAATTCTCCTGTGCTCTCACTCTATTAACAGAGATCATACCCAAGTTCAGCTCCCTGCTATTATTGCAGGAGATGCTAAAATCTCATTTTCAACTCAATTTAACCTGGTCCACCTCAGGGGGAATGGAAAAGTCCTCGCTCTGACTTAATTATGAACATACAGAACTGCAAGTCAAGAAAAAGCTTTTCATATTAACATTTAGATTTTTGCTTGGCAGTCAGGAGACAACAATCCCGGTGCTGTTATTAAGCACGACCTGCTGTATAATGTCACCAATTTAATATGAGGAAATGAACCAAAGACAGATTTCTGTGGCTTGACATAGTGTGTATGTTTTTCAGTGTAGCTCCTGGATTCTTTTTTAAAAACTTTTAAAAACAATTAAAGACCTCTTCATTTGATTCGGTCTTTTTCAACTAGGTGCCCCAATTATAGTTAATAATTCAGTGATCTTTGTGCAGTTAGTTCAAGTGACCTAGATAGCAGGTTTTTTAATGAAGTAGTCTCTTGTTTCATATTCCACTTGCTTCCGTTGAGAGACCTATTACCTGGCTTCACGATGTCACAGCCAGCCTTCACCCTGACTCCCCAAAAATGTAAACTCCCCAATAAATTGACTCTGGAGCTACAGTGTCTGCGCCTATCAGACAAGATTGTCAGATAATGTCATTCAGTGCTGCTGCCGCTCAGTATAGATGTGGGTAGAAGTGTGTTGGCTATGGCACATTTCCATTCTGTGTTCTCAGAAGGAATTCAGCTGCTCTTTGATTTGATCACCCATATGGATATTCATGTGCTTTAGCAGACGACAGGCTTAATTCACATGCAGCACCGTGAGACAGAGGGTTCCTTCTAACAAGAGTAAGAGGTGACGTTTATGTGGCATCCTTGAGGAGGTTGTCTGTGGCTGTTGCTTTGAGCTCCCCTCAAGCAGATACACAGATCCTTAGCAGAAACAGTCTGGCTCAGTGTTTAATGGTACACCAATACCAGGTTCAGTGTGATACTGAGGCTCCTGTCTGTGCTCCTTCCTCCCAGCTATTGAGCACTGTTACCGGGCCATCTGTGACTAAGTGCTGTGCAGTTACCCCAGTTTTGGAGCATTACCCCCAGCACATCTATGATCTTAATGAACCCACAAGCTTTTTACTGTCAATCAATAATTGAACAGCCACTGAAGGAGCTTTTTCCACAGCTATTTGACGGGGCACAGGGGTGGCTGAGTCGGAAAGCTTTGCCAGTCTGAATGCAGCTCCTGCTGCTGAGGCGGATGCAGAAGCAAGTGGACCCTTTCTTTATTCTGGAGGCTGTTTTTTTTTTTTGGCATCTGTATTGAGCCTAATCCACTAAATCTGTTTTGAGCAGCACATGACACACAGAAACACAGTGAATACATGGTCTCAGCCGTTTCTATCTCATCCTCATTTTCACCTCATTTGCACCTATAGGGATGCATCTGACTACTATTAACAACAGGTCAGAGCCCAGCACCGCAGTCTACGAGAGGTAACACCTTCAAGCAACTGTCAAGTCAGGCATGATGCCTATTAATGTCTCACAGTGACTGAAGCTAACAGTGAATCCGGTCAGGCCTTATAGCGATGTAATGCTTTTCACAAGTAACTACACAAAGACAAGTATTCTCATAGTAATTACCCCATTATCAGATTCAGTCTTACATTTAGGTTGTGCTTATGTTTAGGTTATGTCAAAGTACGAGCTGAATGCACAGTGCACACCCGGCACAAGTACGGTGGCCTTGAGAGCTCATCACTGTGCAACTAAAGACAACGCGACAACAGACAAAACACAATCAGTGAAGAAAACACCTTCACCGATCTGACAATGCATACTGTACAACACATTCAAATTCACTGCAAATACAGATAACACAACCGAGTACAGCAAACACAGCCAAACTGAGAAAACACAACCAAATTTAGATACAAAGACGCACAGCACCACAACACAACAAAATAAAGTAACACTGCCAGATGCACAAAAAACACAGAACTAAGTTATAAAACTAAGTTTTCAGAGAACAATGAGAACTGCTGGACATGTTGAACATGACTTTACTCCTGTACTGTACTGTAAACTGGCTATAGACCGGTGTATAAATGTCACACAAACTCAGTCACACAATTATAATGTTTAAAGTGAACATTCCCACATCTGAGGCGCATGTACTGTCTAGTACAGTGAACTTAGAATCGACTGTAACGCCTGATTCATCTTTAGATTGCTTCTCCCGTTACATGTGAATTTCCCCTAGGGGATGAATAAAGTATCTAAACTATCTGTCTAGATGTTATTCCAGCTATGTTATTCAAGGATGCTTTACCTTTAACTAACATATTAACATATCAATGTGATCAAAGGATTAAATGAACCACACTCGGCTGGTTTCAGTCATATTTATCAGTCAGTTTCAAGTTTGTTCATGTTGACAATGACTCTTCACACACAAGCTTTAGTCATGGAGTTCCACAGGGTTCTGTGCTAGGGCTCATATTTTTGATCCCACATACGCTTCCTTTAATCAGCAAGATCAGGAAGAACCACATACATGTCCATTGCTATGCAGATGACATCCAGCTGTATTTATCCATGAACCCAAATGAAACTAATCCATTTTTCAAACTTCAGGCTTGTCTGAAATACACAAAGGCACAGATGACCTGTAAGTTTTTACTTGTAAATTGAGACAAAGCTAAAGTTATTCTACTCAGACTGAACCAGCTTGGAAAAACGTTGAATGGCATCACACTGCAAGATATCATATTTCTCTAGTTTCAGTTTCTCTGCTTTTGCTTCCTGTAAAATAAAGAATTTAATTCAAAATCCTTCTCCCTTTGTGCAAAGCCCTTAATGACCCACTTCCATCATATCTTAACGGGATTCACGTACCGTATTATTCCAACAGGACACATTGCTCTCCAAATGCAGGCTTACTGGTCCTGGAGTTTCCAAGAGTAGAACAGGGTTATTATTAAAAACATTATTACATGTACAAGTATCACTATTATTAGTACCATTAGAACAACCAGTCTGACGATGCTTGAATACAACAGTATATGTAGTTGTAGTATATGTAGTCTCCTCACTCTTTCTCCTCTCTCCCTTTAACCTGACCGGCTGTGGCAGACTGGTCCGGTTCTGTCGGAGGTTTCTACCTGTTAAATGGGAGTTTTTCTTCTCCATTGTGGCCAGTGCCTGCTGTGTTACCTGTGTTTGCAGTGCATTTATTTATGCTGCATATGTGAGTACATTTCCCAATGTGTCAATACTCAGTTGGTGAAGTTTTCTTCATTTAATTGTATTTTGTCTCATGGCATGTTTTCTTCAGCTAGCCAGGCTACAGCAGGCTATGATGCTGTATCTGTGGCTCAGAACTGACTGAACTGCTTTGACACGGTTTTGGAAGTTAATATAAGTCACATCCACCTATTTATAGCGATGTTTCTGAAACGAGGCATGAATTGGACAGTAACCCGTCCTGCGATTGTGAAACTCCCACCATCAGCTGGCAGTCGCAGTCTTCTTGGGTTGTTTTTAGTCAGGAGGTTAAGCAGCTGAGAGCAGAGTTTTTCTTCCTCTAGTATTCCCCCACCGCCTGTGGGGAATACTAGAGGAAGTATGTCCCTTGGTTCTCTTAGCCCTCTTTATCCTGAGACTTCCACAGAATAGACCTTAAACCACTTTAGCTCTGCTTTATGGTATCATCATCGAGTCACTTGTGACATGTAGATGCACAGGGTGCTAGAGATCTACAGACTCATCCATTATTTATGAATTGTGTTGCAAGGATATAAATGCTGCTATCTCATTGTGGGGTACTTGGCCTTTCGAACCCCGCTCACAAACTGCACCATCCATTCACAGACTGATGCTGAGCTTTTCATTCCATGACTGCTTGTGTGGAGAGTATTGCATCTGCCAGGGGAGCTGGTCTAGACTGGACCCACGTCGTTTGTTGTGTTCATTTCCATTTTTGCATTATTTTATGAAGATTTGAGGAGTGCAAGCAAACAACTTTCAGTTTCGCCTGAGGCCAGCCCTAAGAAGTGAAAAAAGCCATGTCCTGCATTCTCCTGGGAACCACAAATCCTTCTCCACACAAACGTCCCCTTAATTAGTTGGACTGTTCATAATGGGAAAACATTAGTATTGTTATGAGGGGAAAGGGAGTTTGACTGACAAGGTCCTGCTCTTGACTTTTGTTGAATTAAAAGAGGATAGCTATCGAAGGTTTGGTATATTGAAATGGCCATTTGCATATTTGCAGCTATATTAAAAGGGATTAGCTCCAGCCAGTGAAGCACAACAAACAGAAGGAGGAGGACAGCATGGTTTAATATCACAAATGACACCCAGGGAGTTACCCCCTAGCTCCAAGCCTGATTACAGCTTCTTAATTAGGACAGCTTCTCAACTCTCACACATCTTCTTCTCCTGTTCTGCTGTGTACGGCAGGAGTTTAGTCCTAGATTCAATATTTACCCTGCACTTCTCTACTTGTACCAGGAGTTACCGGGTATAGAGGGGTGAGTTGGGGGTAATTTTAATCATGAAATCTGCTCCTCGTATGCAGGTGCAAACCAATTAGCAGGCTGGCATTTAAAGGACTTTAATTAATATTTCGTCATAGATGAAACCAGTTTTCAGTTATGTTCAAATATGGGGGCCTGTGTGTTATCAGCATTATCAGCAGGTTGGAGACCTGGAGCTGTAGCTTCCTCTGTTCACTCGTGTGCTGTGTCCAGACTGTGGCACAGTAACAAACTTCTTACATCCTGTATTTTCAAGGCATGGGAGGACGAGAAATCCCTCTTCAGATGGGACGATGTGACATATGTGAAAAGGAATGTACAATATATTTGAGGGTCTGTCTTCTACATCACTGTTCTGGCCAGTACCTCTCTTAGGCTATTTGTTGTCACTGTGCACTGTCCTGTCAAAAGCAGATTTCATTTCTTTTATTTCAGGAATATATTTATTTTTTAAAATATTTTTTTCATGATGATTTTTCAGTCTGTCTCCTATTTACATCTCTCTGGCAGTACTTCACATCAGATGTAATACCACTTTAAGAATTGCACATGGCGTCTGTTGCCGCCCATCCATAAACAATGCATATTGAATGACCCAAATGACTATTGATTGTTGTTTACATTGGCAGGACAGTGTAAATGTGTAGGATTGGCCGATAGTTGTTGATTTAATGTTGGAAAATCTGCTTTGGTTTCACAGTTGAGGAGCTGGTTTTAGTTAATGGTGAGTAGCTGTGGAGTGTTGGTCCCTATAGCTAATGGTGATGTACCTGAATGTAGCTGTGCAGAGTAATCGCATGGATGAAACTCTCATTGTTTTTCATCAGTCAGTATGTTTGTAATTTAGGTTTATACCAAACATCAACAGCCTCAAATCTCCTTATACATAAGGAACAATCTGCCATGAGTATGATGAATATTACACTGTGACCTGTTTTGTAAAATAAATCAATCATAGACTCGTAGTCAGTGTGTGTATTTGTTGTTTACTGCTAGCCACACAGAGAGATAATTCTTAAATCCCTTACAATACAAAAATGCTGAAAACAATTCTTTATGGGCAGTGTTATTTACCTCAAACATTAATATTAAAGATTGTGTCGTCCTCACTCTCTGTCGAGGTTCAGCTTTATGAAATCACACAGGGGCCACTGACCTGCAAAGATGTGACTCGAGCCACTTTTTTTCAGCTGCTGTGGAGGCTGGGGGGGTTAAAGGTCAACTGTCATAGAAGCCACAGAGGATCCTCCTGGGTGAAGATCCTTGAGACTTTTCCCTTAAACCAAGACACCATGGCCAGGTTTCACAGGTCTGCCCTGCAGCTGCCCCGGGGCTTGAATACATCTATGTGTTTATAGGATGGTGTGGTACCACTAGCCACAAAACCTCGACCATTTCCCCAGTCAATGGTGCACTTGATGTTAATGTTTAAGTGGGATTACAGGGTTTCCACCACGCTGTAAAGTGTGTGTTCATATTCATACCACTGACTGTGATGCATATACTTCATTTTGATTTTTTTTTTTGGCACTTAAACTTTATCAGAGAGGGTCATACCTCGATCAGGAGGGTAATGTACATCATAATGTACGGAAACGCACCGAGCAGCTTCTGTTGGATTTAATACAGTAACATCAGGCCACACATCAAGAGATAAATGAGGTTTTGCTGATTTGCATGTCATTCAGTGTTGGTAAAGCGTATAGTAAGCACTGATTGGGAATCCACTCAGCCAGAACTAAACTGTGTTTGCTCTATCCACAGTGGAAAAAAATCATATTAGCAAAAATAAATGTTGGTGGGTTGTTAGAGAGTCTGATTATGTGTGTCTCAGGCAAATTGGCGGTAATGAGTCAAGAGACTGCACTCGTTCACATACATTAAAACAGCAATCATTAGGAAATTAGGGCCTAGATTAATCCTGTTAATGACACACTGGTGCTCATGGGAAAAAAGACGGCCCCAGATGTCGGGATGCGGTGCCGTGATGAAGCATCAACTGTGTGCGACGGCTCCTGCTCTCGCCTCCTCTCTCTCGCTCGTTCTCTCTTTCTCCCTGCCTGACGGTAACGCGGGGCTGCTCCTGCACAGCGCCGCCACTTGAAATGCAAACGAGGGGGGCCGCAGCCGACTGCTAATGAGAGCAGATCCCAGTGATAAGGAGCGAGAGGGAGAAGGAGAAAGAAGGGGGGAGAAGGGAAAGTGAATAAATTAAAAAAAAGGAGCGATCTGAACTGAGGATAAGACGCAGCAGCAGGAACTCTGATGTCCCCAATTAGGAGGGATGTCACCCCCTGTCTGGGCCGTAGTAATAAAGCCCTCACTCTGTATTCGGAATCACATGGCTCCAACACTGTTAACATTCTAATATCTTGGGCGTGCGTGGTAACATTAATTACTTGGCCATTTGGATGACTCCTGAATCTCCTTAATGTTTGCTTCCAAATGGAAATCTGAGCTCAGGCTTAGGAGTGTTACATTAGAAAATAATAAGTAATATTTACCCAACCAGCAAGCAGCCATGCCTGCTCCGCAACTGGTTCAGTTTCTCCTATTGACTGTTTGGATATACTGTTCTCCTATACAAAGACAATTACTCTGTGAATTTTAAAAAGAATGTGATCCCTTGAAATGGTGTCTTTCTCTCCGGTTTCTGGTCCTCGTGCATGTAAAAGCCTGCTGCTCGAGAGAGGCTGTGCCACATTTAGATTTAATTACAGGTGTTTGAAATCTATGCAAATCTCCCCAATCTATTCCTATCAGGCGAGCCCAATAATTGAAGGCAACCCTCCCAAACAATTCCTGCTACCATTAAAATTCATGGTCACCTTGAAAGGCATGTCTGCGGCTGAGATTCCTGTCAGTCTACACTGAGAAACAAACACTCCTGTTCTTTAGTTACCTCAGTATATATCATGCCAGATGAGAAATGGTGGAGGAATGAACATTCTTCAGACTGTGACTCCAAATGGTCAACTTTCATCTGGCGGAAGCCATGACTACTGTATTGTTTTCAAAGTGTAGTGAACCCAGAAGAGAAAGGGTAAAGCCATTTTGGTGTGTGTATACAGCAGAAATGTGTTCTTTGGGGTGGCAATATAAGAGGAGCCCCGGATAAAGGAGAAAAAGATTACAATTTTTCCCCCATGTTGTGGTGGCAGAGCTGCCAGCGAGAGGCTGAGAAGAGCAGCGAATGTAATGGTTGTATTACTGCACTCGGCGATGCATTATTAATGCAAACGTGATCAAGGCAGGTGGACAAGCCCAGGAGAGATAGCGCTGCTTAATGAACAGCCCCCTCTCTCTCGGCAGAACAAGGCCTGGCAGCTGTTAGTGTTGCACTGTGAGGTGTGAGCTGCTGTACCTTTGTGGTTAAGGTAGCCCCTATTTAATTAACAAATAATCTGCAGCCGCTTCTAATTGACTCTGTTCATAGACCGGTGCATGTGTCAGCGCCGTGGTCATGCCCACCTGCATTTTAAATGGAAACATAAATGGATGTTTTGTGCCATTCATCATTTGTTTTTTTTTCTTTTTGTTTTGCTTTTTAATTGTGCATGACTGAACTGAAATGATCTAAATCTACACGTTGAAATGTAAATCTCTAAAAATAAAAGCATTTCACATTCACCTTTCTTTAACACAGCAAGAAGCAAATGGGATTTTTTGAATATAGTACGTGGGCCTCAGCAACAGCGTTTGTAAAACCAGTGTAAAATGAAATGCAGGGCCGTGACAGGGGTTTAATGCAGAACGTCCAGACATCCAGAGCCAGTAGAGTCATTTTAAATTGATTAATGAATAAACACAAAAATGCATAATTATCTACCTCCTCATACATTGTTATTAACATGCATACAGGTCTTATAAAATTCTATTTCCAGCTCCACTGTGTTTACATTCCCAAAGACCACTAACTTTCTAAGATCTCACAACGCGACAGTGACTACCTCTAAAAGTATTGTATAAAAACAAGGTACTGCAGCCACTAATCCTGCTGAGGTGCTATGTGCTATTCCTTATTTTAAAAGAGCTTCATGTATGAAGCCTGTTTGCAGAACATGTGATTGTTTAGAAGCTGTTAAATTCACACGTGATCTTCATGGTTCGTAGGAACATTGCTGGTTTGTGCTTCGAGGATTGCTTTTATAGAGGATAAAATCAATTTGACTTTAAATTTTCATTTAATTTTTAGACCGCGCACATGGGCCTGTCAAGGTACTGGCTTCATCAGCACACGTTTTTAAGTCACATACTGCCCCCTAGTGTGAGTGTGAAGTATTACGGCTTTAAAGCTGTGCATCTGCCCTGCTTGGCAGACAGCTCCAGTGGGATAGTCTGCTGTGCTCAGAGATGCATTGTAGAAAAACTGCAATACGTAGGTGTAGGAAAATGCATGGTTATTCAAAATAGGTTTTTTGGAAGTGTGTGTTTGTTTTGGTTTTTGTTATTTATGTATGTGTGTGTTTCTGAACGATGGCACAGTGTAAGGGCATTCTTGGATTTAAACCAGTTGAGTGGGGGATGGGTTGTTTGAATAGGGACAATTTGTTTTCCCAAATCTGCTTTCACTGCAGTTAAATTCAGCAGAAGCCTGCGCTCACTGGGGTTAGGCAGAGCCAGGGTTTAGGGTCATGGCCGTGTTAGGGGTGGGGTTAGGGTACACTGTGAGTCCAAGGAACAAATGGTACTCAGTGCAGTTTCCAATATGGTGCTCCGTTTATTATGTACACACTGATACGTGCGTGTGTGTGTGTACAGTAGAGTGTGTGATGCATTCCTTTATAGTCAAACCCTGAAGGTAATACCCGCTCCAAGCAGGTGAATCCCCCACCCCCAGCCTGGGACCCCGTGCTGTTTTGCAGGGGACCTGCAAAGGGCTCACAGGGTCCTGTGGTAGAGATTTCAGTGCTGACACACCACCAGCAGCAATAATGCAAGAAGTGGAAAGAGAGGTGGGCATGCAGCCAGTCACATTTGTACTGGTATGATATACTGACATAGACAAAGACACAAACAGACACATACGTGTACTCATTGATTTGGCCATGTTCAGCTCTTCAGACAGGTAGGACTGAGGTTAATGGAATACTTATGGATGTAGTGTGTCTGAGGCTGAGGGAGAGATTGGGGTGGAGGTGGGATTTGGGGTTGCAGTGCTGCTCATCGCCTCGGTGAAGCCCCCGCTAACCGACAGAGCGCATCCCTTCGTCAGGCTGGATTAAGCGCATGTCAGGCTACACAGAGCAGATAGCGGGGTTTATACATCACACAGGACGGACACACCGTAGCAACACTGACACACACTGTCTGCCCTTTTGCGGAGGATTTGGTCATGGAACAGATATTTATGACTCCAGATATGGACGGACGCATGGGGAAATTATTCTAGGATTATATAGATGATGCTTGAAAGCTATCAGTGTTATGAATTTGAATGAGATGATAATATTTTTGGATGTGATAGGGCATTATTTTATAGAGGGGGGATAGAGCAGTAATATGTTACAGCTGTTAGTTCTGACATGCAGGATTTAGACTGTACAGTGATTTGAATTGCTGAAATTGGTTGGGATCTTGAAATACAATGAATGTGCTCATTTCTAAAAAAGGCAAAAGCAAAAGCATGTGAATCCTTCACATTTCTCAATTTATAACGAAGAGTAACGACTCAAGCTGTCAGTATTTAGAACTTGTTTAGATTTGATCAGTTCTGAATTCATCCCAAACCAAGGTGAATCTAAGCAAGGTGCATTGTGATGCCAATGCGAGCCAAGGGTACAATTGTATCTCAGAACGACTTGTCATTATATTTCAGCCAAGCAAAAATAAACATTTGGATACCGTGAAGCCAAGAATTGATTGTGGCTTTGGGGAGGGTAACATCGTAGCCCATGTAGCTTTGCCTGGGGCTGAAGCTTACCCATGCTTTTATACATAGTTTATTCCTACCTGTTCTCTCTCCATGTTTTGGACCTGTATGATAGCATCTGCTCCAATTCCCCAGTCTGAGCAATCTGTTTGAATCCACAAGGTTGTGAATAAAACAAACCAGCTCTCCTGCTCAGCTTAGTGTATAATGCAGGACCTCGCCATTGGTCATGAATTGACAAAGTCCACATAGAGCTATATCCCACACCCTTACCTGCTGGAAATAGCCATACAGCAGATATGCTGCTATCAAGCAATGAGGTGGGAGGAATTGCATGACGGCACAGAGAATTCTTGTTGAGCGGCGCAGGAAAAACCTTCGGTGAAGATGAGCAGAAAATGGGACATTATGTTCGGAGGGAGTGCACTACCGAGTTCACCCCCTCAAGACCACGGTTCAAGGTGCGGTGTGGACACTGGACAAGGAGTGCAGGGCGAGGTGTGCTAACAAAGCCACAGCCACCAGCCTGGTCTCAGGGAAGCACTAAGCCTGAATATTTCATGGCTCCTTCGAGCACAAAAAGACTACAAAACTGACCCGGCTCATTTGGAGCCGAGTGCTCACTGAAGGTCAGGACCTGAAAAGAGAGAGAGACAGGGCCAAAAGACTTAGAAGAGAAAAAGGACAAAAATCAAACACACATCTGATTATTAATAATATCTTTTTTAAAAAATATTTTTATTTTGCATATAGTTGTTGCTCTATGGGCATAGATTTAAAGTGTACAACATGTAGTACAGGTATTATTTTTGAACACTTGAGACTTCCTTTCACTCCACAGCAGATACAGCTGGTTCATTAGGTTGATGTGTTTTCCTTCTAGTTGTAAATGCATAAAGTTGCTCTTTATTATAGAAAGCCTTGACGAGGTGGGTGTAAAATTCACATTCACTCACTTCTCCTAACAACACAAAAGAGAAAACAATGAGGTGGTTTATACCCTGCAGACCCTAAAGGGAGGCGTTTAGCTCCTTGTGACTTTGTGTGCAAAGCAACCCAAATTCCCCACGCTGGTGCATGGCAGAGAACAACAGCAAGAACTCAAGGGCTGTCTCTGACAAAAGGGAGCAGGATAGCGGTGTCTGAAACCCCCGTGTACCTCTTCTCCTATTCCCTCCCTAATCAATATCAAAAGCAACAAAAATGCAGGCGCGAGAAAGACACACAAAAACACACGCAAAAGCAAACAAATGCCTGTTCAGTGGGGGGAGAGAATTAGAGCACGGCACCATCTCCTCATCTTACCTGTCATTATCTGCTTTAGCTCTTAATGAGTGCTCCTCTACACTTGGTCACATCACATTTGTTTTATACAAGTCCCTTTGAACAGCTGAGAGATATTGAGCCTCCTTTGATCATGGAATCTGTCTGAATTTCAAATCAGATATGAACCTCCCCCCGTATCTCGAGCTAGGTCGTCTCCACAATTTCAGTCACTATTTTGTTTGTTTATACACCAGCCAGGGAAAAAAGAGAGGGAAATAAAAAGAAAGAAAAAAATCAGATAAAGAAAAGTGAAGACGTGGGAGCGTTGGAGAAGGAGAATGTGGGTTGTATAAATTTTGTTCATTAATGTTTACGAATTTAACAGAGAAATAATAAAAGAATAAAAGAGAAACATTGCCACAAGATGCCGTGAAGTGCCTGTGTTTTTTGTTTTTTTTTTTTTTTTAATATATGTTGTTTTTTGAAGGCAGCCGTCTTCTAATGATGACCCATGGCATGCTGTGGCACCTGGGACCTCCCCTAGCATGAGGGAGGCTGATGAAAATTAGCCCATTCACATTTCAAACAGAATTTGGCCTGGCCCCTGATCACAGTGCCGGGGCCCCCCTCACGGTCCTGCAGAGAGAACACGCACCACCAGAAAAGCTCTCCACCAGGCCAGAGCCTCTCCCCTGGCTATCATTGCGGGAACACATGGTGACATGACTGTGGGATGCGAGGGGTCTGGATGTACTCCGGCTGTTATTCCCTGTTAAAAGATTTAAACCATTGGGGTATGATAGGTCCCTTTGATGTTTGCTAAGCATAGAGCGAGGGAACAAGGGAGAAAGGAGAAAGAGAAGGAGAAAGGGGGGAGAAGTGGGGTGAGGTATAGTGGTGATGGAAGTGGTGATGCAGGGCACAGGCTTGTTACTAGAAGGCAATCATCTTTGTGGAGCCACACCAGAGAAGGGAGGAGATGCGTTGAACCTCTGTTTCAATGCAGCCAAGCCAACAAAGGGAAGATAAAAGACAGAGGTTGAAGCCAGGGCCAAGACCCGCTGTGAAGCCAAGATTACTGCCAGCACAAAGTTTTGGCACTTCTACCACTCCAGCAACTTTTAAGGTTCCTAATTGCCCCAATTTGGCTTTTATTTATAGAGGTGAGAAAGGGTGGCAGACTTCACAGTCATAGGGAGATTATTTTCCGTGCTATAGAAATAGTTCAACATTATGTGAAAATTTTTAATTAGCTTTTTTTTTTTAATAAACGACAGGAGTAGATCAAAATCATGAAAATTCAGAAAAAAATAGATTCAATGGGGCAAGAAACACAACGTACAGGTTGTAAACAAAACCCCAGGATAATCACATTTATTTGGATGAACAACAAAAGTCAGCAGTAAAATTATAACCCTGTCCTTTGTGAACACTATAAGCTCTGTCCCAGTGCCATACTACACACTGGAAAGGTAACAAAATCACAGATACTGAAAAAAGTCAGTATGTAAAAATCGAAATAGAAAAAAAAATTGTTAAGTGTTGATGTACAATGTTGTCCCATAGACCCAATGCACACAGTGGAGGTGTACACACACATACAAAAATTTAAATAAATTGCAAATGGTATATAACTCTATGAATGTGCTGGGAAACACATTTATGGAGTTATATAAATGAAACACACATTAACAGCAAAGCAAAGCCACAGCCTATTAAAAACATTACTACTGTGATGACTTTTGATTTTACATCCAAATAATGTGACTAATACGGGAAGAGCATTTGGATTAGTCCCTGTCTGATTGCTGACTGCTCGTGTTTGTTGCTCTGTTAGACCCAGTTGTAGCAATGTTGCCGCATTTTGAGATCTCAGCCATTACTTTGGTGCAGACAGTATAATCATAACCGACCAACGCAATGGCTGAAGTTGTCAAAATAAAAAGGCTGGGAAATGAAAAAAATAACAGGTTGTGGTTTACATTTTTTATCAGTCAGCTGATTATTGTTGTTGCAACAGTATGTATGTACCTGTGCAACTATTTGGGGTCGTAGATTTAAGGTAGCAACAAGTAACATGAGAAACTAGAGTCAAGAATTCTGATGAGACTATAGTGACTGTCACTGCTGATATGAGGCGTGTGATCGTTAAACTCAGTTCCACAGAATAAATTTGATTCTGGAAAACAAAGGAGTTAGTGGATGGTCATTGTTTATCCTTTTATCTACACCATGTACATGGATAGTGAGCAATTATCTGAGTTCAAAAATTAATGGGAGCACCAGAACTTTTACCCTCTAATGAATGAATAGTGCATAATTACCCCAGCCTTACACTTGTCCTGTATGTTTCTGTGTGTGGAGGCTGCTTTCCCTTTCATGGTACAGCATTTGGGAGACAGATGGAAGACAGTCTCAGCAAAGGGAATACTAAAGATCTGAAAGTGTTTTAGAAACAATTAAAATCTTTGATGGTTTAATCTGTTCACATCAAAAGCAACAATCCCTCTGTTTGATTTTCCTTTGATGACACAGTATAAAACCGATTGAGCCAACTGTTCACAAACACTGATGTAAACCACAGACTGAGAAGCTCCATAGAATATATACAGCACAAAACTGACAACGTTGTTAATCTGAGAGGAAAATCAATGTGTACGAACAGATGAAGAGACAAAAGACAAAACATCTGATGGAGAATGTATGCTGAAAAATATATTGTCTTCAGTGTTTTCAGGCAAACACTGAACTTAGAGGAAAACAATATGCAGATTAGAGCAGTTAATGGTTGGAGGCCGAGTGTTTTATTTGCCATAATCTTTTGGTTAAATGTTTGGCTCTGGGGGAATCGCCAGAGAATTTTTAAATCTGTGCGACGTCAGAGGACAAAAGTCTTATCAAACTGCCTGAGAAGCATTATCCTGACCTATTTCATTGCTGTCTTTGTTCATGTTCATTAGACAGTTAATCACAGGGGGACTACTTCATAGGCGAGGGGATTAGTTGAGTCAGGGAGGCTTTTTGACATTCTGACAGTGTTCCACCGGGTCACTCCTCCTCGCTTTCCTCCTGAAATCCGGCTTCAGCTCTTCCCTAGTTGCTCTCACAGTCTGTTATTCTCGAGGGAGCAAATTCATTTGCGTACCTTTAAATTAATAACAACTCAAAGGAAGATCTGCATTGTTTCCAAACCTCGCATCAGTGTGTTCATCGTCTAGTAATTCATGCTAGGTTTATTGGAGTCGTACTGCTTTTGTTTTTTTTTCAGTAAAAATGGCCAAACCAGTAAAAAGTGTTTTCACAGCTATTGTTTTGAGAATTTACTTTTCATAAAACATATCTTTTCTTTTCTAATTGACACATCCTTTAGTGGAAGTCAAATCACAACCCTGTCTGCTTGCGTCTGATGACCCCAGACTACTGAGATTTGCACTTGCGTCTTGCGTGCAGGATGTTTACATTTGTTTAAAAGCGGTGTAAATTGAATTCTGCTGTATGTTCCCGACAGTGACTACAAGTGTAAAGTGGCGTGTACAGAGTTGTACATACCACTCCTCTGGGGCCCAACCCTCCCTCATTGTTCCATCAAGGCTCAGGATGATGGCTCTGAGAGCGGGAGGAAAATAATCAATAACTAACATGGCATCCTGCATCCAGGAAGACTCTGCTGTAAATTAACTTGACAGTGGGGATGAAAAAGGAGAGAAAGCTCCTCTGGATATCTGTTTGTCTGCTCTCTTCCTCAGATGCGGCAGGGAAAGAAGTACCAAACGGGGAGCAATTGAATGCAAAGTGCTCGTTTTCTCGCTGACTTTTCTGCAAGCGCAGCCTACCCCCCGACCCCTTGAGGCGAGACCAGCAGAAACCCGTATCAGATCAGAAGGTGACATATCAAAAACCGTGTCACAAAAAAGGCAGTAATGGTTGCCAAAGATGTGGCAGGAGTTCTAGTTTTCTACTGGGCTCTTTCTATTGCTCCCCTGTCTGTTGGGGTTGTATGGTATCAGAGGGAAACGCACTCTCAGGCCTGCCATGTAGAAGCGGGATTTGATCTTGATGGCTTTGTGACAGTTTGGGATGAGGGATAGCGGTTAGTGCTGAACAAGAGACTCGGAGCTGATCAATGGGACTTTTCAGACAGGCCTATGTGCAGAGAAGTTATGGGATGGTACCTCTGTGCTGCTCAGAAGCTCAGCTTTCCACCGTCTCACTTGTTATTAACCACTCTTCTCTTTTCCTTCAGTCTCCAAAAGCACAAGATGACAACACACACATACAACACTGAAGCTGACCTGCTGCCCAGTGCTTTGTTCAAGAACTAATTAGAAAGAACAAACAAATGTTGCTGCTTTGGTCGAGGGTGAAAAATAAGGTTAATCCTTTTAATGTTGAAATTATGATTAGATTTTTTAAAATCAGCCGAAAAAGTTGTTCTTGTTTAGTGAAAGTGTAGTTGGTCAGTTTCACCTGCTAACAATGGTCACTAGTCGTCTGTTGCTTGCTGACATTGATTCTGAGAGCGAGCCAAACTACAGATGAAAGTCTTCTGTGTTGCCTGGTTAACATGATCTGTGCATGACTGTATGTGGACTATTAGCTAAACTGGCTAAAGACAGTTTTCTCGAAGAGGAGGCACAATTCTGAATCAAGACACAAATCTTGTCAGTACCACTAATGTAATGTGTATCTTACTTAACACTTAATTGGTTGCTTTTTAAAAAAAACATAATTAGCCATGTTTACTTGTAAGTTCACTTCTCTTCAGTGACTAGTTAAAATTAAATCTGTTGACGCGATTATGCCACGTATAAATCTATTTTTTGTTTATTTTATTTTAAACTTTAAACTTTTAAACCACGGATACAGAGCTAGAATATGATTTATAGAAAAATATTTGCAATGTTGGTCAGAAAATCTGACCCAGATGTTTTCTTCTTCTGACACCACCAGCACCAAGTGACATTCTTATATTCTTTTTAAAGGGAGAGGGGAGATTCTTGGAATCGTAGAGAGGTTAGTTTTTCACATTAAGGTCATGGGGTTGCTCTGAGTCATGAGAGATAAGGGTTTCTTAAAGGTCCCTGCTACTTGTTCACAGAGCCTAATCAAAGAGCTGCAGACAAAGGCAGAGATGAATGAATGAAGGCACCCAGCTACTGTGCAGTGATGACAGGTCCCAGAGGTGCATGGTCACCAAAAGAGGAAACATGTTAAGGATCAAATGCCAGCAACAACCTGGAATCAAAGGCGAGGATATACAGCGAAGCACCTTTTACCATTTAGAGGCAGCTGTAGAGGAAGCGCAGGTTTCATTATGGATGTAATGGAGTGCTAGCCAAGGTCAGAAAGCAATCATCATTCTGACACCTCTCCCAGCAGGCAGCGCTGCTCCTCACAGTGCCGCCAGTGCTGGAAGAAGAAGCTGTCTTACACATAACAACAACAGGCGATAGAGGCCAACGGCAATGTCACAGGCCACCCCTCCATCGATAACAGTGGAAAGGACCTGTAAGAGAGTTTCCTCATAGCAGAAAATAGGGCCTGTCAGTGCGCAAAATTCTAGGGCTTCATGTCAGGGAGCGTAGTCCAGTCAGTGATCTTGGGTGTGGATATGTGTTGACTTGACATATGTCTAAACTGGCTGGAGAAGCACTGAGTCAAGAATAAGTGTCTCTTTTATTGGAGCCAACTGAAACTTGGCATATGGAAGGGCCCGTGGTGGTGTAAAGTAAAGACAGGAGGCAGAAGTGTGCGAGGCTTGTCCCAGGCATGAGCTGCCATCCCTGCAGAGGAGCCCTGTAATTAGCAAGGCTAATGAAGAATAAGGCTGAGACTAATGTCCCCGCTGACCCCTGAGCTCTCTTGGCAGGGTGAGAGGGTGGACTTCAACAGAGCAGAACATGATACTATGCTATAGCCATTAACCCTGACCCAGCACTCCCCTCAGGCTTACATCTGGTGCAGGACTGGACCGGTACCAAATCTCAGTAGGCAGCAAGACTGAATACCTAGGTCCACAGGTAATGAATTGTCTGATAGGTCCTATTATCTCTCATCTACTCCGCTTCACTAACTGTAAATTCAACCTTTAGGAGACTCTGAGTAATTACCGGGTTATGCTTCTCATACTGACTGCCACTGACTTAAAAATGCAATTTAAAAGTGCATCTGAAGCATCCTCAAGAGTCCGCGCTTTAAGTGTGCACACTGTAGATATTCCATCATTATAAAAACTGTTGTTGTCTGTTTTGCACAGCATGGGACCTCACACTGTGATTACATACCGGAGGAAGACACCTGTCACATGGAGCTGTTACTAGCTGTTACTAGCTGTCAGGGCTTCCTACAGATTGGTTGCGGCTCATATGAATGCACAGGAAAAAAATGACAAGCCTAATCTTGAAGTGTATCATTTTATTTTTGCATATACCTAAATCCCATTTTCAGAAACAAAACACTGCATCCTAAGGAGGCAAAAGAAATACCCACTCTGGGAAGTGATTTAGAATCACTCTGGAGGTATGTGGAGCTACGTGGAGAGTCATTTTTATTTCAGGGTTTTGGGGGAAGCTGTAATGTGAGTAGTAGGTGCTGGAGACGAGAGTCAGGAATTCTAAAATGCTGCGGTATATTTCAGCATTGAATTTGTTGTGATGACACATTTGAACACTAACAAAGCAACATGACTGTCACCAGTCAGCATTATGAACAGCAGCCCCACTGATGTGTGTCAAGTTTTACATGTGAAAGACGAAAAATACACATCAGACACTTTAAAATAATGGACATCCCCACAGAAAGAAGGATATCCCACTGATGGTCATTATCACAATTCATCAACAGTCTGTCAAAAAATATTAAATTACTTGTAAATTAAAAATAATTATTGTAATGTTACAGTTCCCTCGTGAAAGGACGTCTTTAGCCATGTAGCGGCGCTGGTCCATCATCCAGTCGGTTGTTCCATAACAAAATATCTCAACAGCTATTGTAAGTATTACCATTAAATTTTGTACAGACTCATGGTCCCCAGAGGATGAAGCATTGGTGCTGCTCTGACTTCTTATCTGGGACCATTCTCAGGTTAAATTTTTAAATTGGCCAATACTTTGATTCATGACAAAAATACCTTTTTTAAATTAAATTATATGATCTTGATGAAACAGCTGAAGCTGCTTTACAATATATCACATCTGTACTATAGGATCCTCCACACAGTGGTACATATCGGCAGGATAACCAAAATAAAGGCCCGTGTAAACCAGAAATCACTGTGGGGAATGTGGAAAAGAATAAAAAAACACACTAGCTTTGTATGTGTGTCTGTTTGATTAGACCAAGTTGAGGAAAAGGACAGATAAATATTGTATAAATGAATTTATTGTGTAATGTGAGCAATCAAATTAATTAAGGGGTCCACAGCTGTTGGAGGCGAATAAGGCCATGAATTTTTCAGTGCTACCACTTCTCCCTAAGATTTTACAATAAATATTTCTGGAGGTCTTGGATGAATTTTTCATGGCTGAGTGGGGGAGATGAAAGGCGAATGAGGAATCCAGGGGACGGGAGCTCTCTGCTGCTGACACACCACAGAGAGGTGCATCGGCTCCAATCTTTATCAATGAAACCCAACCGGCGCTATTGCTTTAATTACCCTGCTTTGTCAAGCATTCTGCTATCAATAAAGAAAAGCTGGGCCACGTGGTCTGCTAAAGGAGGAGGAGGAGGAGGAGGAGGAGGAGGATATGGGGTGATATCATGAGTTCCACTTGTTTTCATGCCCTCCCACTTTAACAGAGGAAATGATGTAACCAGGATCGAACAGAGGAGTCTAGACCACCTCGTCATCCCACTGCAATACAACTGCAACCTGAGTTTTATTTGAACTGCAGGGATTTACTTGCGGTCATTTAAATCCCAACAGCACGGTGGAGTCAGCTATAGAGGCACCACCTTTAATTCAAGGCTGTATCATTTATTTATCTGTCATATCCTCGTAGAAGACGAATCCATAAAACATCAGCTTTTTTAGTCGTGGTACTGTATGTTATGAAGTGGTGATAAATGCCACTGATTTGCACAATGTTTTCTTAGCAAGAGGCATAGACTGGACATAAATCAGAATTGTACACAACTTGTATGTTTCCCCTAATTTTACATTCAGGGAGGATCCTGAGGGTAACTAACTCAGAAGAGACATCTGTTCGGTGGGCTATACACCAGCAATGCTCCACCAGGAATAGCATCCATAAACAGCAGCCCTTCCTTTTTTACCCCATACTAAAACACAGAGAGCAGAGAGCAGGGTTGGTAGTGGTGGAGGTTATATGATGATTTTAACACCACTTAAGCCTGGTTCAAAATAACAACTCAGATCATGAACATCTGGATATGAGAGCAATGGAGATTTTTCTGAGGAGATCAATCAGGTGTGACATGCACACATTACCATAGTAACGACACTGTGGGGGGAAATGTGGACACAGCCATAGTTTATGTGAGAACATGTCCAAGCCACAAAAAACAACCGTGGTTTTTCATGGTTTGGAACATGGCTAAGTGCCTTAGCTCCTGTAAATGGAAACCTTAAACCTGCAGTACTTGTGTTTTTTCTTTTTTGTTTTGTTTTGTTTTGTTTTGTTCTGACCACATGGTGGCAGCAGAAACAAGCTGTATATGCAATACTGACATGCCTGAAAAGGCTGAGAAGGCTAATGTGCTAGCAAATCGTTGCCTACATACACATCCAGCAGGTAAAGAGCAACATTAGCATTCATCTGGGTCATATTTCAGGCAACTTGGGGAATCGAAATCCAACATTCACTCTTCTTTTAGCTCTGTTTTAGTTTCCATAACTCCTGGGGGAAATATCTGGACCTTTAGATGCTAAATGCTTCACTATGTTTGCTAACTGTGTCTGTTTGGTGTTGGGTGGTGGGTAGGTAGTGTACAGTGGGTTTATCAGAATCTCTGTGGGTTCGTCACACCTTTCACATTACACATAGGCCTACTCAATTCATCCACCATTAATATCAAAATATTGATTAGTGAAGTCCTGAAAGAAATGGTATGGTATGGTATGGAATAACTTATCCTGTGTCCTAGCACGTTTGACCAAATTAATGTTTCCTTAAAAAAAAACAAAAAAAAACAAAACCTAACCATAATCTTTCCTAACCATACTGTAAAAGAAAGATTCATTTTTTGTCATTGATCATAATCCAGGGTTTTGCAGAATTGTCTAATACCAACATTTGGGTTGGGAGGAACTTGACTGGGCCGCACAGAGCTTGACCTTGACCTAACGCAGCACCTTCAGGCCATATCACCTAACATCAGTGTGGGACCTCACTAATGCTCTTGTAGAGCAAATCTCTGAAAAACCTAAGACCAGAAGAGTAGAGGCTGTAGCAGCCCATTTATGTCCATGGTTCTGGATTCACATGTAGGTATTATGTTTGGCTGTCCAAATACTTTCTGCCACGTAGTATATCACTATTAATACAATGTCAATATGGTAATCGGTGCTCTGCTAGCAGTGTTGTGTTGTGATCTATTAATAGAAGGGAGAGGAGGCTTACTGCATCAGAGCGCTCCACTCAGCACTGAGGAGGACCGATTGTTTAATTCTCTTATATTCTCACTAATCAATGCATTCACTTCAAAGCGATGGGAAATGCTTGCATCCAAAGTAGATTGATCAGTTCTAATACGAGTCATTAACATACAAGATGTTAACAAGTGAGGCCTCTGTACTGTATCTCGGAATCAAGAGAGTCATCGATAAAGCCAATTTAAGACTTTTAATGTCTTAAAACCTTGAGTACACAGTCCTCTACTCCGGAACGGGCTCAGCCACTGTTAAACCATTTTCTTTCTGTCTTTCGTTCTCTTCCTGTGTTTCTTTGTCTATCTCTCGCTCTCTCTCTGTCCTTCGTTCACTCACTCAACCTAAGCCACTTAGCTTGAAGCCTGTACAGCGGCATGGGACCACTGGTATGCTTTACTGATGATAAATTTATAAGCCAAACTGAGGGGAAAGTATTAAACAACCTTGTGAATAGCCGGGGTTCACTTTAACCGAGGTGGCGTATCCTTTTCATCAACAAAAATAACCCTTCAAAGGCAGTAAAAGCATGCTTAGAGAGTAAAAGGCCATTTTGGCAAAGGAGGCCAACAGTGGGAGGGGTGAAAACAGAAACAATCCAGCTGCTGATAGCCCCCCCCCCCCCCCCCCCCCCCCCCCCGCTATCCCCAACCCCTGGCCACACCACGATGAACACAGCACATATCCCACCCCTTAAAAAAGCTAAATCAAGGCTTTGAAAAACATACAGTGTCTTTAATAATTCAAGCACTGGTGGGTTTGAATAGCCTCTTTAGCGTAGAAATATACAGTCTCCTGATATAAGATCAGTCCCTCAGGGGGCTCCCTCACCATCTTACTGCAGTGTGCCCTTTCCTAACTGCAGTATGGGCTGCTGCTTAAGATGCAACTACCTGCCTGATTATATTAAGTAGAAAAATGGCATGTATACAGGATAGTACAGCGTGTACCAGCAGTTTCAAAAATATATATTTTTAATGGATGTACATTTAAAAAAAGAAAAGTGCTCTGAACTTGTATAACACCCTGTGAATCCACGAATCAAGTGCAAAGTTTTGCAGTAAAGCAATTATTGCAGTTGACTAGCATCTTTACTGGGGTTGTGGACTAACACAGGATTGTAAATATTTAACTATCTTTGCACCCAATGCACATTCATATTTCATCAGGTTTCTTGCAGTTTATTCTCAAAGCAAAGTGTTGGACTGCATAATTATTTCAGTTTAGCATTTTTTTTCCAACCTATTACTTCCATAAATACAGGAATTTGAGTTATAGCTCCTCAGAGGGCTAATTTAAGAAAAGCATGCATTAATTAATACAACCTAGATGGAAAGGAAGAAATCCCTAAGTAAGTAAGCTGTTGGCAGATATCAAGGATGATTTTCGCCTTCAAAGGAAATGGGGATGGATTTGAGAGGATGCTGCGGTTTAATCAATACTGTTGACTCTTGAGGTTGGCAGGTGTGGTTGGTGCGTACCTCTCAGCAGAGGCGTTTCCATCATGCAGGAAGAAATCTCAGTGCGGCCAAACTGGAAATCTAATCCCAACTTTCAAATGCCCTCAGTTGTCATTTGAAGTGTTTAATCGTAGTTAATTTCCGATCTCGCCTTAAAAAAAAGCAACCGTGCTGAAATATTTATCCAGTGTTTCTTTGTCTTTACTTCAATCACATCAATCACTTCAGTGCACTGTGCAGAGTGCGACTTTAAACCTTTTGTTGTATGCTTCCATTTCTGTGTATGTCCATTCTCACATCCGATGTGTGCAATAATGAAATAAATATCGAACTCTTAAATATTTTAGTGCATTCTAGGAGTAAAGTGGAATTGTTTTTCTGACAGACGTTGTTCCCCCCTCCCCGCTGCTCTCCCTCTCTTTTCACAAATGCATTGTGTGCACTGGCCGGCCCAATCCATCACTGGGCGTCTGGCGGGAGAAAAAGCACTTTCCCAGGGTGGGTGTTTTTTAGTTCTGCCAGCGCTGCTGTTTCAGTGGGCACCCGTGAGACCTCACTGATGGACACTCTGGTCATCACTGGCAGGGAGCTTTGGGACTCTCTTCAACCTCCCACCCCCTCCCCCCTCCTGCTCCCCCTCCCCTCCTATCTCCACCTCAGCCTGTTTCACTCACCTCGTGTTTTCACCAGCACCTTCCTTTGTCCCAGCAGTGTTGTGCACTCCTTTTTGACAATGATGACTACTGTACCTGCCTGAATTCTCCCTTGCAAAGTGGCTTGGCCTTCAGAGACCAGCCACACTCCGTTCGAGGGTTCGGGCCCCTCAGGATGTTTGGAGACTTCAGTGATTACAGCATGAAAATGAATAGACTATAATATTTTGGTCAGGAGAAGATAATGGCAGATACATATATACTATACATCCTAAATACATATGTGATATACATATAGACATAGATATACATGCATACATATAAGTGTGTGTGTGTGTGTGTGTGTAAATGTTTATTCGATATTTAAGTTTCAGCCTAGTGGAGGGATTCTCAATGGCACAGCCAGGGAGACGCACGCAGTGACACCCATTCAGCTCCATTTTGCATCACAACCGGGCAAAGCACACAACATGAGGCTTTTGAGCATGCATGTGCTCAGAACAATTATGTAGAAATGAATCTATTCAAATTGAAGTCTGCTCCAGTTTTCCTCTGACAAACTGAGATTTGATTTCCAAAATGCTTGCTCGTCTCTTCTACACAAAGAAGCCAGCGGGGAGAGGGTGCAATCGCTGGAGAGAAGTGGGCTGGAAGGCAAATCTAGGTGATGCGTATGTTCTTAGAGTGCCCCTGGGTCTTCCATGGGTAGGTAGGATCTGACAAAAGAGATCTGTACAGCAAAAAAATCCTCCACTCTGCTTGAGCATGGGAAATTAAGCCTAGATAAAGATTCTCTCTTAAACATACTCCCTTCTCTCTTTTCATCCCTCTTTTTTTCCCTCCCTCTGCAGTGGCAGAAGAAATTACCCATTGTACCATTAGATAAACCCAAACAGCCCTCTCCATAAGACCTCCAGTTCCTTGTGCAGTCCCAGCTTGGCGTCCCTCGGGTGTTTGTTCAAAAGGAAAACTCTGCGGTGCCTCCGGGGGATGTTTAACTCATTGCAATGGCAAGTATTTAGAGAAAACTCAACAAGTTTGAGGCTGTCAAAGCTAGAATCCAACTGTCAGGCAGAATTATGTCTCTGAGGCGTCTGATGTGAGGTAATGACCAATTGCATCATTTTGACAAACCCACCATTGATGAGAACTAGGGCAGACGTCGATTGCTTTCGCACAAGTGGTTCATTTGAATTTGAAACACTGCTGCTAAGTGCATTAAATGATGCTGATTAACTAAGATTATAGCTGCGGCAGGGATGTGATTTCTGTTTTGATACGGAGCATAAATTGAGGCAGAGCAAACAGGTTTTTTTTTAGAGTGGCTGATGAATAATTGAAAGTCAGCAGAGGGTACATCAATAAAGTGGTAATGAAGCGTATTTGTGTGAAATTTCTAATTCTCAAACTCTGCCACTCTTCTGGCAGTCTATAACATCTGGTGTTCTGATGAAGCTTACTATATGTCAGTCTGATTCTTATTAAACTGCACCTTTTCATACATATCTACAAATAATTCAAAATTATAGAGCTGAACATAACAACACTATTACTGTAACTGCCACTAAAGCTAATCATGACATTATGATAATAACGATAATTAGTAATAAATATCATTACTGGGTTTTAGTATTAATTTTGTTATTATACTATCTTTTATGTCATAAAGATATTTTTTCATGTCATGTACCTGTTTCATCCAAAATAGAATATTTCTTGATGCTGATCCTCACCCTCTCCCCTGACCCTAACTCCACTTGTTATTATGTTAATAATGATATTTATTAGTATTATTAATTCCCACGTCTTTTGTTATGTAACAGAGCGATTGCATCATGTCATAAAACCACCTCATTACCATATTTCTTAACCTCAGTCCTACCCCTAACCTTAGCCCTGACCTTGGCTCTGGCCTTAGGGCTGGAGTAAAATTAAACTATAAACTAAACACATTAAACACATTAAACACATTAAACACACAAAGCTCTCCGAATCCTCCGTGTTGACGTTTCAGCAGCAGTGTTTCCAAAACTGAGGCTTTGGTGCCCTCTATCTTTAAGTCAGAGTATAAAAACAGTAGTGACCAAACGTTAACTAATCAACTGTTTCTTGACAATTTCATTCATTTGCATTTAAATTTGTGTGTTTATGACAAATGGTCTGACGTCTACGACAGACGTGACAGCAAACAGGAGACTATTCTGCCAGCAGAGAAGTTCTGACCTGACGCCCAATAATTCGGTTTGAAAAATTTACAAAAGCAACACGACTTTGATTTTTTATTTACAACATTGTCTACAGGTCACTTTCTTTTGAGTAAAACTGTTCCTTTGTTCTGCCTTTTTCTAACACAGTTGTGGCATGTTGTGTCCACCTGGAGTACTGTTGACCTTCTGCGAGGCAGCTACCTAGTTAAAGAAGTCCATTTTCAAGGCTGTTCTTGCTCAAATCAAAACTCCATTATAGATTTTACCTCCAGGGGAACCTAGGGCTCACAAGGTCCTTGGCAATTTTACCTGAGGAAGAAGCTAAAAGGATTTGAATCTCTGAGGATGGGTGAAGAGAGGGAGGGTGTGAGGACGAGAGAGAGAGGGTGGGATACGCACCCCAGGACCCGAGCCCCTAATCTTTCTCTGCCAAGCAGGGAGCAAAGCAGAGCAAAAATGGAGATTCAGAGATGATTCAGTGGCACTGAACCCTGAACATCAGGGCCTGCAGAAGTGGTGGTGGAGGCAGGGAAACCTTGAAAAACAAGAGGTGGAAAAGAAGAGCTGAGAGATTGTTGTGGAAGGATTGCCAGGGGAGCTAGTTTCAGCTCCCAGAAACAGTTTCCAATACATTTAACATATATGAAAGAAGAAGAGCTCTGTCCTCACACCATCCTTAACTATGTGTACTAACAAGACAGATGGAGGCCAAAGATGCAGACAGATCACATCAGGACATCTGTCACTTCATGGCAACAGCCTCCTTAATAAGTGACAAGGCTTCCTCACCCGTGGGCACAGGATGGGGGAGGGTGGAGGGAGGGGGGCGCTTAGTGTCTCGGAGCAGTGGCTGTGCAAAGCAGCCATCAAAGTCATGTGGTGCCCTTTTTTTAAACAACTTGTCCCAATTACAGCCAATCACATGCGATCTGTGCCCTTGATTATCATCGTGGGCAGCAGACATCAAAGCTGCCTTCTATGGGTGCTGACACAAGGTTGTGCAGTAATTAGTGGACTTCACTGAAGAGAGTTTCATCACCGAATGTTTTCAAAATACTGAATGTCTTAATTTGGTGTGTGTGTGTGTGTGTGTGTGTGTGTGTCGGTGGGGGGGGGGTCATGTTAGGAAAGAATGATGCCCTACAGAAATAATTAAAACATAATTACAGCTCATCAGCTGTGCAAGTGCTCACAAAGTGTTGTCGCTGAAGATCTGCTGCTTTCCTCAGGGCATCAGCAGAGGAGCACGCCACATACAGATCCAGATCTCACCACACAGCCACGCTTCTACCAAATTCATACTAACAGAAATAGTACAAATTCAAATGAATTTCTCTTACAGTTAAATCAGTACGTACTGTGTGAGTGCTTACTGATAAACACCTGCATTTGTTAAGAATGTGTTGCCTGCCAAGGACAAACCAGGTAGCAGAGAAAGCACAGAATGCACAGCAGGTCGTTAAAGCAATAACTTGTCTCCTTGGCTGATGTGTCAAACTGTATGCTCTGTAAAACTGAGATGCACAGATCGAGGAGCCAGTCAACCTTTTAAACTGACATCCTCTTAGCTCTGTCCCCAGGTTGCAGTATGGGTTGATGGCCATTGCTTCCGTGATGACCACTTCATACAAATATGGCTGGCGGTGCAGTCCTGTAAGAGGGAAAGTGCACGCTAAGTGTTTGTGACGAGTGCTAAGGACATTGCATGATCCCAAGGAAGTAATGAAGGCTGGACTGTAGGCAGTGTGTTTTCTTCATCCACCTGATGGCAGACTTCTAACAAGCCCAGTGTCAGTCTGGCTTAAAGTCATGCATCCTCTCTCTGCTGCTGCTCCAGAGTTATCACATCATGTGTTTACCCCTCCCAGTCCGGCCCTGTGGAGCCAAATGGCACAATCGTCACAATCACATCTGACCATGTATGTAATGCAGAAAACAAGTCAGAGACTATGTTTGTTAATGTGTGTATGCTGAGCAGAACACAGCATTACGGCCTCGTGGTTGTATACCTCCACCAACCAGTGAAGCTGCAGTTAGCAGCCATGTCTGTCCATGCATCCATGGCAGCACAGAAGATTCATACAATCACTTTTGGACATGAAATATCATCAGTTCATCATTTCTGTCTATTAGAAATTTGTACGACCTTTGACCTTTGACAACCAAAATCTAATCAGTTCCGTCTTGAGTCCAAGTGAAGAAGCTTTCCTGAGATATCCCATTCACAGGACTGGGATGGACAGACAGCCCAAACACAAAGTGCACTGGGCCACGGCTGTTACCAATGCAGAGGCATGAAAAGCAAGTCTCTAACACAGTGCCCACTAGTGGTGAAATCAGGTCCTGACTCTGTGTAGGTTAGTATTTGGTGCTAAAATACAGAGTTTACACAAAAGCAGCAGGTAAAGCCACATTGAAAAGGCTGGAGTTTGCCTTTGGAATAATTATGGACTAATTAGCATTCGTAGGAAATATGTAAACATTAATACATGTTTTTTTCTTTTTTTGGCAATTGTAAGTTAATTATTCTTATATTATTTTTAACATAAATTTTAATATTTGTGGAGTTTTACTTACATCCAAAACAATACATACAGTTCAGCAGCAGCGGCAGCAGGAATGAAACTCATGCTGTTGTAATATGTAGGGACCATTTAATTCCAACAGAGGGCAACAGTATCCAAGAAATGAGTGCATTTGGGCATCATCCTGATGATACCCAGAGCACCATGTCTGGCACCAAACACAGTTTCATTAGGAGTTTACTGGAATACATTTCTGGGTTTTGGTGCTGAGGGTTGTTAGGGATTAAGCAACATGCTGGTATACCTGACTATCTACAGACTATCTGAGCTTTAACAAGGGAAATGTTAGTGTTACAGTTTTAACTTCCCTCAGGAACAAATGAAAGGTCTGGAGAATACAATGACATCCTGAGAGTGAAAATCCAATTTGTCAACACAACAGACAGAATTCATTTGATGATGCAATCAGTGCTGCATGAACAGGACAGTACAACAGTACGATCCTGTAATTGCTGAGTTCGGTGAGAGAGGAAATCTGGAACCTCTGACTTGTATCCGATCTTGTTAGCAGCTTGGGAAAATGATGCTACGTGCTCGTAACATGGTTGTATTGTTCATAAGAGTTTGGAACATTGACCATAAAAACGTTTTTATTTACAAAAAACTGTAAATGTTTGTTAAATAAATGTGACAGCCATCGCAAGGCAAGATTATAGTACCAGTATTTATTAATAGTAATTTATATTTATTCCAGTGAAATATGCTGATTTCCCTCAAGGCTCATATGCACACACACACACACACACACATGATCAGCAAGAATGAGAAATTTAACATGTTTTGTGACATACAGCACAGCTCCCATGGCCGAGTCATCCTACACACACAAACTGTGACAGACATGATAAATTATACTAATTCATAACTATCATGTGAAATGAACTGGCCCATGAAGTAGAGTGTAGGAGCACTGTGTGTGTTACGCTGCTTCAGGTCATTTTCAGATACCAATCAGCAAGAGACAATCCAGTGTGTGGCATGTTACGCTGTGCTCAAACAGATGGTTTATGGGATGCTTCCTAAGAGGACTGTGAGTTAAACACTAATTTAAAATGCTTTCGTAACTAATCTGTTGTGAACTCATGATTGTTTTTCTGTGGTATAATATTTGTAATTTAGAGTTTTGATATTAACAAAACATACAATATGAGAGAAATACATCTGGCTATTAATGTCTTCCACACAAACATAATATTAGTGACAATGTCTCAGTCAAAGGCTGCAATAAGAGGAAGTCAGGACTTAGCTGTGATGTGATCAGATGGAGATAGAGATCAGCACACTGGGCCTTGTGCACAGTACTACACAGTGTTTTTAAGCAGTAAGTCATTTGCTAAATAATGAGAAAATACTGTCTGTACTCTGTTGTTTAACAATGAATAGTTTTTTCCTTTCATGTGGTTTCAAACAGCCAGGTATTTCAGACATCAGGGTTCAACTGTGTAATTATACAAAATATTTTAAAATTGTTTTTTTTGGTGCAAAAACAGCATGGCAGTGCAATTTTAGTTTCATTTCTAGCTTTAAATAATACTACTAATAGTAGTATAATAATAGTAGTTGTTTTATTTTTATAGTACATTTTAAAACCAGCTTTACAAAATGCTGTGCAGAGAAAAGAAGAGATGGACGACAATGAGAAAATAAGAACATACAAAGAATACACAAAATACATAAATATACTGTTTACAAGAATCAAACATATTAAAACGTGAGAGCAAAAGTAAAATGAATGAAAAGCATCATGGGGAGTTTGCTGTGCACCAGAAAGAAAACTATTTACTGTCAACTCTTTAAAAAAAAACAAAAAACAACTGTATCAAAAATAATGTCACGATGGACGAAGCAGAGAAAAGGATCAGATGGGAACTTTCATCATTTCAGTGTGAAACGTGAAAATCTTTTACAGTTGTATTCAAACTGGAATGCATAGGGCTGTAGTAATACTAGGTTACACCTACTGTATACCAGTACTTTCTAACTGCTGGTCCTGCTGTTGAGTTTTGAAGCAACCCTGTTGGACTGTAGTGAGGACAACGTGCATGTCCTACAGGAGGCTGAACACTGAGGAATAAAGGGTAGGAAACTGTATGCAGTGAAGTACTGGTTTGGGCTGAAACCTATCTTTATAACAGCTTTTCTTCTCGTGATCATTTTCAGTGCTGCAGCTGTTGTATGGCCATGTTCATTTTATCACGCCTGTTTATATGTTATGCTGTAAAAATAGTTTCAGTACCCTTATTAAGCCTGAAAGAGTTGTGACTGCTACTGAAATGATTTTGTTTTGTTTTTTTAAATCATGGCTTTAAGCCCTGTTGCTGCAAAGAAATTTTTAACAGCAGTATTTGTTTCTGTAAACAACATCCAGGGTGCTCTGGATAATCACACACCTCACTGTCATAAGACAACGTTGCTGTGATGTAAAGTAGCTGTGATAAAAACAGGAAGGTTTTATCCAGGGAAACGGGGGAACTCTTTCTGAAAAGAAATGTTGCTGCTGATCTTTTCTTAAATATATTTTAAAAGTGGGAGACAACATTTGGTTTGCTGCACTGCAACTGTTTTTGTAATTTGGGTGAACCAATCCTTTAAGATGAGGTTAATCAAGTGTGTCTAGTTAATCTGAATAAAACCTGAAATCACATTTTTAATTAAAGGGGGAAATTATACACATTTCTGTAGATATATATATATAATTGCATTCAAAAGGTAAAAATATAAGCTGAGTGATTTAACTGCTATTGTGCCACTACATTAACTTATAACAAAATGAAAATAAACACGAGCCATGATCATTTCTACAGTTTATCTAAAATTTCTCCAGTGGTACCAACCTTGTATGTGCTGTGGTATGTTCACTGTGTAAGTGGATGAAACATCATGAAGCGTACCAGTACTGTACCCTGACCTACTGTTTCCAACGGCATGACTGAAAAGGCGAGGATGAAACGTCTGACATTTGATACCATGCAGGACATGACTACCGCCCCTCACTTAGACACTTACACCCATTTGTAAAAGAAACACTAGACTCCTGATTGATGCTCTCTTTGACCTCCATGGGGAGCGAGTCGAAGAGGTGATCCTCCACAATCAGGCAGCTCCTGCGAAGGAGGCTGCACTGACCGAGCTGAGCCGGCAGACGATCCAGACAGTTTCCTTTCAGTTCCAGATGTGCCAGCTGTGTGAGTTGGCCTATTTTCTCAGGAATGGAAGCGATACAGTTGTGGCCGAGACATAAGGTCCTCAGTTTGGCGCACTTGAACAGCTGCTTGGGGACTACCTCGACTTTGTTGCCTGTAATGGCAAAATATTGGAGGTTCTGCAGAAAGCCAATCTCCAGTGGTATTACCACTATGGAGTTATGGCTAACATCAAGGTACCTCAACTTGAGGAGGGTGAATAATGAAGAGGGTAGAGACTCAAGCTTGTTGTGAGAGAGATAGAGCGACTCCAGGTTTTTGACGTGGCTGATTGACAGTGGAATGGTGATGATCTTATTGTGCCAAAGTTTGAGGCACGTGAGTCTCTTGAGGTGCTGAAAGCTGATGACCTCCTCGATGGTACGAATGTTGTTGGATTTCAGATCAAGCCCCTGAAGGTTGTTCAAACTGAAGATAGCATGGGGGATTCGCTCCAGCTCACAATTATGAAGCTCCAACTCTGCGAGATTCATCATTTTCTTCAAACTATTCAGCACCAACAGCTTTGTACCGTCGTTGTGAATGACCAACTCGATCAGATTCGGGGACAGATCGGTAATGTTTGTCGGGATCTTTGTGAGGTTGCTTTTGAGATGCAGAATCTTTAAGTGTCTGAGGTCTCGGAGAGATTCGAGTCCGATCATTTTATTGTTTTCAGAGTTCAGGTTACCAACCAAGTATAGTTCCCTTAAATTTTTCAACAAGTATACCCAGCTAGGAATCTCAGCGACATCTGTGAATTTGACATGAAGGCACCGGAGGTGATCGCGAAAAAAAATGAAAGCAGTTTGCTCAACTTTGGCTGGACAGTGATAGAAGTGCAGCTCCTGGAGGTTTATCATTTGTGAGATCTTAGCTGTTATCCTGGCCTCTGGGATTAATTCTAGTTTTAGGATTTCCAAATCGGTGAGATCGAACACAGCATCCGGCACTCCGGATAGCATAAAAAGATGAAGTTCCAGCTTATCTTGAGAATTGCGTGTTACATGCTGCCGCAACTTCTCGAAGGTCCACTCATGGTTCAGGCTGATTTCTCGAAGTTTGTTTTCACTCACTTCTGAGAGAAAAACCCCAAAACGTTTTGAATACAGCTGGTCGTACTGATCAACCATGTGGAGCAGGAATGCAAAGTCATTCTTGACGTCAGGAATGTCACTGAAGCTGCTCTCCTCTCTGACTTTTTCAAAGGAATACTCCTTCAGCGGTCGCCGAAAAAGCCAGAACAGCGTGTATATACAAATTATGCCATAAACACATATGATAGCAATATAACTGACAAGGAGCTTCTTTAACATGAAAGCCATGTTATGTGTACAGTGGAACTTAGCGTATCCAGTCAAATGTTTTATTTCAGGCTCACACACATGGTCAAAATCTATAGAGGCAACAAATGTCATCGTGTAGCAAAGGATTAAAATGAATTTGACTGTTTTTATGACAGTCTGAATGGCATACAGCCTGTAAATCAAGTCACTGTCTTCCACATGGGCACGGAATTTCCGCACTTTTTCGAACAAAGCTTTTGCTTGTTCACCGTCCTTCTTGTCCAGTATGGTCATAGAGGGAATTTCACTAACGAGCTTTTCAGCAGAAAACGTGACCCCAGATTTAGTCAGCACTGGGGCAGACTGGTTTGGACTCCCCTCCTCACTGCTTGTGGACAGATGTTTCAAGAGGGAAGAGGCACCAGCCAGTCTCTGCTTGTTCTCCTCCGAGTCCTCGCAAGCGGTCTCAGACAGTGCTTTGGTAGTCCAAGGTGATTCAAAACATTTTCCAAGTATGGAAACAAAGTGTTCAATTTTGGAACTTGTCTTTGGGTACTTGAACCAGAAGTTGCTACTGACCATCAATACAATAGTGTGGATTAGGGCGAGGTATGGGAAATATTTGGAATACCAAGGAAGGGCGACGTGGTAGCACATCTGGTTGACAAAAACATACTGCTGAAAATCCAGCTTGGTTCTGACACCTGTAGGTTGGGGCTGCCCAAACGTAGCAGGCTGCGTGAAGTGAATTGTAGGTGCAATGCTATCAGGAGGCCTTTTAGCCATTAGAGGAGCAGCTTGTTCCCCAATGGCGCTTTCTTTGTTCCAGAAACCATCAGCTGTCTCTGGTGGTTGGGGGCCCAAGAAGCCCCCAGCCCCCTCTGGAGTTTGTTCCAGGATGGGAAGACAAACCACTTGGTCTTTAGTTAACTGCATGGTTCCAGAAAATATGGCCAACATCAGCATGACGATACCAAGATAATCCATGAAGACATCCCACCATGGTTTCAGTATTCGATAAGTTGGCTGGATGTCGTTCAGAGAGGCTACTTCTGTGAGGGTAAACATTCCTGCAACAGAAAATATAAATTAACATAATACTTGATCTTGTTATTTCATCAACCTATTGAATTGTTTCCACATGTTCTTTCCTAGGAAGGTTTAGGAAGGTTCTTTTCTGAGGTTGAATTTCCATATGTACAGTATGGGCCTCTCATTTTATACATGAAACACAACTACAAAAAACAGTTTGATGATATGATTTTCTCCATGCAGCCTCAGTTTCCCTGTCATAATACAGTGTTAAGTCAAATTTACTGTATTGCTTTGCATTAGATTATAAAGGTGTTTCTACTTTTTGGTGCCTTGTTTATATTAAACCTGGTAGGAGTTATATTTCCAGGCTAGTTGACAATGGGATCAGTGCACATTTGGTTCTGGGATACTGAGCACCGGAAAGAATACCCTGGTTGTGTCCTCCAGTTTCAGGCAAGGCCACATTTCCCAGGCACATTTGGAGGAGGCTGGGAGAGGACAGTCAGAGTGTAACACGCGTTTCCCTACATGTAACCTACTTTATTCTGAAGGAGCCTCCTTCCACAGAGCAGACTATCACGTGACACATACTCTATCATAATGACTATTAATGGATAAGTGAAACCTTCACATGTTGCAAATGCTGTTTGTGTTCGTGTATATGTAAAACTCAGGCTACATATAAGTGTATTCAGTGTAGGTTATTAAAAAAAAACATTCAACGATAAGAAAAATTACCATCTTTGCCGCCAGTGCGACCAAATTCTATGGTGTGTGTGTGTGTGTGTGTGTGTTGTGTGTATGTGCTGACAGTATGAAGGTCACTGTTGTCAATGCGGCTGCAGAGCAAGCTGAGACCGGCTACAGCAGCAAGACGCATCCATGCACACGAAACAAGAGGTGGTCCTGATGTCCGTGAAGCCATTAAACGCAACACTAAAATCTGGGCTCGGTAAAAGAACATCACGACCCGTTCGGTTCACATTAAAGCAGAATATTCAGCACCGGTTCTAACGTTACCCTCTAACCGAACCCATCATTGTCTCACTCCGACACGAAGCCCGCTGACACCACCGAGCCAGAGCGTTAGGTTTCTATTCGTGCACCTTGAATAACCTAGATGAGGACCTCCATTCAAACGCACAGACACGCACCTTCGGGTCGTCTGGTCCGGTTATGTCGATGACCGCGGTGCCGAACAACGCCTCTCCTCACAGGCCATGTTTCGCCGCACTGATGAAGCCGTCCATTCTTCGCACCAGTTCAACCGTGGGCCTGCTGGCCGGGCTGTAAGCGGCTTAGCTGGCTACCCCCACTCTGCTTCAGATGGTCGGGTCCTCTGCCTGTGACTGGAGACACAGCGCGCACGGCAGCACCAGCTGCTGGAGATGTAGCCTCCTCGGTCTGATGTTATTCACACAGTCGCATCCTCAGCGCGTCTCACCGCGACCATCAGCTGATGGCTGTGCTGTAGTGTGCAGGATAAATCCCGCCTGATGCTGCTGTTTTTTTCCCACAGCAGGAGCTGATGTGATGTACAGCACACAGCACCCTGAGACCCCGGCACTGAAAACGGGACGGTGACCCACTGAGGTTAGGGACCGTCGTAAAAGTGCACAAGGGTGAAATCTGTCACATCTTTCTTTGTTATTCCAAAACTGTGTGTGAAATCTTTCCATTAGAAGAAGACTCTTATAGTGTGACCACGTTTTATTCTACTTTTTTTCTTTATTAGTAGATTTATTAGTAGAGTTCATCTGGGTCTCATCCCATTCCTTGTGCAATGTCTGTTTTTAAAGTAAAATGCAAAATGCTTTTTTGTTCATTAGGCTAAAACTGGTACTTTTCATTTATAGTGGTGCTGATCAATATGCTTTGTCAACATAAAAAAATTAAATAAATAAATGTAAATAAATAAATAAACATACTATATTTAGCACAAAGCGAAACAACAGTATGTAACATTTTCCTAACACATTTATGTGTCTGACTCTCTGAGCAGCCTGGCAGCAAGCCTCGCCCATCTAACCAGTCAGAGAAGGCCAAAGTCAAGGGTGGGATGTCCCTGCTGTCAATCAGTACATGAATGGGGTCTGCTGGTCTACTGCTCCTCTCACAAGCAAGTATTAGCTGCTGGAAGATGCCGCTACGGCTGAGTCACAGGTTAGAAAGCTCCTGATGCCTGTATGAGCTGACACAGCGAACGGGACAAGGATGTGGGCGAAGGGTTGTGTTCTTGCACTGACAACTGACCACAAAACAGACCACAATCTGTTAAATTTTGGAGGATAAAATGATGCCGTATGTCCAAATGAGCTCTTATTCACTTTCTACATTTTTGTTATTGGCACTTGAGAACTTTATTTTTTCCTCAGTGCCTCATGCACTCATAATAATAGACTAATCTTCTTTGTCTCATTAATCCTCACCAGCCAGCAGGTGATATCCCACAACACAACTGACAGTATGTCCATACAAAGTACAGATAAACCACCGTGTATCAAGTGACAGAAAAGACTAAATCACTTTTCTGTCGATAATGTAATATTAGTCACATTAAATAAATGGTATCTGTCAATTTTGGGTTTATTTAGCTGATAGTAGGCGTTCAGTCATTCCAACCTAACAGCTCCAAAAATAAATCACATTTTATTGATCAACAACATTAAAACACTGTTTATAAAATCCATTTGTGTGATGGGCTACACTCTCCCTGTGCACATTTCAAGAACTGAAGAAAAACACCAGTATGACATAGTCCTTTAAGTTTAATGCACTTTGAAATGGCATCTTTCTATAACACAGAACTGTTTAGACAACGTATTACATTATGTATTACTTATGTAAGATATATCCTTATGTAAGATATATTATTTTTATGTAAGACATATCCTTTGCTTTTTTGCATTTCCCCTGCTGCTGTCCATATTAGCTAACAGTCTCTTAAAGAAAATAAAGGCCTTTAAACAGCAGCATAAAATATATACAATATAGCACAAGGCTAACAGCCTAACCTTAAGTGAGGTCTTTAGTTTTGATTTACATTCCATAATCCAATGGTTTTATGTGGCATTGAAAAGAAATGTGCTGTGAAGACATTTTGGGAAATATGGTTATTTGCTTTCCTGCCAAGAGTTAAATAAAAAGACTGATACCACTCTCTTTGTTTGTATGTTAAATATGCAATACAGCTTTCAGACAGTTAGATTAGCATTAAGACTGGAAGCCGCCTGGCTCTGTCCAGTGACTGTAATAAAATCCACCTAGCAGTGTCTCCAGGACGCAGCTCCAGTCCAGCAAGTGAATCCCCATAAAACCTCTGTCATTTTTTTATATTTTGCTTTTAATATGAATTAAACTCTTTAGTGTATTAATGAACTTCAGAGGTGCAGGTGGGTCCTGTATATTTTTTCACCTTTGGACAGAGCCAGGCTGTTTCCTCCCGCTTCTGGTCTTTGTGCTAAGCTAATCACATGCTGGCTGTAGCTTAATGTTATGGTGCAGATATGAGATTGATATCAATCTTCTATCGACAGGGTGTATTTCCCAAAATGCCAAAATATTCATTTAAGATGATTTGTGTCTGGATAATATGTCAAAGTTTAATAACAACAGAACAAGCACCCGACTGAGCCACACTCTGTGTGACTTTATGAAGAAGTAATTCTTCCCTCCTTCAAGGAAACTGGAAAAAAATATATGTTTTTAACAGTTGTGTAATACTTGAGTATGGTAATGAGTTAATACAGAACAAAGAACTGGCAGACAGAACAAACAGCAGGCACTGTGGCTACAATAAGGCAATCTCACTCAGCCTGCATTTGGTCCCTGACATCTGAAGGCAGAGTTTCAAACAGTGTCTCTTCCACTATAAGGCCAGTGCGCTTCAAAGCACGACAGTAACTGAGCTCTTGTGGCAGGAGCTCAAAGTGGTTGCCTTTGACCTCCAAATGTGTCAGTAGAGCCAGGTAGGAAATTTTTGGCGAGAGTATGGACAGCGAGTTCTTGCCGAGCTTTAGCGTTTTGAGCTTTTTGCAAAAGAAGAGCTCATCTGGTAGATTTTCAATTTTGTTACACGACACAGAGAAATACTGCAGACTCTGAAGGACTCCAATTTCTGGCGGGATGAATCGGATGTCATTGTTTGACAGGTCCAGGTACCGCAGCTTGTTGCACAAGAACAGGTGCGAAGGCAGTATCTCAATCTTGTTGTGGCTGAAGTAGAGGCGCTCTAGGCTGCCAAGCTTTTTGATATGCTCTGGGATGTACATGATGCCGTTGTACCAAAGTTTAAGGCAAGTAAGTTTTCGAAGGTGCTGGAAGCTGATGATCTCCTCTATTGAGCGAATGTTGTTCTCTTTCAGATCAAGCTCTTGCAGATTTGTCAGGCTGAAGATTGCATGCGGTATCCGTTCCAGATCACAACGCACTAGCTCCAGCTCGATCAGATTGGTGATCTTCTTCAGGTTGTTGAGCATTACTAGCTTAGTGCCGTCATTGTGGAAGTACAGCCGCTGCAGGTGGCTGGAAACATCCACTATCGACTGGGGTATTTTGGTCAAATTACTTTTAAGGGAGAGAGTTTTCAAACTCTTCATCTCCCGCAGTGACTCAAGAACTATGTTCTTAGAGGCATCAGGGCTGAGTGATCCGGTGAGATAGAGCTCCTCTAAGTTGCGCAGGCCGTACATCCAGTTTGGAAGTTCCCTGTTATCATCAAACTTCACACGAAGCACTTTCAGGTTTTCTTTGAGGAAGGAGGTAGCCGTTGTGTGCAACTTTAAAGAGCATTGGTAAAGAGACAGCTCCTGAAGGTCTTCGAGTTGAGAGATAGAGGCAGGGATTGTGACATTGTTGATGATTTCAAGCTTGAGTGACTGCAGCTCTGTCAGCTCAAAGACAGTGTCGGGTAACCCAGGGAGCATGAACAGTTGAAGTTCAAGTCTGTTGTTGGTATTAGTCTGGAGTCTCTGACGCAGCTTCTCAGCAGTCCACTCGTGGTTGAGGTTGAGCTGTTTCAGTTTGTTCTCACTGACCTCAGATAAAAAAACTGCAAATCTTTTCGAATACAGTGGGTCATACTGATCAATCATATGCAGCATGAAGGCAAAGTCATTCTTGACATCTGGGATGTCATTGATGCCTGTTTCCTGTCGCACATACTCGAAGGAGTATTCTTTCAGTGAGCGGTAAAACAGCCAGTAGGACGTGTAAAGGCTTGTTAATCCGTAGACGATCACTAAACACAGGTAGCAGTAAGAAAGCTTTGAAAACAGATGAGCCATAGTGTGATTACACTCAAAGTCTTTATAGCCTGTCATGTCCTGGATCTCAACTTCACAATGTACTCTATTCCGCACTCTGTTGACCAGACAACTATTATAGACGATGATCAGGAGGAATTTAAACACCTTGAACACTGTCTGCCGAACATACATAAGGTAAAGTATGTCTCCTTCTTCAACGTGCAAACGGAACTTCTTTACCTTTTCAAACAGAGCTTTAGCTTGTTCACCCTCTTTTTTATCAAGAACACTTGCGGATGGCTTGTCAACTACAATCTTTTCTGGGATAGACCGGAGGGACTGTGTCTTCTCTAAACTGCCTTCTCCTGGAGACACAGCGATGTTGGACCTCGAAGTACCCGTCTTTTTACTGTCTTTTTCTTCGGGGTTTTCTCCGGACACCTCCGACAAAGCTCGCGTGGTCCACGGAGAGTCAAAGCACTTGCCAAGCATGGAGATAAAATGCTCTATTTTAGAGCTGGAGCCAGGGAATTTGAACCAGAAGTTACTACACACCATGAAAACTAGAGTGTGTATTAGAACCAAATAGGGAAAGTACTTGGCATACCAGTGCAGAGCCTTCTCATAACACATCTGATTGATGAAACTATACTGCTGAAGATCCAGGTCAGTTTTCAGGCCTCGCATTTCTCTGGGTACAGCTGAAATGTTGGACTGCAGGTGGAACTGTGACTTCGGTTCCACTGCACTTATGTTCTCTGGAGTCGATGATCTCTGAGGAAGGCAAATGATTTTGTCTTGCATTACCTAAAACAAAAAAAAAGGAAAATTACTTACAAACATTCAGAGACGTGGAGATAACAATCATCATGTTTATATCATACATGCATTTAGAGAGTTGGATAGACCGCAGCCTCGCAGCCTTGTTACCAATTTGTCCCAGTGGCCATTTGCAGTACTACAACAAAAAAATGTCCATTATTCACCATTAAGGCCTGGAAGTGTGGAGACCCACAGGGCAAGGAATCTTTTCTGACATCATTTTGGAGTCCAGTATCCAATTCTTATAATAGGCCATATCTGTGTTTTACATGCACTTAAGCGACCAGGTAACAGCCTTTCAATAGTAAGTTGTTTTCACACACATTATGTAAACAAGAAATCTAATTTATGCAATTGGGTAAAGGATTACGGACCAACATTAGTCCTGCTGGAGGAAAATGCAGTCCTCTTATTTGTTTGAGGAGGCCATGCATCGCAGGTGGCAACACAGGAAAAGAAAAAAGCTCGGCTCAACTTTTGAGCCTCATCCAACAAGGCACTCTGCTGATCAATAATATACAACCAAGGGAGTGTTCCTGGTAGATGCTGTGTAACATGAATGCTGTATTTCTACTACTTACTGTGTGACTGTCACATTAAAAGATAAAATAATTGCCACTGTGAAAACTTTTAGGAGCAGTAAACACCCTCCTCACACAAACTGCACTGCAGTGTTGTGGTGTCAGATAAGCCTTCACATTTATTGATCTATTGCTCAAACTTGGCTACATATACACATAACTGGGTTTATAAACAGCTTTTTAAATCCAGACATGTGCATGACAAAGACTGCAGGCATCAAAAGCTTTGCTATGACAAGAGTGACAGAGTGAATTTGCCCGTAGAAGCATAAATAACTTCATCATTAAAGAACATGACTGCTAAATTCAGACAGACAGAAACTAACACTGCACTTAGGGTGACAAAGAACACCCTGCATAGGATCATAAAAAAGCCCCCCATGCTTCATCCCTGATACACACTGCACACTGGAAGGAACTACCTCAAATTACCAAGGCACTCATGGATATTACAGTGATTTATGTACAGAATGGCCCATAACAGCAGCATGACCTTTAATGGCCTGTGGTCATCTGCATGTAATATGATCATGTGCATCACTTGAGCACATCTGCATACACCACAGGCACTGGAGATATTAACGTGTGATCCTGATGTGTTTTCTGTGTTTCCAACTCCTCTTTGTTTCTGGTGTTTTCACTGAGAGAACCCTGCGAGAACGCCTGTGAAAAAAAAAGAAGCTGAAGCTGCTGTATGTATACAAGGATGTACAGTAACCACAACATGACAGTGCACATAACCAGTGTCTGATTACCTGTGTAACCTGATTCTTCTGAGTAACCTGGTTCACAGAGTGCATGTAAACGTGCTGAATACTGGCCACAAGTTGGCATCAGTGAACAACAAATGCCTTTGGTGTTTACTTGCAATTTAAATAATGAGAAGCAGCCGTTTGACTCTGCAATGTTAATAACAGGAAAACGGCACTTTAATTCAGTAGTGGCAGGCCTGAAGGGAGACATTTTGTGCACTCTGTTTAGCTGCTTGATAATCCAGCTCAACCCATTCTAACGTAACAGGGCCGGAATCCAGCACCTTCACAAATTTTGAGTGAATTCAGAGTTTGTTGATATAATGTTTGAGTCCCAAAACTAAGGCCTGTGAAATTTTTTTTTTGTAGAAATAAAATGGCGTGCAGTACAGGCTTTGTCTTCCATCCTACAAAGTTTAGGAAGGCTGGGAACAATACATGGCTTCCCAAATAACGTTTTGGAGCTATTAAAATGAAATCATATCAAGGGCTGAAAAAACTATGAAAAGATTTGAACAGAAACATATCACAGGCCGTGTGATACAGACACGCTCACAACAAAATCTGACACAGGGCTGGAACAGCCTTTTCTGACATGTAATGACGAAACATGATGTGAAACTACTACAGAATGTGAATGCAAAGTATATTTGTGACGAGAGAAAACAAAATAACACAGCACCGCAGATGAAAATGCAAAGTCAGGTCTGCTGAGGTCTCTGTAGAGCTGATCTGCAGAACTTTCTAACTCTAAATGCAGGGATTATTGTGTCAGGCAGTGAAGTACACACCCTGACATGTTGATCAAGCTCTGACTTAGAAAGTAAACTTGGCTACAAAATTAATTGCCCACTCAATTTACTAACTCTGAGATCATGTCCAAACATTGTTATAGCGAGAGTGGGAAACAATGGCTGCTCCCACCCTGATAAATATCCTGTTAACAGTTTTTCCAAAAATGTTTTGATATAATTTCCAGGATTTACACTAAAAAGTCTTCCAGCAGCCAAAAACACTCCTATTCCACAGAGAGAGAGAGAGAGAGAGAGACAGAGACAGAGAGACAGAGAGACAGAGAGAGAGAGAGAGAGAGAGAGAGAGACAGGGAGAGAGAGAGAGAGAGAGAGAGAGAGACAGAGACAGAGAGACAGAGAGACAGAGAGAGAGACAGAGACAGAGAGACAGAGAGACAGAGAGAGAGAGAGAGAGAGAGAGAGAGAGAGAGAAGAGAGAGAGAGAGAGAGTGCCCGGCCACAGGAGCTTGGAATCTTATGTTTACTAAAAGGGGCTGGGTAAATGTTTCCACTGGTAAACTCCTGATGGGCTGAATGCTTCCTTTGGTGCGCACAGTCCAGGTTGTAAAAGCAGGGAATTAGTGGTTTTGAGCTGGTGCCAAAGCAGAAGGCAGAGCAGTAATGTTCTACTCGCTCGCTACGGTGGATTCAATTACTCTAGATCTACTGGAAAAAATATAGTGGGACAGCTCCTTTTACCTCATAAGCATGTTGCAAACTCATGCTACTTTAGTGTGTATTGGTTACAGACGGGTGACGAATTAAAGAAAATCTGAATAAATAAGCAGTTAACATCCCATCATACTCTGTGGCAAAGATAAAAATGCTGAGCAGGCCCAGCTGATTCTGATTTTGTATGAAGATTTCACGAGGAAAAGATCTAAGAGACTTTGAAGCCTCAGTCACACGGACTGCTCAACTGGCAAGTGTTTCAATAGCAACACTAAGGTCACGTCTGCATTCAGATCTATGTTACAGACTTCAGTACACAGGGTCAGACACTGCGGTCGACAGCTCACGTTTGATGTGAGTGACGCTTTTGCATTAGTGCAACAGGTATGAAAAAACAGAGGAGCAGCTCTTTAATGCAGGATGTGATCAGACTGCGTCTGTGTGGACAGTTACACAGAGAGGGATATTACAGCAGGGCTGCAGTGCATAAACCGCTCGTTACAAAGATGAATGCAGACCATTTTGATTGTGGAAGGTGCTATATAAATACAACTGAACTGCACTGGCATCGGCACTGGGCCACAAAGATGTGGAAAAAAGTGATCTGGTGAGATGAATCCTCCTTCACCGTATTCTCAACAAGTGTGTCGGTGCATGTGAGGCGTACACCAAGAGAACGGTTCAGGCCTGAATACTTCTCCTACAGTCAGGGGATCTGGGATCTGCTATGGTGTTTGATCTTGTAAAGTGATGTTCACAAATAATTCCAAAGTTTGTAGCTGTAAATCAACCTTTGTAAACCTGTAAAATAAATCAGCATGAGAAATTCAAGTTTGTGTAGAAAACACTTGTATTTGTAGAAACATTTGTGAGTATGTGTAAAAAAAATTGTGTTTGTAAAAGAAAAAATAAAACTGTAAAAAAAGTGCTGTAGAAAATAATGACCACCATCCATCTAGAGAATCTACTACACCTTTCAGATAACAGAACCACCGGCCCTCTGACTGGACTCTCGCTTTGTGAATGGATTGTGATTGTCCAATCAGATTTGGGTAAAGACAGGGTCAAAATTCTTACTTGTAATTTGAGTTCACTTTACAAGCTCAAAATCATATTAACCCTACTTTGAGGCCATAGCAGAGCCCGTTCTCTCAAGTAGAGACATCGTGGTGAGACACTGTTACTGACCTGAAGAGTGCATCCAAAGACACCAATCATCAGCATGATTACAGACAAGTAGTCAGTGAACACGTCCCACCATGGCTTCAGGACTCTGAACGCTGGCTGCTGTTCAGAGAACTGCCGGAATTCCATCACAGGAATCATGACGCCTGTGACAAAAGAAAATTAGCACACATGACCTTCAGTCAGTACAACGGGAAAGGATTCGGCCATAGAGGGTTGAAACAATTACAGTGTTTGTCGTCAAATACAATTACAAAGGATATTCTGGTTTATAATAGGCTATGTTTTTAGCGTTTGTTCGTTTCCCCCTGAGGACGAGTTGCATTCACTTTGGCAAACCCTCCATTTTTCATCTCGTGCCATCATCGAGTCACATTTTCAGTTTGTCCAAATACCTGCTCAGACTTAACACAACCCAATCAGCCTCGGCTTTGTTCTACTTTGTGTTTAGTTCTAATTAGCAAATATTAGCAAGTTAAAAAAGCTAAACAAAGATGGTGAACACAGGAAACATTATACCCTCTGAATATCAGCGTGTTTGTGAGCACGTTAGCATGCTGTTAGTATTTATCTCAAAACCTCTCAGACCAGTTGCTGACTCTTCTAAACAGACAGTAACCCTGTGTTAAAAAGCCAGTCGGTGAACGCTGCAGCCAAAGAACCTAAAGCTTGACTTTAGCTTGTGTTAAATCCTGACTCCCAAACACAAAACGTCCATCATTCTCACTCTCCAGAGGAGCAGTGAGAACTGAACCTTTTTCACCTTGTCCTCTTTTGCCTTAGCTCAGTGGAAAACACAGACCAGTAAATACAGAATGTTTCCGCAAACTGATGAGTCTGATGAGTCCCTCTCCAGTGGAGTTTCTACATTATACAAACACACATTGCAAATGTAATTATTTAAGAGCCAGTGCCCACATAAGACTAAATAAATGACTCATTTTGTAGACAAGCTTGTGACAAGTGTACGGAGGGTAACATCATCGACCAAGAAGCCCACTTGTTTGTAAAGTGGCTTCACACCTGGTAATTAATGAACACGACCACTGATGAAACTGAATTAGACCAGATCCCAGGCCTCTGGTGGTTTACACAAAGCAAGCAATTAATCTCTTAAAAGACTATTAAAAACCAGTCTACAGCAGTACAGCAGCAGCATGAAAGCCTGGCACATTCCTGACGCTGCCATCTGTTCACACGCTCTGTGGTCATCTTTTGTAAAATGCATACTACAGCTGCAGGTATCTTGTTTCCGATATCTGTCTGGCAGTAGATTGGCTGCACTGTCATTCAAAATGAAAAGGCCTGGTGGATGAAAACTCTGTGAAAGAACTGGTGAGTTTTGTAGTAAAACATACAAAAAAAATACAGTTCCTGTGTCCAAACGTCTGAGCAGGTGTACTGAGTAATCTACACGGTGTCAGAGCTGGTGTTGTATCAGCAGCATCTCCACAGTGTCACAGAGACAGGTCCTGTCAGCAGCTGAATCATCTACACTCAGACTCGAGTTTAGCTGTAAGATATTGTTGAAACAGCAGCTGAAAGCCAAAGGGCTTTTAGAGAGATCTTGCTTTTGATAGTGCAATTAAGTTTTTCACACAGAAAGTCTTTATTGATTCTTCCATCTCAGTGTCATAACATTAGGAAGGATGGAGAGGCTCCATTCAGGGGATGTTTACACTGAACTGTACACTAATGGCTGACATTAAAGGGCCAGTTCAGCCAAGCTGCAAAACATATTTCTCACTTAGCTTTAGCTGTAAATATCATGCAGGTATGTGCCAAGGCTCGAGATATCATCCCGTTAATTAAAATTAAGAAATACAACAGAAACATCTATTTCAAAAAATAATGTCCCAGTGATGCTGGATCATACTCAGACCTGAGTGTTTCCAGTTTGTGCTACTTTGTACTTCTACTCCACAAGGTGTCAAAGTGTAAAATTGAGTTTTCAGTCTATTACTTTTATTTGACAGTTTTTAGTTACTTTGAAGATTATGATTTTACACATAAGATCAGCCTTTATCAGAGGTTCCTAATCATTTCTGAAATATGGACCGTTTTTCTGTCGACAGTTTCGAGATCCCGCAGTCACACACTGGTTGTGTCCTCACACAGATTTCATGATCTGATGACTTAGTTCAAAATCATATATTTTAACAAACTTTAAAGTCATGTAACTTTATTCTTTTGTTGTTGTTGTTGTTGTTGTTGTTGTGTTCTCTGAACCATAAACAGTATCTTCATGGTCATTCTGTAAAAGTTTAGAGACCGGGTAACACTCTGGGCCTAAGGGATGGGAACTTCTTGCAGATAAGATCAGATTATATAAACTAGTTAAAATTGGCTTCACCTCAACCAGCTACAACATTAAAATGCTGGTTATGTGTTAATACATAATGCGCTGCATTCTAACACTGCAAAAGAAGCTGTCTGACATAGTGTGTACTTTTGATACTTGAAGTACATTTTGATGTATTTTTAAACTGTGGTATTACAACTTTCACTTGAGTAAAGGACTTGAATTCGTCTTCCAGCGCTGCTGTTGTGTGGGATTATTCAGAGTTACAGGGTAAGGATGCTGATTATCAGTGCTGTGGGCCCCAAAACCTAACTCCTTCATTGTGTTCAAATTTAAAGGGGTACTCCAGCAATTTAATGTAGCACTTCCATAAAGATTGATGATCATACATCATCATCATCAACAGAATGTCAGAATAAAAATTGGTCAAAATATCCTGACTTTGAGCAAAGCTCCAAAAAACACTGGATCTTGATTTTTCCCATAACACATAACTCTGTGGTGTCTTTAACGAGATCCTTCCTGCCTCACAAATACCCACTTCTTTAAAACCACACCCCTCCAGTTTGAAATGCCAGCTTTCTGTTTCGAGGCTCAGGCTGAAGCAGAGTTAACCCTGATGACCTCTTTAAGTTAAAGGCAGAAATTTCAGCAAGCGATTTCTTAGAACTCTGGATGATAAGAGCAAATCTGTTTACATGAGTAGACTGAGGACATTTGTTTTTTGTTGTTTGGCTGTCACTGTTCTCTAAAAGTTTTTAATAAGGTGGATCCATGAAAAAATCAAACAAATAGCACAAAGGGGGGTAGAGCGTCTTCTAGGTCAGTATCTGAAGCCAGTAGTTTTTAATAGCTGCTTAGGAAAAATCCTGTCTTCCACTGCATGTGTCAGCCATTGAGTTGGGCTGACCAGGCCATATCCTTGTCCCTTCCTGACAGGAAATTTGTTTGAATCCCAGATATCCAAAAACAGACATGTTTGGAACACACCCAGGCCCAGGCATACAAAAAGTCCTGTCTCGTTAAGGACATGGAAAAAAACTACCCGCATTGCAGGAAGAAAAAAAAGGAAAACACCTTGGAGGTTTTCAGCGAGACGCACTTTTGTAGACTTTACAGTGAAATGAGATCTCCAGGAAAAAGTGCTAACACAGTCAGAGCGGCTGTGACTCATCCTGTGATCGGCACAAACCATCAATAAGTCATCCGGTTAGGAGTTCGACCTTTACTGAAGATATATTTAAGGACGCTCTCTCTGCCGCGACTGAGAGTTAGACGCTCTGAACGCGGATTTAAGGCTCGTGTCCACAAACTAATGCGTTTTCTCAGTGACACACATCAGGTAAACTAACGGTAATCTCTCTGTGAACTAGTTGGTGAGACGCTCCGCCGAATTCATTTCACGCCGCTGTACTCTGTGGTATAATGTATCCTCAGTCGGGATCGTGATAGTGTTTGTGATTTACCTTCCTTTAGATGAGATCTGGACTACAGGATGTGAGTGGTCGGCTTTCACGCGAGGAGGTTTTGGATCATGATGTGCGCCGTCTCCCTTCTTCTCTGACCGCCAGCCTTCCCGGATCCTCGGCCAGACCATGCAGGCATGTACTGTCAGCCACAGGGGCGTGGACTTCTGAAGGGGCCCCAGCAGAGACTTTACTGTCTGTGATGCCTGAGCGCGGGGGTGGAGGGGGGGCAAACAGGAGCGCCATTATCATTTATGCTTATTACATCATTTGCCTTTTCAGTCGAGGGATATTATGTATGTATGCCATACAGCGGTGGAAGAAGTGCTCCGAGCTTTTACTTAATGAACCAGTACAACAAAGTAAAAACAGCACGCCTTTAAATCAAAGGTCTGCTGTAAAAGTATTATAAAGATGTTTTAAGAACTCCTATAAAAGAAAAAAATTAATGCTACATTTATTCAGTAACTTTACATTGCAGATTAAGAGTTAAATGATGATGTATTAAGATAAAATTAAACTTTATTGATCCCCAGGGCGAAGCTTCTCAACAGTATATAAACCAGCAGCACCATGAAGTGATGTACACATTAATATGTTAATAATCGTTAATAAACCCCATCCAGACGTTTTTTGTTTTTCATTTTTGTTAAGGGTCACCAGCTAAAGAGGCCAGGAGTTACTGGTTTAATATTTTGCAATGCAAATCTAAACCAATAAACCAGTAGGGGTGAAATAAATGTAGTGGAATTCTCTCTCAGATGTGTAAAGCAGCAGAAAATGCAAATACTTAAGTAAAGTAATTGCATTTGTGTTCAGCACTTGAGTGTAATAGTGTAAATGCAATTAGTGTACGTGTAATTAGTTTCAGTACCTTCTACTGATGTCATACTGCATAAGGCTAATATTTCCACCCCTTGGATTATATTTATAAAACTTTGGGAATTACTGGCTCTTCCACTTTCCCATCTGTTCCCTCTGCAGGAAGGCTTTCAAGCTGCTCTGAGCACTGTCTGTTTTTTCAGCTGTTTGGCAGCTCACACTATAACGACCTAACAGCTATTACAGACTGGCATTTGAAGATTTCCCTGACTTTCTGTTAGACAGAAAGATAGTATAGATCCATTGCAGTGTATTAATAATGTAAGATGTTTGATTGCCATAGGGAAAGTGTCTCTTCCGTTCAATCTCCACAATTCCATCACAGGCACCAACACAATCCAGATCCTTCTACTGAGAGAGAGAGAGAGAGCGAACACTCAGTGAGTCACTCTGTAGTTTACACTAGCAAATGTTAAAATATACACATATATTCTTTGACTGGAAGCATACACCCAGTTGCCAGTTTATTAGGTACAATTAGCTAAAACTAATGCAGTCCAATAGAACAGCTCTGCAGTAATTCTGCCTCCGTGAATGCTGAAACTGATTCAACCACATGATCATGTTGCAGCCGTAGCTGGTTCTGTTGCATGGTATTGTGTTGAAATCTTTCTAATAGTTTGTCCCATTTATGTCAATGAGGTAAGTTGTGTTTGTACATTTCTCACACTTGAACCTATAGCAACTATTGTTCTGCACTTAGCAGCGAATGTGCATCACAGTAGAAGCCACAACATGACACGTTTTCCATCCAAAGCCAACAGCCTGCCCCACTGTCAGCTGCCACTGATTCCCAAACTGAAACTCTAGCCTAAACCTGTGTCAAACACAGAGCCTTCATTAAACAGCTTTAAACACACAGAAATAGCGTGAGATGACCTTAAAACAATCATTTCTTTTTGCAGTTTTACATCCAGTGTGACTTTCCACATCTGTTTGCTGCTTTCAGTCACACTGGATTCAGATGTGAAATTTCTGCTCAGATTCTCTGAAAAAAAAAAACAAAAAAAAAAGTCTAAAAACCTAAACCACAAACACGAGGGTCCAACATAACACTGAAAAATAACATAACCCTATAATTTAACTATAATTTAACATACCCTCAGACATGAAAAAAAAAACCCCAAACACTCAAAGTAATATTATTTGTGTTGTCATTGTCTACTTGTACTTGTACCTACAGCAGCTATCATTACACTTGGTACTCCTGAAGCAGGTGTGTGCAAACGCTTTCCACAAGTTAGGGAATGAATTCCCAGGAAAGCTGGAAACCTTCATCAGAAATGCCGCAGGGCGTCAGGTGTCATACAGCCCAAACACTTTATACTTTATACCACTTGAAATATTCAGGCCCTGAAGATATGACATATCTACACATTCCTATTGAAAGTGGATAGGCACAGGCAAGAGAGAAAATTTGTCAAGGCAGGGAAAATCCTCTCTTCACTATCACTAATGTGATCAGCTTTTATTTCTATTTCTATTTTTTATTTCTTTATTTCCTGGAGGAATTGTGAGATTGTGCTTGGTACAGACTGAATATACCTAAGCTGTTAAAAAAAATTGCTGCACAAGTTTTTCACCTCATCGTGCTGTCAGCCTGACTTGGCACAGTCAACAATGCATGCGGATCCGTGTGTTTGGGGGTGGGGGCTCAGTGGGCTTATAGTAATTCCCAGAATAAGCTGAGAATGTGGGAACTGGTCCTATTCGAGAGAAAAAACAAACAAAGTGGGCGATCGGAATGAGTACTTATCTAATTCATGATTTTTAAACCCCCAGAACTCTCTCGAAGGTGAGTGAAGCGAACATCATCTCACAGATGGTCAGTCCAGCCAGGGATAATGCTGCCTTCACGGCTGCTGCGTAGAAAATTCCTGTCTGCTGAGTAGCTTTACATAACAAGAGAAAACAACACGCTCAGTAAGCTCACACTCAGAGACTTTGTCCGTTCCTATGCTGGAAATGAAGTAAACACTATTCTATTGCAGTGAAATGAGGCAGAGTAAAATGTTCGTCGAGTACATGATTCAAACGGAATCCACACATCAAACAAGCTGATTTGAGAAACCGTAAACGCGGCCCTGCTCCATGTTCCCGATGACGCGGGCGCTCACCGTCGCTGCTTTCTCATCTGGGTGTCACCAAAAACCGAAGCTGTGTTGGCTTCGTCGGGTCATGTCCATTTTCCGTCGCTCTCATATGTAAACAAAGCCGATTTCCGACAACCGTGAAGGCAGCACCACATCACCGTGACGGCATCCCCTCCTCCTCCTGACCGCTGTACTTCATTGGAGGCCGGTTTGGCTTTAAAACGAATGGCCGTTAAAACTGAGGGTGGCAGTAACGTAACACCGTGGGTACCAGCTGCCGTATAACCCCGCAGAAGAAGAGGGAGGGAAACACAGTGCACGGACAAGTAAGTTGTGTTAGCTGACCAGGGGCCTGCACTACGAAGCAAGATCAACACACCCGGGACATCTTTTCGTTATCACTGAGCCTAAACACCGGCTGTCTTAAATAACCTGCATCACGAAGCTGGTTAAAAGCTGACCCAGCTGACCCAGCTAACTCTGGGTATTCGTCAGGCAAGACATCGGAGCGTTTCATTTTTATTTATGAGTATGGTCACAAAGTCACCTCATGTTTCTCTGATCCGCAGTCATGGAACGAGAATAAAAACATCAACACTCTCGGGAATTCTTTCGGGTTGGAAGACTCTTTGTGCAATTAAAATGAAGCTGTAATGGCTGCTATGTCGTTATTTAGTGTGAAAATGTCTCTTTGTTTAAAAGCTCTGCTTTAAAACCAGAGTGGACACATGGAAAACCTTAAACAGCAAATCGATTCGACTCCTCTATAAACAACAACAACAAAAAAAAAAAATCCGTTGCTCTTTATTATTTGTCACTTTATTGTGAACTCTTTTGTCCCTGTCGGGATCCTGTAGGAATACTGACTCTGGTTTTCCAGTGATCTGATTGGTCAATAGTTTGGGCCGTTGACGTAGACAGGCTCCGATCCTCTGAGGCGCCGTTGTTCAGGAGCAGCTTCGGTGCGCAGTGAAAGACGTCCCCCGGTAAGACGGGAAGCACTGTCGTAACCCTGAAAAGCAAGGCTTAAACCCGAGGTTACCAGGCTAACCCCAAACCCTGGTTCGTAGCACAGGCCTCTGGTGGTGGCTCAACTTCTCTCAGCACATGGTGTTTCTTAAAGGAGGACTGGGGGTAGCTATCCTCACTGTGATTCACGACAACAACAGAAAACTAAGGGGGCAGTTAGTACGTTTAGCAGGCAATAACTAATGTTGCTAGCTTTGACTTAAGGTGGGTAGAGGGTGCTAGCTTGGGTTAGCTAACGCCAGCCAGCCTGTCCGGCGGTGTGTATTGGGCTTTAGCTAACATTAGCGCGTGTTTCCTGAGTGGAGCAACAAAATTCTCAGGAGGTGAATAAGAAACTCCGACTGTGCTTCGCTGGGGTTGTAGTCTGTCACTACTATCAGATGATATAACTTGTTGCTGTGGGCTTCACAACACCATGTAGTTGTAGCTGTGCCAAGACCATGCTTTGGGTTGTTACCGCACAATGGCGCCACCCGCTGTTGTACGTTTGCTAGATATAGCATTTTGTTTTCTGTGAACAACAAAACAAACGCACCCATGTTTACTCACTTTGTTATATTTCGCTGTTTTCCCGCTCTTCAGTCAAAATGCACAAAAAGAAAGCAACAAGGAGCCAAATTAAGATTACTGACTGAAATTACTATAACAAACATGTTAATTTATTTCTACTCGAAGCTCAAAGAGTTTATCATTATACCTACTGTTCGTGTAATATTACCACTTACTATCCTATTTTTATGTTATACATGTAAACCTGTTGCTGCATTTTGAGTTATTTTTCATCTTTGTCTTTATTTGCAGCATGAACATTGCACACGTCCTGAACTGCTCCAGGTTTACGTATCGTTCAGTTAACATAAACTGCAGACGAAGGTTTTGTACTTCACAGGTAAGTCCAACACAGAAATCTTAGGTTTGGGCTCCTCTGCTTAATGTTTGTGTGGTGAGAAACTGGGATGGACTTTCCATAAATTAGACCCCGTTAAAAAAGTTCTTGGCAGGGTTGGGTGGACAGGTGGGATACATTTGAAAAATTAGATCAACTCTGAAGTCTGCTCTATTAACACCAGTACAGTGTTAGCACAGTACAAAACCACAGGGCAAAGTCATGGAATGTTAACCTATTCTACCAGCCTCTGAAACCCAGTGGTTGATGATTATTTTACTTCCACCACACTTCTTGTTGGACAGGTGCACAGCATAGTTATCATCGCATAAACAGGTAAACCTAATGCAAGTGAGCACTTCAGGTAGGTGTAACGCATTTTGGTTTTGTATTGCAGCATATGATGATGTCTCGGCACACTCACTCCAGAAGAATTGAGGGACTGGACAAAAACGTCTGGTAAGTGAGATTATTAAAACTTTCATCTACATGTGTGACACAGCACAGAGGGAGCTCTGGGCACATACTTCCCATCAGTTTTCCATTTCTAAATTCCAGAGAGCATAATCGGGGCACGGTTTCCAAGCATGGTATCGTAACCTGTCAGTTAAGGTTAAAGCTAAGCTCCGTAGTCTTTTGCGGACTGTGATGAAGGCTGCAGGGAGGAATCAACACCCTTCTCCTCGGTCTTTATACAAGGCACCTGTGCTTAGAGAGGCACAGAAAATAGTGAACCATCCAGTCAGGTTTCTCAGCAAAGCCTGGCAAGTAGAGTTTGCAGTAAAGCAACCCTTTATTCTTAATGGCATTTAGTTAGAATTACAACTGTCAAAGAATAAAAGTACTTTGCACCATGTAAAGAAAGTTGGGGAGCTGTATACAAATTTATTTCTGTATTTGTATTTTCTATAGACATGGTGTAATCTCCTGTAAATTACAACATCATCACCATTCATGCATTTACAACACAGAAAAATGCACATTTATTGTTGTCTGTAACAGAAGAAGTAGCTGTCAGCCACAGTTTACATCAAACCATAGCAAAGGTTCTGGGTGAGAGATCACAAGAGGGAAGCTTTGTAGTGCTGTGTTGATAAAATTGGTTCTTGCTACCAAACAATGAACATCGTCCGACAGTAAGCAATGCTTAGTTAACGTTAAAAAGAAAGTGCAAACTTGGGCATTACTAAATTACTTTGGACAGTAAGCACTGCGTACTGTCTGACGCCATCTTCATGGTTTGGTAGCTTCACACCACTCGCGCATGCGTGAATTCGATGACGCGAGTTCGTACGAATCGATCTTTACAAAACAAAATGAGAGTCTATTCAGAATAGGAGAATCGATTTTATCGACACAGCTCTACCAGTTACTATCTGATCCGAGTCTGTGTGGATCAACTTCGTAAATGTGTTGTGCCTGATTCACTTTTTACCCTTTGGTCACAAACTAATGGTTTATTTCTTTGTCAATTCAGGGTGGCACTTAGTTCAGTGGCAGCAAACCCATCCATTATTAATCTTGGCCAAGGCTATCCAGACATCCCACCACCATCCTATATCAAAGAGGCACTGGCGAAAGCTGCATCAGTGGATCAGATGAACCAGTACACCAGAGGCTTTGTAAGACTGATTAACTGTAAAAACTCCTTTTGACACCCACTACATTTAGACCCATCTCACACAATGCAGTGTACAAGATTGTTGTTTCACAGTCTATAGTTACAATTTAACTACCATTACTGTTCTAACGGGCCAGACACAACACGACAGCTGCACCACTGTACTCTGAAACCCATTATTTCCAATGGCTTATGCTGTGCCACTCTTCTAATTTACATTTTCTGTTTATTGAAAAGGGTCACCCATCTCTGGTGAAGGCTCTTTCTCAGGTTTATGGGAAGGTCCATGGACGTCAGATTGACCCTTTCAAAGAAATCCTGGTCACAGTCGGGGGTTATGGTTCCTTATTCAGCACCATGCAAGGATTGGTGGATGAGGGAGACGAGGTGAGGACTTTACTCTTTCTCACTGGGTCATACAAGGGTGTTTATATTCATCCACATTCATAAACATGCTCCCAATATTTACAGTATGTTTGTTGTGTAATGTCTCTCCCTCCAGGTCATCATAATAGAACCTTTCTTCGATTGCTATGTACCTATGGTACGCATGGCAGGGGCCAAGCCTGTGCTGGTTCCATTGCGCCTTGTAAGTTTCACCTAAGCCGCTGCTGTTTGACTCACATGTTCCATATTTACAGTATTAACTTCACCTTCTGCTCTGGAAATGTAGGAGATTTTAAGAGTCAGGAAACAAAATATCTCTTGCACTGTTTTAGAAATCTGGAAAGAAGACCATCACAAGTGCAGACTGGTTTCTTGACCCAGATGAACTTTCCAGTAAATTCAACTCTAAGACAAAGGCCATCATCATCAACACTCCCAACAATCCCATAGGAAAGGCAAGTACACATCACAGTCCTCGCTCATTCTGTTTGAGAAATGGAAACTCTCGATGACATGGCAGAAAAACCCAGTGCTTTCAGTAGTTTCTGTTGTGTTCCTGCAGGTTTTCACCAGAGAGGAGCTGCAGATGATCGCTGACCTCTGTATTAAACATGACACCCTGTGCTTCAGCGATGAGGTGTATGAGTGGCTCGTCTACAGGGGCCACCAGCATATTAAAATTGGTACGTTTTCAGCTCAACATATTTATTATTTTTATAAACAGAAAAGTATATAAGAGCCAATCAGCTTCATCCATCTATGCAACAGAAGCTCCTCCACTCTTTACACACAGCTACAGGGATGCTAACCTCTAAAACACGCTGCAGCAAATGCTTTAGATTCCAGCTTCACCAGAGCTGTGTTATAAATATTAGTGTGGTTGTGGCCTCACACTTCTCACCCTGACCTCAGGGGCATTTCAAGCATTCGCTTTATATACACCAGAACAGTTCTGTAGAAAACTGAGTCTTGAATTTCCTGAGAATGACATGTGGTTTTTGTTCTCTGTAGCCACTCTGCCTGGAATGTGGGATAGAACAATCACCATCAGCAGTGCAGGGAAAACGTTTAGTGTTACTGGATGGAAGGTGAGAAGTCTGTGGATTTAAAACTCTGTTTTAACTCCGCTGTCATTTCTTCATCGCGCAATTAAACTTTGTGTCTTCTAGCTTGGTTGGTCCATAGGACCTGAGCACTTGATAAAGCACCTTCAGACCGTCATGCAGAATACTCTGTACACCTGTCCGACACCTTTACAGGCAAGTGTGCAAAGCTTCTCTTCTTCAAAGTGTAAGAGTAAGCACAGAAAAATCAAATCTCTTTTCTCGTTTTTATTTTGGAGTGTGTCTGTTAATCTGCAGGAGGCTGTGGCACAAGGTTTGCTCCTGAACTACGAGCGGATGGGTCAGCCTGAGTGCTACTTCACCTCACTGGCAGAAGAGCTTGAAAGCAAGAGAGACCACCTGGCTGCCATCCTGCAGGAGGCTGGTATGGTTCCTGTCATCCCAGAGGGAGGCTACTTCATGCTGGTGGATATCACATCTCTCAGTGAGTTACTGCACCATTAAACTAACATCACTGGCTCATTCACACTGGTGTTGCTTGCAAATAATGTGGACATCTACACAGTTTCATCAACAGTTTCCACTTTTCATGTTGATGTTCTGTGTCTCACAGAAGTGAAATGAACAGTTAACTACCAATTTATGTGCAAATTTATGAACTCAGAGAGGAGAAATAACACCCCAGTTAATCACTGTGATCGGAGAGTTAACAGACATGTCAAACATCTTAGATCAGTTTATGTAAAAGAAGATACTCAGCACTTATACTGAAAGATTGTTGTACTGAATCCAAAGGTTTCTTTGCACCTGAACATCTATTTGCATCGATTTCATGAGTTCGGGATGAGCCAGAGGGATTACTACTGGACCACACAAACATTAAAACAGCAAAAACGTATTTTTCTAAAACAGGCTCATGATTAAAAAGCTTTTAATGTGTAACTTAGACAGAGAGATTGCTACTGGACATTCTTTTGTCCTTGGATGTACCCTACTATTCAAAATAAATCAGTTACTACTGGGAACATTTTAGGGAGAAGAACATGTTAAAATATGAACTTGAAACATCATAAATCCTGGTATTTTACCACACAGCTCCTCTCCTGTGTATTCACCTCTGTCCTGTGTTCCCTGCAGATCAGGACCTGTCACATATGGATGATGATGAAGCCTATGACTACAAGTTCGTGAAGTGGATGATTAAAGAAAAGGTAAATGAACTGAGTTCTTTCCATTTTGCTCCCCATAACATATACAGCATTCACACTGCTGCCATTACGTTTTAATTTTTCACTGTGGTTCTTAATGAAAAATTGTTTTTCTCTGTAGAAACTGGCAGCCATTCCAGTAACAGCATTTGTTGGAGAGGAGTCCAAGAAGCAGTTTGAGAAATACATTCGCCTTTGCTTCATTAAGGTAAATACAAAAACAGTCTCACTGTTTCAAACCAAAAACACAGAACATCCAGTAAAGACAAATGTTGGCTGAGGTGCAGTTTCCTCTTTTCTACACTGAAAAACAGTATTTTCATAACCTTAAGTTGTCTCTCTATCTACAGCAAGATAGTACACTCAATGCAGCAGGGAACATCTTGAAAAACTGGAATAAGATTTAATGGGGTGCAGTGTCTGAAGATCAGACTGAAGGATCGGGATTTGACTGCAACACTTTGCACACACTGGGAGTTATTGAAATGTTTATAGTAAAACTATTAACAGTAAAAGGTGTGTCCACACTTCAGAGTGTATGCTGCTTTAAGGGAGAAGGTTCCGTAGTCAACATGGACTGTAGTGATAAATCCACTGTGGCGTGAGGTGAGAGGACATCTTTATCCAGTATCCCACAGTGGACAGAAACATCCCCTTATTCATTCCTGTGGTCAGTGTGTAGTGTAATGTACCATTTTTCAGTCCATATTTACATAGAGATCTAACAACAGACACACAACAGACAGGTGTTTACTGCTGTGGTCCCAGGTGGGGTTGGACCTCTTTGACTTACAGATCAGCAAATATGAATAAAAAGTCACTGAGGATGGAATCAGCTGTGGACTTTGCCAGCGTTTGTATTTGCTTTCCATGCTCTCTCTGTGGAAATGTAACGTCAAACGATGCAGATGTTTGTTGTGCCAACAAAGTTTTGTTCAGATCAAAGCAGTTAATAAATGTACTGACTCAGCTTATCATTTTCCAGATCATACTGTTGTTGTCTTACACTCAACCCTTTCACTTTTTTCACAAAGTGCAACCCAGTACACGCGTGTTCTGACATTCATGCCAACAGTGACATGTAATCCTGATAAGCATTAAATACTCCGTATGATTTATTATGCAGACCTTTACCTTAGACTATGGCTTTGTCAGCTCATCATAGCAAAGTGGTACCTGGGTGGTGTAGGTACCAGATCTGCTCACAGATGATGTCACACTGTGTGTGTGTGTGTGTGTGTGTGTGCGCGCGTGTGTTTGTGTGTGTATGTGCCACCAGCGACCATTTGAACGAGCATCTTCCGGTTGTGCGATTGTTTGTGTTGCATGTCAGAGGTTTCAGACCAGTGATTTGTGGCAGTTCTGCAGGATTTTTGCGGGACTGAACATGGAATATAATTTAAAACAAAAGAAGCAATCGCCTTTTTCGTGTTGGTGGGTTTGGTTGAAGTGTGATGTGAGTGAGGATGTGATTACAAATGTCAGTTTGCAGTTAGGATGGAATAAGCTGGTGTATTGACTTATTAACTATTAACAGTATTATTAACAGTATGATGTAGTATGTCATTTCCACAAGTGAAGGCACGGCTGCATAATTAACCTTCCACAAACTGTCAACAGGAAGCTTGTAGTGATTCACCTGTGCATTAATAGGTGGCTTTGGATCAGGCCTGACTGGGACCTGACTCATTGCCAGTGGAATGGATCAGTGGGAACTTGAACGTAGAGACTTGCACCTGTTGTGATTGACTGTGTCTCACCTGAAAAAGGATCAACTGTATTGCCTTCATTTTCTGCGTGTTCAGAAAGTACAGCTGGCTTCCTCGCTCCCTCAACTCCAGACTCAGCAGCAGGTGTAGCAGAGACAACAGGTAACCCTTCACTGTAACTGTGCAGTAAGCATGACTCCCTGTGAGGCTTTACTATAAACATCTTACACACCTACATGTGTTTGAACTGCCCTTTATCATAGAGAAGCATGTTTTTGATGGCGTGACCTCGACACTGTCGACATACATGAGCTCAGTGATGTGAAAACACTGGGCTGAGCTGTAACTGCTCCACAGTGAGGAACTATAAAGCACTTTTCTCAGTTAATGTCAGCACTTCAGTTTCAGAACAGTGTAAATCATCTTGATCTCAGAGTGAGACAGCAGAGCTGACCTCTGGTGGCTGATTGAAATGTTCAGGCCACACTGGTTGTGTTGTTACTGAGGGCTTTGATAAAATCCTGGTGCTGTGAATGCTGAGTCACTGTCATGGCTCACTGGGACCCTCCAACAGGATGGAGCCATCATTAATGTTATCAGCCACAAAGTTCCAGTCTTTCTCACACAGGCTGGTTTTCTAGGCAGAGAGGAAACTTTTCTCCTCCACATTTCTGTACTCTCAGTAGAATCCATCTGTAGTAATATAGTCATTTTTTTTAATTTTACAAATTTCAGTTGTGCAAGTTTCCATAAGCAGTGGCTACATTTTTATACAGGAGTGAACTCCACTGTTTTGGGGAGATGGAGTCAGTCTTAACGATGTTACTGACCACATGAGAAAAACATTAAGCCAGTCCGCCCCTTACTGTGATCATGTTAATGAACCAATCCTGACGTGTGTCATGTACGATATGTACACAACACAGTTCAACAGAATCAGTCGTCGTATTTCTATCACATGGAAGCACTGGCAGGTGCACTGCACCACTGAGAGGACAGAAACAGGCAGAAGATATTTGGACATGTCACAGGGAGAATGATCAATGATGGCTGAATTCCATTTAGCTGCCTCGGGTTGGTCACGCTGTCACAGCTCACTGCGACACTTGTATAGGACGCAGCCATTGTTATTTTTATTAGTAACACCTTTGCTTTTCCTACTATGACCAGTGAAAACATCTCATGAGAAAAATAAGAAATAAGAAAAGTTGATCTGATTCTTACAAAGTTCCAGATATTTCACAATCAAAAGGCTCATTTCTCTGACTGGGCTGGAGAAGTAAAGGGAGTAAGGCAGAGGTAGCTGGCTCATTTCCATCTAATTTGATTGTAGTTCCTGCTGTGTAATTCACAACAAAGCAGAAGAGACAGCAAAGTTAAAAAAAAAAATCCATCTGTGCCTTTTTAAAATGACTCCGACACAATGTTCTCTGTAAACTGTGGTAAACAGTCGTCCGTGCAGATGTATCCATGGACAGGCCAGGTGTGGAGCAAAGTAACTGGTACGTACTAATTAACCTTCTTCACAGGAGACGGTGACGCGTCAATCCCAGAAATGCACAGCTGTGATTAATAACATTAACGATGGTTCCATAGTGTTTAAGGGCCCCAAGTGGGCCACCATGCACAGTATCACAGGCTTTGAACTGAATCACCTGAATGGAATGCAGCCATCATTAAATTACTTAACTTCTATTTTCCTGCTGTGGCTTTTTAATATATCTTATTTGAAAAAGGTCTGTTTATGTGTCGTCAGATCCACACTGCACTGTGAATAATTATGTGTGCTGAACCTTTTGACCACTTGAGGGAGACAAAGTACATCAGACTCCAAACAGAAGTTGATAATGCACATTTAATGTAGTATTTAGTGTTTTTCTTTCCATTTTACAACAGTGATGCAAAAGAAAAACAAAAGCTAACTCATGTTGTGTTTGATGTTCATTTATTTTAAGGTTTAGTAACTTTTTACTCTACACTTTAAACATGGCTGCTGCTGCCTCAGTAGGTTGGAGATATGGAAGCATCAGGTATGGTCACAGCCACAGTGGAAGAACAAGGACATGCTTTGCCACAAAAAAAAAAAAAATTAAATGACTCCCTACAGATTTGATTACTTGTTAATTTATACATAAGTCTGTGAGCTGCTGGGCCTAAAACACTGTACTTGTGTTGTTAGTGCTGTGATGAGAGCAGGAAGGTGTCGGGGTCTCAGTGGTAATAAGATGTTAGAATTTCAGTGTACTTACAGCACCTACATACATTTACATTTAGACAGTGTCCAAACCACAGGCACACTGTGTATCTGAAGGCTGGTGAGTTAACACGTGCTATGGAGCTTTGTCATGAATAAGCCATATGTTAATCAAACACTGCATGTATATAGTTACAGTGTTTAGTAATAGTAGTTCATGATACATGGATTGTATTTAAATCTCCAAACAGTCCTAAAGATCTGTAGGAACACGTGGAAAATGGCATGAAGCAGGAATATGAGAAGTGCTCTCACAGTCATTATATAGTAATTGGAAAATACCAGTAAATTACTTGTGAGCTTTGTTTTGTTTGGTTGCTCAGGACGTGACATTTAAAGACGAACTGTTAATGAACAGATGAGGTCTCTTTCCTTTAGAAATCTGACACATGTTTCCTGTCACGTTCAGAACTCAAGCAGGCCCATGGATCATGACCGTACTGGGGTAAATGATGGGATTCAGTGTGTGAAGCAGGTCTTTGTCTGCTCGTGAACCTTTGGTGCAGTAAACACCCAGCTTAAAGCTGTCATAGTCAGCAGTGGTATGTCTGCACTTAGTCTGGTGAAGGAAGCACTATCTGATGAAATGTTTTTAATTGTAGCCTCAGAGTTAATAGTTAACGTTCCAAGCTACTTGGCATGAAATTGTACTGTGTGCTCTGTACTGCTGGAACAAACAGGGGATAGGTGAGGAGGGGTGTTAATGTTCACCCCCTCCGACCTCCAGATTAACATCTACCCATCATGACTGCATGAACCTTTGAATTTATGCAGGCTGATGATGTCATGGAAACTGGAGGCCAGGTTTATGCAGGTTTATGAATAACCACACAAAACATTACACCTGGCTGCTTGGACAGAAGACCCTTTTCCTTTACACATGGATTTCTGCTGTGGAGTCCTTACTCTTTCCCTCCACTGTGTCCACAGCCTCGTGGTTATTGAATGTCAGCAGCAAGCATGTCCAGTAATCTGACCCCTTGGTCTGTGGTGTGTTAGCACATCCAGAAATGATGAGGTTGCTTCTAATAACTACAAAAGTGGTTCACTGTGATTTGAGTATAGTGAATTAAAACACTGAACTGATTAAATGTGTTTAAATCAGACGGCACAAATCAGATTTATCAATAACAGTTTCAATGAATGCATTTGAAGAGAGGCTTTGGAAACCATGACCTCTGCTTTCTTATCCGCTGCATGAACAGTACGAGCTTCCTCTGCCTGTAGAATGTTCTGGCTGCTTCAGTCACATGTAGTAGCTGTTTTTTTCCCCACGTTTGCTCATTTTCTGTTTTAGGTAACAGTGTCTAGCATTAACTAATACACTATGTGCCCTGTCGACTGAATTTTTCATGTGTAGGAATACCCAGCACCATGAATGTATAATGCTACACAGTTGTGTGAACTGATCCTGGGAACACAGCAACTGCAGTTAAAAATCTGAATAGGATTATTATGCAGGCAGCTGTAATCAGACATGTTTCGTGTGCGGTTACCAGATCCCTGTGGATTAGATGTTCGTCTGCATAATACCGTCATAATTTATGTTAATTATGATTATTGTGCCAATAATCTAATGTCACGATTTCTGTTATGAAGGAGGAATTAGGTTATTGTTGCCCTTAAAACGAGACCAGATGTTTGTATTATTTTATGTTACCTCTAGGTGGCCATGTTGATCATATTCTGCAGTGGAACATAGCAGAGCAGACTCTTTCTTAGTGCTTTCAAACCAAACTTTGCCAAACAAAGTGTTTTCATTGGAGAAGAATTGATTTTGGTTGAACGATAGTCCACATACTCCTAAAGGAAGACGGAGATATCCTGACTTTTAGTCTGTAGTATGGGTCAAGTTCCAAAAATGCTATGTCACAGATATCCCATAATGCAGCTTGATAGCATCAGTTCATGTACAGAATGGTCTCTCATTGTCAAGTCTGTCTCTGGAAATCTCCCTCCAGAGCTCCACGAGACATTGTACCAGTCAGTAGTACTCCTCGTGAGCAGTAAAGTAAAATTCACGTGTGCCCCTGTGCAGCATTCAAAGACACTTTTCTGCTGTAAACTGTGTAACAGCAGAATTGAATTTAGAACAGGAAGTAAAAATGGCTGAAGGGGTCACAGACGGATCAAAATAAAGTACTAATCCTCAAAGCATAAAAACATTTTTATTAGACTAATTCTGCAGCATTTCACAGCATATGTCATATATCTATTGTGACTGAGACATAAATATCTGTGAGAATTTGAGGGGTGTACCACGGCACCCCCTAACGATGTCCGCTCTCACCCAGGCCATATGGCAGTGTGTTACCAGCTCTTATTGCCAGCCCCAGCTCTGTGCACACGGGCTAACAGCTTGGTGGACACATAATTAATTTGCTAAGGCGTCTGCCATTTATTTTCCAACCTACATTTTGTTAATTGGACAGAGGAGGTTAAAATCAAATGAATGTCTCAGGGTATGTTAAGGCTACTAATTGCATGGAATTTACAAGATAGTGCTTGCTTGTGGGAATTCAGAATCAGGGGAGATAGCGGCTGCTGGGGAGGAATGTGGTGAAAACATCGTACGTTTTTACTAATGTGCTGAGTAGGGCTTGTGCTAAAGTCCACGGAGGACAAGGGACGGTCACTGATGATTGTAGACAAAAATCTGACTTATCATTTGGGAAAAATAAAAAATGAAGGAAACGCAGCAGAAGAGCAGAAGGGCCAGTTTGTTCTCACAGACCTGCCTCACATGGCTCGGGCTGCTTGTAATGTGTAATTTCTGTTGTCCTGTGTTGTTTACAGCATAATGGAACCTGACATAGCCCCCTCCTTTTCTCTGTTGCGTCATTTTGCCGATGCTACCATTCAATTCACTAAGCAGTAACTGTCTCTTACGAGCAAAGTTGAATTAGACATGGAATATGAATTTAATCAAGTTAATTGACTAGTAAATGCAAATGTTATTAGGAGCTGGAATATGCGGCATAAATCTCGACGATGCCTGGTTTTTGTATTTTGTAAACATCAAAAGATGATGATGAAAGTTGTTATCTAAATGATCAGAGAGATAGAAATGTGTATAAAGAGAAACAGTTAATTAGAAATCCTGAATATAAAATAGGTCTGCCATTGTATTATGTTTTCATTTAATACAGTTCCTTCATACTGAATAATTAAAAATGGCCGTGCACTCAGATAGCAAATAATTAGCTGAGAAAGATTAGAAACATTTAGGAATATCACATAAAACGAGATACTCCGTGTGTCAGCTGCTTTTTCATGTCATGGAACTTTGTAAAGTCTGAGCTGTTTTCTGGAGGTGGAGGAGTGAAATGATGGGGTTAGAAGTGCTGAGGCATGGAGACGGTGCACCAGGGGTTAATGACAACACAAATGATTGCGCTCATTCAGGCTTTCAGGGGATGATCCAGCTAGCCAGCGCCTGCGGCAGCTGCGTGGAAGGGGTGTTCGTATGGTGCCCCTAGAGCTGAGCAAAGCGGGGCACATTGTCCACGGTGGCAATCCCTGCTGTTGTTAATCACCTGCCTTCCCCCCAGTCTCACCCCCCTTCTCCGGTTCTTTCTCTCTCTCTTTCCCCTGCACTGATTTGCAAGCGCAGATTAATCAGAGCATGGGGGCCTTGATGAAATTTTGCTGTTATTGTTCCCAATTTTAGCAACATCTTTTATTGTCTTCATCATTCATTTACAGGAGGGAGAAGGGGGGACTGTGTCAATTATGCAAATGATGTTGCACACTTTTGCAGATTACTTCATTCGGTTGCCATTGTTTGTGAGAATTTAATTATTAAATATTATTATGCTCATGTTTCCTTCAATTTTCCGAAGCTTTGTTTCAATTTGATCTCTCCTCCAGCTGCTCATCCCTTTGCTCTGAGCCAGAATCAAAGCAGGCTGGCACGCCAAGGCCAAACAAACTCCCCTCAATTTAATGATTTTGAAGTTAGTACCTCGCTCTCATCTGTGGGCTCAAAACTATGATTGGAAAAAGGCAGACCACATCCAGTTTAATGACCGAGAATTGAATTCAGGTTTATTCAAAATTGACATTCAATTATGTTGCACCTAATGACATTTTAATCTCTTTTCTTTAATTGCCAGGAATTGGCTTTTCAAAGGCTTTGTCTGGCAGCAACACAGACAGTCTGAATAAAGAATACAGATTGGTATTAGATCCCGGTGATGATAGGCAAATTAAAGCTTTTATAGTTCACACATTCAGAGGAAAGGCAATGTTCCCTTATTAGACATTTCATTCCCTGTTTCTTGAAGCCATCGCTGCCATCTTTGCTCTGACATAAGTTAGGAATTTAAATACTGCAATACATTTTAGAAGGTATTCATTTCTTCAAACTCTTATTTGATCATGTTTGATTATTTTACATGTATTTATTACATGTAGATGAGCTGATTGATCTGTTTCATTATCATTTTTCACATCTCTGCCTGTGGCTGTTCCTGACGTGCTGCATGGCCACAGGTTTGAACTGACCATCACTGCCTCCTTCAGTGTCTAGAGCTAAAAAATCATTTTATTTCAGCCAAATCTTCAACACTTCCAGCTGAAATTAACATGTCAGGTATTAACATACCTGACATGATTAGCTGAAACCAACTTTGACTTTGAGCAGAGCAGAAAATAACAAGGAAGTTCCAAAATCAAGGCCAACTTCATTTAGGTCTAACAGGCTAAAACTACACTTTTCAGAATGATGCTGTTCCTAACATATTCATCATAATGACAGTTACTCCATTGCGTGTCTCAGAGGGTTTGAGCTCACCTCTGTGTCTGTAAAGTGAATCATTTAGGATCTACTCTTAGCCAACTGAAGAGACAACTGGAGCTTCCATGATAGTATGGTATTTCCAAATCAAAAGACGTGATAAATAGCTTTTATTTTTAAATTTGTTCGTACATCGAAAGGTTTTTTTACTTTTATCTTCCACTTTGGTCTGAAATGTCATTTCTTGTGGTTGGATAAATGCACTTCCTGAGTCAGTAGTGTCATTGCTTCCTTTGCTACCCTTGCCCTTTGGTGACTTGCCCTGACAGAGAAATCTTATAGGATTCCCGTGTCACTGTTTATCTCATGCACACAGCGTTCCTCACCACAGGTCACTGGTGGAATTATACACCAACTGCACCTTTGACTGCACCAGTTTAAAGGGATAGGACGAGGTCATGAGACAGCCTCATGAAGGGGAGCGGCTGGTTCACGAGGGGTTGGGGGCTGGGGCCTGAAAAACATAACCCAAGGAGCACTTTCTCTCTGATTACTCATTGACATTTTCCTGCCTTGTGGGACACTTCTGTGTCTGACAGTTGTTCCCGCAGTGGGTGTGTTCAGCAGCGTGTCCGGCGCCACTCGTCATGTTGGCCATGGCTGTGGCTGGGAGGAACAGCTGTCTGTGTTAACGAGGCCATAGCCACACAGACCAGCGAGGCGGCGGTGCTCAAGCAGACCAGAGCACCACTCAGGCTCCATAAGGCCCCGGGATACGTAAACAATGACTTAATGAGAATGTGTGCCATTACTGTAATTAACACAGCTCACGTCAAGCACTGTCAGCTTTCAAGAGTTTCAGGAAGGTCTTGCATTACATTGAAAAGGCTGGCATGCAATGACCAGAGGCCCTCCCTACAACATTCACAGCACAGTCTAAGCAGAGCACAAACACACTCAATAAAACAGCACATAAAAAGATTACAATCTACCTTCTGTAATTTAAGCACCAAGCATAAATATCATTATCTCTAATATTTATTTTTTATGTTATGATCTGTAATTTAATCTCAATCTGTTTTATTTTTATTTGTTAGTATTTATTTTTTGTATTTGCGCTCCAGAATAAATCCTGTGTGTCACAGATGCAGTTTGTATCTGAAGGTTACTCAGCCTCTCGCATCATGCAGTGTAATAACATCGCTTCAGCTTGACTGGCAGATTTTCCGTCTACTGTTGCTGCTTTTTTCTTCAGATTATCTTTGTTCTTACATTAATTTGACCAGAGAGCAAAACAAAAGGGAGAGTAATGGCTTTTTTATTTCTCGTGACCACTACAGCGTAATATTCTATATTAAAATGCTGGAAGTGTGTGAAACTAGTGACTCTTGAGCAAGTTAATCCATAAAACACAAACCCATTTCTCCATATATGAAGTGCTTTTTTTGGTAATAGTTCCAGTGTATCCCGATCATCGGTATCCTGCTTAAATGGAAAACGCATCGAACTGAGGAAGCAAGCTTATTTTGATGTGCTTCTCCTTTCATCTACAAGCAAGACAAATTAACTGGTTAGAGTTTGCAAGATATTATCTGGTTACCTGTTCAGAGTACATAGAAGCAACAGACCAATCACAGTTAAGGTGTAGTCGACATGTCCCTCACCACAGTCTGATTACGTTCCACTCAAAACCCCACGGTGCATCTAAACTCCAGGTCTGACTTCAACCTGTGGACTTTTGTGTTTACAGCGAAAGACACTACGATGGTTAGCTAGTCATGTCTCAGTGAGTCAGAGTTAAACACAACTTTAATTGATGATATTGGGTGAAGGTTCCAGAGACGTATCCGATACTTATCAGGGTTTTTTGTGTTTAGGGAAGATTCACAGGCTGAATCTAGTGGTTAAAGCTGTCACCTTGCTACGGACTCTGCCACTGTCATCAACACTGTATATGAGAGAGGCATAATGTGAGCAGCAGCACATTCGTTTGGTCAGATGCGCTGAAATGTGGCTGAAATGCTTTCTGTGCAGACACGCTGTAACATTACGATTGGGTGTGGTCAGTGACGCAGTGGTACTCTCTCCTCTGCTGGTGTAAGAAGTGGGCAATCTGTCTTGGACAGCCCAGTCCATAGGTAGAGGTCTCAGGATTAGCAACAAACATTGTTTTTGGTAGCTTGGGATCATGGTAACTAGCTAACTAAATGGCGTAACATCAATGATGAGAAAAAAAAAATCCACTAACAAACTTTCATTCTCAAAGTGGCGGCCAGCTGTCACAGTGAACAGGAGGTAACAGAAGTCAGAGCTTGATTACAGGCTTTTGTATGGGGTGAAAAAAAGAAGGTGATGATGTGTTACAAAGGTCAGATACCAGACTTAAAACTGAGACACTGTGATATTGTAGGGATAAAATGTGTATCGAGCAAATATGTGGAGCCTGTGGATCAGCTGTGGAAGCTTTTGAGGTACATTTTATTCATAGATGTCGATATTTAAATCCTCACTGTGAAAATGACCTCTGATGCACTGGTTTGCTTTGATGCCTCCGTTGATCTGGGATGACACTGCTAAAATAAGAACAAAAGGTGTGTTGTAGTGCTGAGAAAGGAAAACGTATGTGAGTGTGTTGTTTGGGCTCTGGATGCAGCACATTCAGCCCGAACTGTTTTTGCAGAGAAGCAACATTATTAACAGTTAATCATAGAGTGAAGTTGTCAGCGGGGGTGGCTGCAGTTTTCATAATGGCCTAATTTCTAGCAATTGCAGACTAATTATCTGCATTTGCAGTTGTTGTGAATTCTCTTTGTAACTATGCGGGAATTTTAATATAGAGTTTATAGTCCAGGGATGAGTTGTTGGGTTATATGTCTTGAAAAACACCATAGAGCATAACAGCCCCATAAAGCTGTGACGTAACTGCAGCATAATTAAGGAGGTAAATTCTGAACAGAAGACTGTTGCTTTAATCCACTGCCTCCGATCAGAGACTGTGCAGTATGGGGTTAGGGTTAGGGGTTAGCACACATCATTTTTAATAAAAGAAAGCATTACATTTGGACAAAATATTAATAAAATATAGACCAAAATTATTACAACAAAATATATTAAAGCTGCGTGATACAAAATAATTATTCTTATCTTATTACTGTTGTTGTTGTTGATTATATCAGCTGGTAAACAAGTGTCCTCCTTTATAGACAAATATAGGTATAATAGGATTGGGTTAAATAACCTTAATAACCAAGTTTAATATACAGTATTGATTTAGCAGTGCTGTTTTATTTCTGTGTGTACGATGCAAGCTACAGGAACACATTTCCAAACCACTATTTTTGTGGCGATTTAAAAACACGCCATGTTTAATGATGGCATGAGTAAAGTGATACACTGAGAGTGAATGTCGCTGCAGAGACGAGATAAAAAAACGAGGCAGGTGAGGTGGTGTTTGTGTCTGAATCAGCTTTCACTGTCATTTACCTGTCTCCATGTGCACACGTTTAGTTCTGGTGTTTTTCTGCTGGTCTAATAATACCTCTAATATTACCAGTGCTAGCCAGCTGTTTTGAAATGTGATGGCGAGACATTAGACATTAGGGGGTTAGTGTTAATTCAGAAAAGGCACTGTGCCTCAGCTTTAAACTTCTGAGACACACCACTGATGTGAAATCTTTGGGGAAATGACAGTTTGTCAGTGGGCTGTAACCTAAACCACTCAGCTACTTTGCTTTTGACCCTTTGCTCTGCTTTCTCTTGCCCACTCTCCACCTTCCCGGTTATGATTCTTGTGATTTAATTTTAGTTTGTGTTACAGGTGAATCGGAGCCACTTATTTATTTTTTAAACTTTTTACAGTTGCCATATATAATGTTCCAAAAAGGAAAGCAGACATGCATCGTTACAAAGAAGTGGGCACCGGACTTCCTTGACCCAGAGCAGCAACACAGTGCCTCACCTTATCCCTCCACGATTCATTTGTTGGTTTGGAACATCTGAAAACTTAATGTTGTTGATGTACTTGAGAAAGGGACACCAGACCCTCACAGATGCACTGGGCCTTCTTTGGAGAGATAGCTTTCTCTTCTTTAACTTCAGAAAGTACAGCACCCAAACTGAGTGTGTAGTGAGTGTGTAGTGAGTGTGTAGTGAGTGTGTGTAAAGGGGGTGCATGATATTTCCATTTCCCCACTGGCTCTGGGAAATGTCTCGTTCTCTCTGCATGCTAGCTTTGCAGCAGCAACTGTAGCAGCTGTTAGCTAACGTACAACCTTGCTAACGTTAGTTACGTTACTTGCTGTCTCGTCATTTGCGCTGTTTCTCTGTACAGTAAGTGAATGGTTTTATAGCCATGTAGATCTAAAAACACAAGTTTGCTAACACAGAGAGATTATTTGGATTGATGCAGGATTCAAAATGCTACGCCAGGTAACGTTACCTGTCTACAAAGCTGTGGTCCTCTCTTGTATCACTGTAGTTTTGTAAAAACAATCTAAACATCACAACATCATTTTACTCTGTTGTGTTTTCCGTACCGTATAAAACGCTCTGGATTCTGTCATATTTCTCTTTTGATGGGCCCAGTTGTTGGTGAGTTGGTGTCAGAGTTTGGAGGGTGGAGCTACTGAAGGAGCACTGAGGGGACGGGTGTATTTATGTTTATTTATCAACAGTCTTTCTCGAGAATCGCTTACCACTCCTTTAACTTTGGTAAATAAAAGTTCTAAAACACTGCTGTGACTAAACTCTACCTATCAGTAAGCAGATGTTATGTATACAATACTAAAATAATTATGTCACAGAGTAATGAGACATTGATGTCGTTCACATTCTTTAGGCGTTATTCTTCCATTTTATATTTTGACATTTATTAGTGTCAGTATGTCCACCAGTTGTCTTGAGGGCCATATTTAATGGTAATCTATTGGCAGTACTTAGAATTGAATTCATTAGTTTAAAAAAAAAATGGAGTGAATGTCTTTTGTAAATTGACTGATACTTTTTTAAAAGTGTACTCATGTAAAATAAGCTGTGCTGTGTGCGGCCATCATGGTTAGAACATAATAAGACATTTAACTGTTACTGTTGTTTGGCTTTTTGATGTGATTTCTACTGTCAGTCTCTGTCACTGAGCTCCTGGTGCGTCTGGTGGTGGAAGAACTGGAGTATTACACCTAAAATATGTTTCCCAGTTCTGTCTGGAAGTAGCAGTGGAGGAGGAACTGCTGTTCGCTCAAATTGTGGAGTGTATAGCTTTTTGGACGTTGGCACTGTTGACTTGCTCTGCAGTCATTTTCATTCTACAGAGCAGTAAATGTCTGACAGGGCAGAGCAGAGAAAGTTAAAGCACAGGATATGTGCAGAGATTAAAGGTGAGCTGTATTTACAGTAATCTGATGTGAAGGCAGAATCATAAAGCTGTTATCATGTGTGGCTGCTTCTGTTTTCAATATTGTAACTGCTTGTTTTGTAATTGCAGGAAGACGCAGGGAGCATTAATCTTTTTCAGTCTGTGTAAAGATGGTATCAGGACCATTTCCTGTGTGGACAGACAAGTTTTCTGAAAGTCCACTGGCTTTCTCTGGTGTCACAAGGCTTATATTAATTTGTTGAAGACTTTTGTCTTATACATTTGTTCTTTTTCTAAACTGTTGTGGATTGATATGATGAGAACATATATGACCTGTGACAGTTCTCTTCAAGCATTAACTGTTTTCCATCCTTTCTGAAGAGCTTGGATCAATCAATCATTCCTTCAAAAATCATTCCTCATCTCTCTCTCCCCTCATTTGTCATTATACCTTTAATCCCAACGTCCACTTGCTGTCTTTTTCCTGAGTTTTCGTCCACATGCCATGGTCGTTATTTGTGGGACGAAGTTAACTGTCATAGAGACAGTGGTCATATAACTCTGTTTGCTGATGAACGCTGTCAGACATGATTGAAAGCTCCAGAGCTAGTAAGCAAGTGGACCCTGAATTAAATAGACCATTTTTATTCTCACATTTACACGCATGCGCTCGTTAACTGTCACACAAACATTCACTTACACACACGTTTGTAATGCTGTAATTTCCGAGCTCCTAACTCTCACATTAGCTGTCAACACTACATCCCAGACCTCAGCTCTTCTAATCTGAAAGCCAAACTTGACCCTAAAACCAAGTTCCAGATTCACAAAGACCTTCATGAATAAATGAATAACAACCACAGTGTCATCACGTCGCAAAAACGTCTTTAAGATTCAAAACAACACACAAGTTCAAACACACACACACACAGACACACACACTCCACATGCAAAGCAATGAATGGAGCGCTGTGTGAGTGTCAGCGACTGATGACTGCAGCGCTCAGAGTGGTTGTATATCCTAGTGTCTTTTTAATTAGTGTTGAATTATTGAGGCTTATGCAGGCAGTGTTTGCTTTAGGTTTGGGGGGTGACTGAGCCTCTGTGGGGGGCGGCCTCGGTTTTATTCATTGAGCTTTTGCTCAACATGCATTTGTTCTCTTGTTTACTTATCTTGGAACTAAGAGTTTGGTCATTAATGCAAAGGTGACGTACAGTTTGTCTGAAAATCTGACACCAAATACATTAAGTAAAAACACCGTTCAGCAGCTGTGTCACACCGACAGTTAAACCAGTATTTTCAGCAGTTGTTTTATTATGTTTGTAACAATGACTTAAATTTGTGAAAAGGTTTGGATCCTGTTTAGTTGGATGGGACTACAGTGGACTCGTCTGCACTGTTCACAGCGCCTTTTCTTCTCCCTCTATCTCATTTGCTTTATCTCTGCCTCTCTCTCCATTTTCCCCCCTCACATTCTTTCCTTCAGAGAAAAGAAGGCTACGCATTAATGAGTCAATGCGGAGCTGTATTATGTTTAATTAGGTAGTTTATATAATGAGGTGTTCATTTCTAATGGAGGGACATGCTGTGAGCAGCACATCTGCAAGAATAACTCAGGCAATCAGTGGCATGAGGACCCATGGAACTGCAAATGAGACTTACTTACTCAGAAATGAATTATGTCTCAGTGCCTTTCGCAAAGCCCATTAATTAAATCCACTGGCATCAAGGTCTTTTTCTTAATTTCATGTACCATTAGCATAATAAACACAATTTGAGTTAGCACAATGTGATCAGTTTAATGGATGCTATTTATTTTACTTTATTATTTAAAGCTCTGGTAATGGGGGGAGAAACATAAATATATCTCTATGGCTCCCTCTATGAAAAACTCCCATCAGGCACCGGTGTCTACACAGATGCTCGTTTCAGCGGGCCCATACATTTGGAGAGCTGCTGCCGCCCTTATGAGTGTGCAGAGTGGAAAGATGTTACATGGCTATAATTTTAGGGCACTAGACTGCGGTTCAGTGTAAAACCGGGCCAGGTTTCACATTCATTAAAAACGGGCCTGCAGTCTTATGTGTCACAGTCTTCTTACTCATAATATTTGGTGTTCAGAGGTGTACAGTATTCCAGCGTATTTTTTCTGTTAAGTGAGAAGCGAATTAGGATTTGGAGGCATTTATACATTTATACACACAGGGTATTTGAGGTGTAAGCGCAGGAATCCGTGCACCTTCATTAAAACAATACAAGGACTTAATGTATGGTAGTGAATTTGTTCTGACCTTAAAGCGATACCCTAGAGGTGAGATATGATTAGCGTTATTGTTGAGGACAGGTACATCATTATCTCAATGTACCTCGACCATTGCCAAGTTCCACAGCCCTGCTCCATCCTCTGACTCGGTCACTGGCACAAGACATAATCTCTTCTCAGGAGCAGAAATGCACTTAATCATCTACTCAAGTTTCAGGGACTGCCCCTGAGTGCTCTCTGTCTGGTAGAACTGCGACGACTGCTCGGCAGAAATCTGCAGCAATGTTTTAAGTTCCCAAATTAATTGCCTAATGGATTAGGAGGTATGGAGTGTCCTACTTTACTGGGATGGAGCAATAATTTAAATTGTGCAAGGTGAAGACAAAGAGAAGTTGTATTTCAGGAGAATGTATTTTTTTCTTAGGATAGAATACATCTTTTATTGCCCCAAATACTGTGAAGCCTCCCATCCTACCCTCATTGGCATTCAGGGGTTCATTAGACTGTCTAGAACCTAGAAAAAGAAAATTACCACCAATGGTTTCTTGTTCCTTTCACACATGGCCTGGACACAAAGGTACTCAGGCAGCCAGACATTGCCTTTCACACACTTCACACTAAAGAATAGTGTCACATACACAACAGATACAGTGAGGCTGTGTGTTACCAAGACGACTTAGCGTGCAAAGATGCAAAGAAAGGCTTGGAGCTTTAAGAGGAGGGATGTCTTTAAAATAGACTCTTTTTTTTTTTTTTTTGGACAATCTAAGTGACCAAAAGTCAGCCTGTTACTTTGGCATACCTCATCGTAATGGACATTAAAGTGGAGTGATTGAAGGAGAACGGCTCCATGTGTCAAGTGTTGAGTGAAAAACACATGACACCAAAACCCATTAGTGTCCTCTGGAGAGACAATGCCCAGAACTCTCCCTCCCCCTCTCCCTCCCTCTCTCCCCCTCCTCCTCCTCCTCCTCACTCCAGACTCAGGGTGCTGTTTCTGACAAAAGACACTCTTCCTGCTACAGATAAAAGGCCCCACGATTAGCCCAGGGGTTGAACTGTACTCCATCCCAGTTTCACTTTTTTTTGTAAAATAAGAACTTGAAATGATGTCAAAGCCTGGTGCAATGAAAGTGAGTGTTTTTTCTATAATAGATCTCAGGAACTCAGGAAATCATGCAATTATCTTTCTGCTGAAAGAAAATTTTATTGGAAATGCTCAAGCTCAGAGATGGTTTTCCTTGATGTTTATTGCATGAATTTAGTTTGGCAGTTCTTTTAAAAGTAAATTCCACTCGGATTATTATATTGCTACTGGTCATTATGGGTTATTGCAGTCTATCTTTCTGTCTGTCTTTTTGTAATATTCGCTGACAACCTTTTTCCATGACGACAACAAGACAAAAACTAAATAAAAAGTAACCTTTGAATACAAAAAACTATGTGAGACATTACAACTTTACAGCGAATGAAAAGTAAATTCTAATATTAATACGGACAAGTGGGCAACTGGTTTAATAACACTGTTAATGTAGAGTCTTATTCAGTAATTGCATGCTTCAGGGGAAACACATTGTGCGCTTCAGACCAGTAAAATGTGTCTCCCTTTCTTATCTCTGATTCCCAAAATTTAGGTCTTAACTGCTGTGATCTCTCTCAGCCCTTACAGTATCATTTGGTTTTACTGACAAGTATTAGCATATGTAATTCATATGCTAATGCACAATAAAAAAATGACAATACTTATTTGGTATTTGTGTCAGTGTCACTTAGAACCATATCATTCTACAGGCATGCAGTGTTTTTAATGTCTGTGTAGACTTAAACTAAAACGTGGCTGAAGCTGATGCACATTTTGTCCAAAGACTAAAAGTAAAAGGAGCACAGCTATCTATCAGTCTGACTGTCTGTTTGTGTGACTGCCTTTCAGAATCAATCATAAACTGACCTTTAGTCTAAAGCAAAGGTCTCAGTTTGGTTAAACCACTTTCCTGGTTTGGTCACAGCGATTTTTGACACCCCCTATTAAGAGTGTTTGACACAAAAAGAGGGCGTATGAGGATCAATAGTGGAGTTACGTGCTTATATTACCCTGAGAGTCCTGCTGGTCATTGAGTGGCGCCATGAGCTCATAGCTAATGACTGAAGATCGATGGGCAGAAACTTGACTGTGGTTTGTTTCAGTGTTATGTTTACCATACAGTGGCTGTTGCTGCACCACTGACACACTTCACCCCAGGGAGAAAAAACAGGCTCTGGAAATACATTTGGTGAAGGTGGTTTTAGTTGCTTATTAAATTTTCAACTACATGACAAATCCCTGATTGTGTTAGTAAAGCAAGACAGTCTATCAGCTAAACAAATACCAAATAAAATTCCCCAGCATGTCACTTGGCAGTGTCATTTTTATCATTTTATCATAGACGCTGCCAGAAACAGATGAAAAGAGTTGCTTTTTGAACTGTATCAACAAAACATATAAATAAAAAGGGAAAAATCACATCGGGGAAAATAAGTTTTAATAGTACAACCAGGAAAACATACAGCCAGGCTTTGTATCTATTTTTCTTTTTAAAGTTTAATCAAATATATAAAAAAAAAAACACTGATCTTGGTGATGTATGAAATCAATAAGGTAGGAAAATACTGCAGTCCACCAGAGGCCACGGGGTTGCTTATTTCACTCATTATATGATTGTAATAACTATTTACTCAGCAGTAATATTCTATAATATAACATATTTAGCAAAGACTTCCCTCCTGACCCCAATAATTTTAGCACAGTCCCTAACAGAGTGAATAAAACAGCTGTAAAAAGTCAGCGCGTACAAAGCAGCTTCTCGTTTTAACCGCTCTCTTGCAGTCAGTGATGTTTCCCTCTGAAGAAAGATTGAAAACGACTCCCAGTGCCACCATGAGCCGCTGTGGTTTCAGGCTCAGAGCCCACACTCAGACAGGGGCTCATTCAGTCCATTTTTTCAAATATAGAATTATTATTACCTTCCCACATTAAATTGCTCTGGAGGGCTGGGGAATGCTGCTCTCCGTTTCTGTAACAGTGGCATCTCAGATATCATTAGGGAAGTACTATGCAGGGGGACAGCAGATCAATGGATTCCACCACAGAAGCATTAGTACACTCTGTGTATGATCAGTTTACTGAATAACAACACCACCTCTGCGTCTCTTACTGGAAACAATTGATGCATTGTTGCAGTGAAATGAATCCCTTGAATTCATAACCCCAATCAGATACTCAATTGGCACGACCCGAAATAATTGTGTGGATGCCTACAAATGAGAAACAAATTCTGCACCGAGGCTGAAGGAAGACACAGCCAGCACTTCCCGTTCAATATCACCCCCTGCTTTGTCATCTCCGTAAAACAGTCTGAGCGTGTGATTTAATCTTACGTTTTTATATTCTTTGTGATCCAAAAACAGCCTATTGAAATCCACAGAGAATTTCAGCAACAGTGTATGTTGCTTTTACTTTTGCATGTCAGCCATGTTGTTCATGTGTCTGAATCATGACGATTTCCTGGCGAGATGCTGAATTCTCTGCAATCCAAACATGATCGACATGTTGGGCCTCGACAGTCCTCAGATGAAAATACTCTGCGCTCAAAATCGACATGCTGAAACTTAAACCTAGTAAAATCCAATGGGTAAAAACCCATCATTTACATAAGCTGCAGAGAGAACTATAGAGACAAAGTTCACGTCTTTGATCCTGATGTATTTAACTAGAACAATTTAAACACTGTCCAACAGCCGCTCTCTTTATACATGAGCTAAAGTTTTAGGTAGCTGTAATTGCCAAATGAAGTAACCTGACATACATTCCAGTAGGTTTCTGCTAATTTGGTACAAACTTTGAAACTAAGTTTAAAGAGTTTTCTGTGCAAACAGAAGTTATACAACACAATACCAACGTGTTTTACCAGTGAAATCCATGTACACGAAACAACAGATTACATTTCGTGACTATTTCACAAACTGATGTCAGGGTGCGTTGCAATATGAGCTATTGCTCATTAATGTCAACTACAAGCAATTTGATTCCCACTTTGTATTATATGGTATTTACTTTCTGGGTGTGTTTTTTATGATGAGACACAAAATCAGTTTTGTTTGTTCTGCCTGTGTCATATCGTAGATTTCCCACAAACTGCTGGTTTTGCTCAAAAAAGCCCTGAAAACGTAGTCCCATCCTCTGCAGGGGACGATAAATATTTCAGAGAGGTTGTATTAGTTAAGTGACATGGTCACAATGAGAGAAGCTTGCAGTCTGAATTAAAGATGTACTCTGTACAAATGCTGTGGCTGCATTAGATTAGCCACAACCTGTAATCTGTCACTTAGCTGCAGCATGTCTTGCTGTTTGAACTGATGTAAACTGCTGCTGTCTGGGCACAGAGCTGGGGAGTGTAATGGGGATTCATTGATCCACTGGTCTTTAGCTGATTGAGTTAGATAATTAAAAAGCCTCTTGTATCAGTTCCATTAAGGATTGTTTGTGTTGCTTTTTTCTTCTTCTTTTGTTCTTGAACAGCCAAACTTAGAGCTCCAGAGGCTGCTGGAAAACAAACTCGTGTCTTTTTGGTCAATTATTTGATGCATTATTTATCCGGTTCGATTTGTGAGCTAGGCTGAACACAGACTGATTCACAGTTCTAATCTAGATTATATGGATATATTTAATGATATCACTATGCAGCACGTGAAGGGATGAAGTGACTGCGTGAATCAGAATGTTAAGCAGCATGTGTGATTTGCTGGGATCACACATATCCCTCCACACAGGATCTGGAGTGACTGTGCTGTCCTGAAGCGTGCAGGCTGAGGTCTGCTTTGTACCTCCTCCAACAGGCCAACTGTCCTCTGCTGTCACTGGAAGCCGCGCCAGGCTTCCTCAGCAATGGCTATGATGTCTGCGGCAATGCTGAAAATAGCCATGCTGAGCTCATTAGCAGATTAGGTGTTGCAATGAATCTGTGTGGTTAGAGCTCCACAGCCTGATATTGTTCCTCCAGGATGGCAATTACAGCTGATTGACATGTTGGCACATGGGGATGGAGGGGTGGAGCCCACAGCTCGTGCCTCTGGAGAGGCTCCACATGAAGGGCAAAATAATCTTCCCCACATAACACACAATATCTAAACAACACTCTCCATGTTGCTAGCATCAACCCAGAGACCTGTAGTGGTGATGGAAGGCATGCTTTGCATCAACAGAAATAAGTACTGATGCACTGATGCACTGATGCTGGGCCGTAGATGCATGTACACCACACAAGGCGCGACATTTTCGAGGTACTTTGGGCGAGTAAATTTACCTTTACATGAAAATTACATGACAATAATGTTTTTTTTTTTCATTTTGTTTGTGAATGCAGAATTCAGATGTGAAAAAGCTGAACAGGGTTTATTGCACACCAGGGCCCAGATGTATAAATGGTACCCATACTTCAAACGCGATGTTCATTTGATCCTGAATTACAAAGCACTTTGAAAAGTCTGTTTCAATAAGAGCTCTATAGATTCATCATTGATCATCCTTCTGCTGCTTAATAATGATGATTGTGATATTACTGCAGTGATGGTTTACAGGCACGTGTGATGAATTAGGTTCAGGTGCTATAAAAAGCCACAGCCGAGCGTAACAGTCGCACATAAGAGCGTTTCTACATTCGTTCATGTCCACCCAGCTGTGGAAGTGGAAATGGTGCTTGTGCAAAGTCAAAGTCAAATATGAGTAGCAAGTTTGCCCCCCCCCCCCCAACCACCCCCAACCACCCCACCCAGCCCCCCACTCCAGTTAGCTGTGTTTGTAGCTTAGCTACCAGTTGATCTGAGGAATGAGTGGCACATAACATGAAGTCACACGGTTTGTGTTTTTGTTTGTTGACGACTTTTAAAGATGGGGAAATAAATGTCTCTTCCCCTTGTTCCAGCTGAGCCCTGCCACAGTTTGGTTGGATTTCAAATTTCTGTCCTGTGGCTCAAAGCCGTCAGCACACTCTGCGTCTTCTTAGGTACCTGGACACAGTGGCGCGGCCCAGAAGGATTTTCTTGTTGTAATTTCTCCCCTTTTGATCATGGATGCCTCGCCCTCCCCGGGGCTTCCCATCATGGCTGGCTTTTCAAATAGATGTGTGTGATTCCAAATGTCAGCCCCACTTCCTCCATTTGAAAGAGAATCATTGTGAGTTGCCAGTGACTGACTGACTCTGTCCTTTAAATTATACAGTTTGATCTGTGGTTGTTTAAACTGCAAATTTCAAAGGAAATATTAAACCTAATTTCTCAACATCAATAGGATTTCAGCAGTGGCAAGAGAATATTTGAACATTTACAGAATGTAAGTGTGAAACTAGCATAAAGTCCTCTGATGATATGTTTTTCAAATGGGACAAATCAGAAAATTTAAACATGTTTTCAGACATGCTGACAGTCATGCACTTTGTATCATGTGCATGTTTTAAGATCAGGGCCTGGGACATGGGAAGAGCGGGGAGAGGGAGGGGAGGGGGAGAGGAGGGGAGGGGGTGACTCTCTATGTAAATAATAGAGTAAAAGCAAAAAAAGAAGAAAAGAGTAATGAGATTCACTGTGTGCAGCGAGATGCCCAGACTTCCAGTAAAATCTCAGCAATGATCGTGTCACATACCACACATCAGCTGATTGTCAGCCTCTGTCCGTGGTGTAAAAAATAAAAGTTCAAATAATAAAATATCACATACAACACAAATCCAAATGAAAAACTCAGGATGGAGTTCCCTTCAGATAAGCCTTTTAATTTAATTTTATCATCCACCCACACAAATACTGATCTCTTCTATTTAAACATAAGACTGAAGAACAGGCTATTTTGGACGTGACCTTCACAAATATGAAAGACCTCTGCTAGTACAACAGTCCCAGTCCCTCTGGGCCTCACTGACCATAAATGTCTGCTTCAGAGTCCAAACAATGGAACTGTCAAACGCAGCAGATGAAAGGATGAAGAGGTATGTTTGGCTATTACTGACTGATCTGCTGTTTATGAACGTAAAGGCGTAAAATCAATGTATACAAACTGCTGTAAACGTGCTTCCCATAAATAAATAATTATTAAATAGTTTGTATCACACTATAATTAATTTGGTTCTACTCAGATATAAGGCTTTGTAAACAACTGTCACACCACTTGTGGGCATCCAGAAATACAGGCTGCTGTGTAAACTGCTGTGATAATGAATTATAATGAATTACAGTAGAACACAGTAGAAATAATAATCTTCATAGGGGAAATTATGATTCTTGACAAATACGATACGTTATACACTCGATGTTCTTAAATAACAAATAACAATCTTAAAAAGTGGGACAGAACAAATAAAGTCTGTTATCAAGACAAGATAAAGCTTTTAGAATGAATTTGGAAAAACTGTAAATGTGTCTGCATCCTCAGTCAGGACGCAAAAAGAGACGTGTTGCCAAAAACAAATGCAAGAGCTTAAGCACTGAGCAGTGTTGGGCTGGAGTGACTGTGCTGTCCTGAGGCCTGCAGGCTGAGGTCTGCTTTGTACCTCCTCCAACAGGCCAGTGAATACTAACTTAACATTAGTGGATAACATGATTGTTGGTTTGTGCTGAGATGATGATTCTGTGTTTGTTGCCTGAGGGATTGATAGTGTTTGTTTTGTGTACATAGCTGTTTGCCTTTCGTGGTACCGTGCTTCCAGTAACCTTAGCCGCTCTGACTCAGAGTCACAGGTCTGTGTCATCAATGTATATCTGTATTTGTGTCTCAGTGTGTGTTATGGACGTCCACAGTCATAAGCAGGGGAAACTTTTCCAGTGTAGGTATTAGATGAGCAGTTTTCATTGGAATACGTGGGCAGCCATGTTGGATTCTGCATCCATTGTATGATGCAGTCATGGGACATCACTTCCTCATAGTCCTGGCTAGACAGGTTTAAACTGATAGAGCCTTTGAGCTTTTTGGTCAGTAATTTACTTTATATATTTATGTCTGTTTTATTTTTATAAAATCTTTTGTGTCAGATTTTGTTTTTTTGTTTTTCTCTTCTGTCAAACGATGCTGTTTTTGAAGGTCACTGATTTAAAATTCTGCTTGGATTCAGAGCGGAGAGCAGACATGAACATACTCTGTATACCAGTATTAAAGTGGAGAGTATCTGGGTATAAATAAATAAAACCAGGCATATTTGCAGTAGTTGGAAATCACTTTAATACTTTGCTAACACTACATGTTGATTGGATTATCAAGGCTATAGTGAGTCAGAGCAACATGCAGACTGCTGGCTTTAAATGTACTGAACTCAGGGTGGATTCACTTTATTCCTACTCAGTTATCATCGGCCTTGAATTATTAGGTATTAATTGCAGTTCTGTTATCAGCACTGTTTATTATTTAGGGCCCTAAATAATAAACAGTGCTGATAATATAACAGTAACTCATCCAAAATGTAGATCTGACGTTATGCACTTTTTCCTCATATTATCTGACACTACAGCTCAGCAGATGAATTCCTTCTAAAATGCTGTTCTGTGAGACATCACTAATTTGCTTGTAGACATATGGGACACCAGCGGGAACAAATGTTGCTTTCTTAGCTGAAAAGATAAAAAGAGAAAACCCCTCACGTTCTCTGTAAACTCAAGTTAGCTGCAGCGAACAGCAAAATGCCGCTGCAGCAGAAGCTGGTGTTTCAAAATAAAAGGGCAGCACTGGACACGTTTCAGGGTTTGGTATTTTTTAACACTGCCAGCTTACGTGTTGCAGAATAGTGTTTAAAAAAAGCTTTGCTGGAAATGCTGCTTGATGCCAACATTAGTATTTAATTTTAAATCTTAATAATATGAAAACCAAAATTAGCTCTTGTTCTCAGAATCATATCAGGTAGTACATGTATAATAAATTAGTTCTTGGTCTGCATGTATTACTCTGAACTGCAAAGTGTTCCCATGCAGATTGGAAAACTTGACATACTTTGAAAATTCTATTGTATTGTTGTATTGTACAGCATGGTGTGTGTGTGAGTGAGAGAAAAGTTCAATGTCCTGGAAAATGATGTTATCTAAGGATGAAAAATAAGTTTTGCAGTGTAATTTCCATGTTTTCCTGTTTTCAGAAAAAAACAATAAGCAGCCAGCAGCTGAGGGGGTTTCCTTCAGAAACACATAAACAGACAACATTTAGGTCTGCATTGTTCTAAAATATACCAGAGACCCAAAGGTTGTGAGGTCCTGAGTGAACATGATTCGTTCAAGCTTCCTGTGATGGTCTGAGATCTCACACAGGACCGTACTGTGTGTGGTGTGACGTGGAAATGTTCAGAGCCACTGTCCTCTGCATTCGTTCTTTCTTCATTATTATACTGAAATTACATTTATCAGCGTAGTGCAGAAGTGTCAGCTGTGCCACAGTGTCTTCCCGAGAGTAAATATTTCACTGTTATCTCATCCACGTTACACGGCAGCAGAGCTGCGTGTGTGTGACGCACTTTTCAGTTGAAACAATTTCATTTTCTCTCATTTTATTGCAGATTATTCCATATTTACATGATTAAGCCTTATTTTCACAAGTGTTGATTAATGTGGAAGATTGATGTTATTTTAACAAATGACAACAATCTGTTCATATTATTAACACGTCTGTTGTTTCCCCTCTACACTACAGCCTTTTTTGTAGAATAAGAAAAACTATGAAACTGGGTCAAATCACTACGTCCTTTACCTTTGTATGTGATTAGACCAACTTATTGTTCATACTCATAAACTACCCTTCTAACCCTCCCTGCTCTAACCTATCAGAGCAGGCTATCATAGCAGATTTGCAGATTAAGGCTGACAATGTCACAACACATTCCTCTTTCAAAGGGCATTATCTGACCCCCTGTTGTCAAGGAGTGCAAAGGTTTCGACGGTGGCCTTTAATAAAACATCAAATCTCCCTCTTACACCATGTTTATAGTTTTTTCACCTTAAATTAGCCCTTTAAAAATATTTCAAGGTGAATGCTAAAGACTTGTTAGTGAATGAAAGTAACTAGTAATCAGTGGGAGCATGAGTCTGACCTTTTGTTTACATCTATGTAAAATAATCATAATATGTTCTATTAGTTTTTGTTTATTTTTCTGATGTTAGCTCCTTTACTGAGGGAATACACAGTGAGGAGACGACGTGTTCCAGATTAAAAACCAGCATCACAGCATCGCAAGTAGGCCTCCATTAAAAGAGCTACAGTCCACTGACCTATAGATAGATAGATAGGTAGATAGATAGCTGTTTTTATGTACTCTTGGAGTTTAGTATTTTTCTAAAGGAGAGACACTGTTGTGAGGAGAATACATGCAAACCTCAATGCAATGAAAAGCTGAGGAAATATCTTCAAATTGGAGTAAAATGGAGTTAAAGTGTTACATTATGTGTTGGCTGCATTATGATAAATATGCTCTCACGTTGTAAAGTTAAAAGCCTGGGCCTGACATGCAGAATAGCCATAATCCACTCTGTGCTGTTCCACATTTCTTTATTTGACTTGTATTGATGTACATTCTCTATGGCATCTACTCCATAACTGCTTAAGTTAGAATATGCCTCGGTCTTGGCCTTTATCATTTGATAAATGTTTTTCCTCTGAGTGCACGTCAGCTCCCCTTACAAGAATTCCATGGCTTTTACGAAAAGCCATCGCACCAGGAAGTAATCTAATAATGAATACAACTACAGTTTACACACTGCCTGCCTTTGTACCCATAATATAAACAATGGAACTGCGAGCATCCAGACCTCCTCTAATGGAGAACCAGAGCAAAGACATTCATTTAATCACAAGCCTTTCTTTCAAAGCAAACTGGCCGAGCAGCAGAGGATGAGAGGCTAATGACCCATGAGCAATAAGCAAGTGTTAGATTGAATGTACTCAAGAACAACAACAACAAAAAGAAAAAAAAAAGCTTTTACCAAATAGCGTATCAATATTTTAAAGCTAAAGCTCTGTGGCAACCCCCTCTAACTGGATTAGCTGTGTGATGTGTTCTGACAGTATGTTGTTAGTGATACTCCATTTGCTTTGTCTGTCATCTGATTTTCCCTTGGTAATCCACAGAGCACCGTTATATTTCATAATTTGTTTTGCTATCAGGGCTGATTTGTAAATGTGCACATTCTAATTAGCCATAGCTACTGTTTCTAATTTATTAAATATTAAATGATTCCTGTGGTGGAGTCTTTCTTCACATCCCCCAGATGAAAGTTTGTGGTATGCAAATTCAATTGCCTTTTAGATGTCAGCGGTTTTTTAAACGTCCCATTTTGCGAGTGGAGCCATTTTCCCCGTGTTGTGTGTCTGTCCTCAGTTCTCCCTGAGTTGATATTTATTCATCCCCAGTTGTGTTTGGGTTTTCAACAGAAGTTACAGGCTCTGGTACCACTGCTTTGTTTAACTTCATTACTGCTGTCTTAATAATCTGCTTTGGTCAGTTAGAAGAAAGAACGCTTTGCATACTCTCTGAAGTTAACTGGCAGGTTAGAGCACAGACCTGTTTTTTCCTATGGATCCATATTGTTTAAGCTTTACGTGAAGCTTTATGTGCAGTACACACTTCAGAGCCTTCAGGTTTGTGCCTTTAAACTCATCGTATGCATTGGAAGCAAATAACAGGAAGTAAACTTTGATTTAGTTTCTGCTCGAGGCAGCTGTCACACCTAAATACAAATTAAAACTAAAAATCAAGGCGTAGCTGTCCCCATTAGTTTTATTTGCATGACATCTATTGTGACTGTCCGTCTGTCATAATGTCTGAATAGAAGTATGTAGAATATAATCTGAGCCATTCTACATGTTTGAAGCAGATACTGATATTATCCGCAGCAGTGGGCCCAGGCGTATAAACACGAATGTCTCGGTGTGAACAGTTTCTGTTACGTCATCGGGGATGTTTATTTTCAGTGTTGCCAGCTTAGCACTCTTTCTTGATTTGCTGACTTTTCAGACCCTTTAGCATCTTTTTTTTTCTTTCGACTTTTTGGACAAACCTTAGCTTCTCTCTGTAGCAGAGAGTGGGCAGTGTTTCCTTCCACAGGCCTTCCTCTGTGTGTCTGCACGGCAGCTAACAGAGATGAGAATGAGCTTCTAACTTTCTCTCTGAGTAACTGTTTTACATGCAGACATAGCTTCTCAGCACAGCTGTGGTCTGTAACTTGTGTGTGTGATGATTTTGTCAGACGACATCAAGGTTATAAAATCAGGATTTTAGCGGAGCAGCAGCTTAGAAATTACTTGGAAGTGACAGTTAACATGTAACTTAATGAGCCATGTTTCAGTCACTGTTTCATACTTGTTCCATTGTCTGAGAAGAGACAGACAAACATGTAAATGAGAACAGCTTCAACGGGAATTCAGCTGTGTTAAATTACTGCAAACAGATAAAGGGAAAAATATGATACATACGGCAAAGCTTTATGTCTCTCATGCATGCACACATGCATACATATGTGTACTTAGATAAGTTGGGAAAATACACTCATTATTGGTGAGGTTGATGGAGTAAGAGGAGCATTCTGAAGACTGAGTTGTGTGCAGTCGTTTCTACAGCATGATGTGATGTAGTCCTTTCACATGTGGAAACAGAACCTGCAGCCTGAAGACAGATATGAGGGGGAAGAAGGCAATGATGACAGAATTTACAGATTAATCATTCAAATCAAATATTTCATTGATTTATTTATTCATTGTACATCTAATCTTAATTTAGTTTTATTTCTATTTTAATATAATCACTCATCTTCCATCACTTCACAGTGAGGGCAAACAGTACAGTTTTCAGATCCTGGAACTTCTTAAGATTCTCTCAGCTTTCTGTGAGTAGGTGTGAGGTGCTTGTTAGTCTACAGTCCTTTCTGCGAGCGTCTTAAGTTACAATGCTTTTGGTAAAGAGGGCCCTGGAGTGTTTTCACGTACTGCAAACCATGACAGTCTACTCGCCTTTGAATCCACTCCTCTTGCCTCTTCATGACTGTTTTCCTGCCGCGCTCTCTCAGTTTTATGTGGTTTGAAATGTTTTTGAATGCCACTTGTATTCAACTGCCAGACATTTATTGAATGCCCACTTATCCCGAGAGAACTTCACACTAATTAAGTTTTAAGAAACACATCCATCAAGCTATTGAGGCAGTTAATTTAGGATTGCAGTGTGAATCTGAATTTCTCCGCAGGATGATGCACATATTTCACACCACAGTGTGCGAGGTTCCCCGAAAAAGTGGATTGCAGACTACAAAAATAGAACATCCTTACTGACCTACTGTTCCAAATTATGTTAGAATTTATGACATGAGTAAATACTGAAGTATACTCTTTAGTGTACAGCATATAGTGGATCTGATTCTACCCACTGCATTCAGTTAAAATTCAAACAAAGGGAACAAACTCTTCTTGTGCCTTTACACAAAAAAACACGACATGGACCTTAAACATACCCACAGTAGTTAGCAACCAAGCCAAAATTTTACCACAATTTTTGCCATTCCCAACTACACCTCCCTTTATTTTAGCTCCTCTCTGTCTCTGCTCTCCTTCCCCTCTGCATAATAAACCTCCACCCAATTTGTCATGAAATCCCTCATTTGCTGGATACTCAGAAAGGCAGATTATGCTTATTTTTCATTTGGACAGTGGGAGATGGAGCCAGGTGTTTGGCAGCAGCAGAGTGTTCAGGTGTAACTGTGCCGGTGACGGAACATGACGAGCAGCCGCAGATGAAGGATGAGGCGTGGAGGATTTTGGGAAGAGGGGCACCCACGACCTGCTCCCTCAAGAATACCCCCACTGATGGAGAGGAGGTAAAACTTTCTTTTGAATCACTTCTTGCTAGACTCAGCTCCTGTTTCTTAATTAGCCAGTTAAAGCCATATTGGAAATCCAGCTGTTAATCGGGGAGAAGAGAGAAATGATTCTGCTTTGCTCAACAAGATTAATTCCTGCCTCTTCAGGCCTGATCCAGAACGAGTCCATTAGATCAGTTGCTTTTGGTCATATTAGTGAATATTGGCATAAAAGTTGCTGAGTTCAGGGTTTGATGAGTCTTATTTCTGTCATTAGGACTTGATTACAAAGCTTCATTATAAACTCTATGTAATGGACATGCTCCTTCATACTGATGAAGGTGTGTTACTATGATCAGGTGACCCAGGTCAGCTGCTCAGTCTGCACATGGCTCCATAAAAGTGAGTGTCAGTGAATGGTTTAGTTGGTTTTCCAAGTGTTGTCCACCAATAATGCAATACAGTGAACAGGTCTACTGTCAAACGTTTGGACAACAGCAGCTATACAGTAAACAAACAAACAAACACCTTTACAAAGGTTTTAAATAATTCCACATTTTGAATAATGACACTGCTGCTGGTGAATGAACCACGGCACTGATGCAGATAAACATCGATTTAAGGTTTCATCATGTATGTTCTAATCAGTGCACAGGTAAGTGATATTGTTTTGTACTTAATTTGAACTTCAGCTGATTCTAAATAGGTGAGCTGGACCATGTGTGGAGTTGTACAGCAAGGCTTGGATCAGTGGGTCACATTATTGTTTATATCTTGTGGTCAAAGAGGACGAGCAGCAGAGAGCGTGATGTTGTGCGTAGTTGGTCGTGGTAATGAGCCGTGACAGGTGATAGGTAGCAATGCACCAATAAAACAGGAGATCACAACATCTTATAAATGGAGGTTTTAAAACAAAGGCCTTAAGGATACATGCAGTAAATTATGGTGTGAAACGAATCTTTAAAAAAGTTTTTATTTATAATGAAAAATTTGTCATGTGGGGAAACGAAATTCATCCCTGAAAATCAAAAAAGCTTCTGAGATTCCAAAATTCTTTCCTGCTTTGGCTTAGAGTTAAACATACTGTCCGCTGTTAAAAATGGAAGCTCATTCTGAGTGCTAGTTATGCACACTTGTATGAAACCTACAGTATCTGTGCCCCAAAATATGACTTGCTTTTATCACCCCCGAAAGAAACCATTGTGTTTTCCTCCTGTAACAAACACACAAATTCATTTTTATTTAGCTTCTTGTCCTTTTCAAGGGGACTCGTCTTCAGTCTTCATCATTATATTTCCTGCCGTGTTTGACATCCAAATCCCCGAGTTTGACTTTTCTTGCAAGTTAATTTTGTGGCAAAATTGCAGCCATGCCTGCAAGCCAGCTCATCTTAGCACACAGCCCCTATCATGTAAGCCCCTGAACTGAAATATCCTCTGCTTGAAATATTGACTTTAATATCTCATTTGAAAAATTCATGTAACCTTTTGATGTTAAATCCATACTCAATTTTGCAGAATGTTATAGGAATATGCAGAAAGGGGATAGGAGGCATTATTATGTTTTTTCCTGCAGAGAAATTACATTTTATGGTTGTAACACCAACCTCCCCTGTGTTCTTTTTAGTCCATGAGGGAAAAAAGACGGGGCCATTAAGGCAAAATGAAAAGAGCTATTGATTGGGCTCTTATGCCTTTTCTATTTGCCTCATTTCCTAAATGCATGATAATAAGGGCTCAGCCACTGAAACTAACAATACTCCTTAATGAATCGAACTCGAAAGAATTATCCTAAGTTTGCATAATGATTCACAGATGTTTCCATCAATGGATGATATGCATTCGCTGTGTTGTTTTGTTCCATTTACCAAATACACGCTCATCTCCTTATAGCATTATGATGCAATCAAGACATTATTTGATGATTTCTGTTTTGAGAAATGTGTGGCTTGTTATCAGAGATGTCTGGGGTGACATTTTTAAAAGCTATCATATTAGAATAATGTCACACTTGATGTATTAGAGCTAATAATAGTCAAATAGGCAGCAGTAGGTTTTAATAAGTTTGGAAAAAACATGCTTTTAGCTAATGGAGTTAGTCTTTTAATAGAGATATGGGCATCACAAAGAGGCAGAGTGAGACACGGACACACCGTTGTCAACTCCACTGTTTTCAAATAGAGATAAGTGTCTTACTCATTTAGAAATTTGCCAATTGTTCACCACAGTTGGTCAAAAAAAAAGGTAGGTCTCATGTTGCCGTGTCATGCAGACATTTTACCGCCTTGCTTCATAAAAGTCAGTGTAATGCTTGAGTTACATGCTGCTAAGGACAATGGGTGATGTCTGTAAAGAGTGTCCTCCTATCGTCTGTGTTATAAGAGCTAACGTAAACCACAATGTGCCGTATTTTAAATGTTAAATAACGTATATGACATTATGTGATTTTTGCCCTCGTAATTTCAGTAGAATGCAAAGTGATTGAAAACGATATTTTCTAACAGTTTTCTCTGTAGTTTTTACCTGATTCATGGCAGTTATATGTTTTTATGCACATTTTATTTTTATGCATGAAAAGTAGTGGATGGAAGGAAAGAAGGAAGTTTGGTTTAGCTGGGGGTTACTGATGCAGCAGTGGCTCGGAGCAACAAATAAATAATACACAGCAGTTTAAGACTTGATATTCGAATTCAACAACAAAACACACACACCCCTCCCCTCAGTGCTCCTTCAGAGAGATGTTAGCATGTGCCAAACTCACCTTCTCCCTCACCCACTGCCTCTTTTCCCCCGTCTCCCCTCCCATTCTTTGTTCTGATAGTTACTGATAGTTATTGTGTTGTTGTGCAGTTTGGTCCGAGTCACTGTTTGTTTCTGTTGTAAGTGAATTTCCAGCGTATCAGCGAAGTTAATTCTATCCGCTCGTATCACCATGTGTCTGCGACGGTTTGTCTCGGATCCGTTAGCTCGGTGTTCAGCTCTGTGGGAAGATGATCCACATCCATAATCCTGACTACAAAACTTTGACTGCTCTTTTTTTTCTGCAAACAAGTGAAACAACCTTTAAAAGAAAAAAAAAAAACAGAACTGGGGTTTAGAGCTGCAGCAGCACTAAGTTTTCTTATTATTGCTTAAATGTTTGTGGCTTGGTTTCCATGGTGTGATCTGAGTTTTTACTGCTCAACAGTTCAAAAGGACGACCTCTATTTACATCGAGCACATTCTCAGTTATGGTGCGAATAAGAACTATCCACCAGTTGTGCAGTGGTTTTAGTGTAAAAAGGAAACATGCGCTCACTGGTTAATTGTGCAGTTGATACACATGATACAAAACCAACATCTGTATCTAGAACACACAGTATCTGTGTTTTGATTTGGCATCTCTGCTTGAACCAGCCGCTCCTTTCCTGAGTTCATGCATTAAAGGCTCAGGGCCCATGTCAGCTGACTGCAGAGGACAGCCTTGCAGGCTGACAGTGGTGGGAATGCAGAGTAAAAAGCAAACAGAGGAGAAGAAGATGGCAATGAGCTGATGTAAGAAAACACTTTTTAAGACACTGAAAAAGTCTTTGCAATTATTTTACGACTCCTGAAACACATCAGAATTTCTTTAATGCCGTGAGGATACACACAAACCAGCAGGTGAGCAATGCTGAATGCAAACAAGACCCTATTTGTTTACAAAGAATAGTCCACAGGGTAACTGTAATTCTGTTTCCGAAGTTAATCCTAACCTAATTAATTCTAGTTGCTGTTTTCTTTAATGTATTTACCCAGCTACAGATGTTTGCACCTTATATCCTTTAGTGTGATGAGCTTGGCCACGTCTGTCCCACTTTATGTTGCTGATAAACTCTTCGGCTACAACAGAAGCATGTCAAATTGCCATAAGTCTCCTTATCAGTGATGTTTGCTGATACACTGATGCTAGGTAAGTTTTTTCCCTCTGGACAAATTATAAATTTTGTGTCCAAGCGGCATATCTGAACATGAAAGCAAGCGAGGTTAGCTCACAGCCCCCACTCCTTTGATCCAAAATACAGTAACACTGTTAAGTGAGATGTTAACTGTAGTGTCTTTGCTCCACAGAATTGTATCGTCTAATTTGCTTTGGCTGTTTGGGTTTGCGTTACCTCAGGCTACGTATTTGCATAATGAGCATTTGGAGTTGGAGCAGTGTGTTGTCGAGCCGGATGCACAGAGGTGAGGCTGAGATGGGGGTTTTTTTTTCAGCCACTCGCTCTTTCAGTAAGAAAACTATAATGTTTTCGTGGCTTTTAGACCCGAATGGGAAGATTTAAAACAGCGGTACTGGTCGATACAAGTGTGGAAGTGATGCCAGTTTCTTTTCTTTCTTTCTTTTTGTCTCAGTATTAAATCTCCAGACAGTACATCACTGTAATCTGATACTTGTACGCTCACCTAGCAAAAACAAGAATGCGGTTCCTGAGCATTCATGTGTCCATAACCCTTCTTTTAGCTGTTGTTGTTAAATCTGATTTTGAAGCAGTTTCATGGCCTCTTCATCACCAGTGACAGCGATGCTCCTTTGTGATGCAGTAATCTCTGTATGTGGCTTTCTTAGCCTTTCTAAGCCAGTGACAAATCCACAGCCACCAGTGTCACCCCTGGTGTGACACCCTGTGGGGAAGTCGTTCAGCTCTGAAAGCAGTGGGCCGGTGGTTAAGCACACGGTCAGTTATACGTGAAATTTATCACTGTGATAGTTTAGAAACAACAGTAGTAGTTTTTAACCAGTGCCAGCTGTACATCGGCTTATCATGGGCCTATTACAGATCTTTGCCTGCTACAGCAGCTTCATAGCAGGACAGTTTACCCTGCTGCTCTCTTTCGCTGTCTCAGCTTAACTCCATCCTCTATCCGGGGACAGTCACCTGCAGAGGGGCAGATGGTCTCGTTTCTCCCACCGGGACTGTCTCGCTCGTGTTGCAGTGCTTTACTTTAAAACATTTTCCCCAGAAACACACATAACATTGTTGATGCTTGTTGTAGAATTAATATCTCTAACAGTTTTAATGCTGCTTGCAGTTTAAATTTGGATGTGTGTGTGTGTGGATTCCATCTTTATCATCTACACATTTTAAATGAAAATTAAGAGTTGGGCCAGTTAGTGAGATTGCTGACCTACTTAGGCAAGCCTGCAGAAAGTAGGTTGTTGGTCAAGTCAGCTAATGTTGTAGTTGTGTTACATCCGTTACGACGGCAACGCGTGTTGCAAGTGCTGCTCTTATACCTCCCTGCCCAGAGTCAGCTGTCACTCTGGGGACTGAACCCACCTTCTGGACAAAGGACAGTTTCTCCAGCCTTGTCCACCTTATGTTTCCCAGCTACAAAGAGGCTCTCTGCTGTGATAATTTCACGTCTGCACCGCTGCTGAGAATATTTCATATGCTTGCGGACACTTTTATTGGCAAATATATGAACAATTTTACTGTCTTATGTACGGCCACATAGCCTCCTCATAAGTGTGGACATGTGTTCCTAGCTTTGAGAAATTTGTAGTAAGCTAAACAGAGACTTTTGACTCGTGTTTTTACCGTAGTCTGCAACAGCAGCCGAAAATTAAGAGAGAAAAACAGAAATGGAAGGAACAGAAAGTGGTCGATAGGACACCACTGCCCCAACCACCTCAAATTTATAGATACATTAGGTTCAATTACTTATCCGGATTCATGCAGTAAATATTAAATTAATACTCTTCATATCCACAAGATGCATTTTTTTCCCTTCGACTAAATTTAACCTGACATTATTTGACTGGACTAAATTTAAATCCAAACAGTATTAAGAGGTTGTTTCTGATATTTTCGGGAAGGTCCGCAGCCTCCTCAGTTTCATGGTTGGACAGTACAGGCTGAGTTACTGTTCAGGCCAGTTCAGAGACACTGTATTTCAAACATGGCCTAACGCTCACTGCTCTGCCATGAATATTTGGCTTTTCCTCTTCAGTGTCAGTTATTATTATTATTGTGATCTAAATATACAGCATGAAGTTTTAGGATCCAAAATTTAAAAAAAAAAAAAAAAAAAAAAAAAATGTACGTTCATACTCTGCTGTAGCCCTTTTCTCCTTGTAATCACTAATTACTCACTTTTACAAATGCAAGTCCTCGTGCTGATGTATGATATTATTCTCCTGCATGCACAGTGGCCAATTTGCCTTGCATGTCCTACATCTCAACTCCTCATTAATATTGCATGATCTTGTTAGTGTCTTCTACCTCTTCTTTACCCCTCAACACCCCAGCTGCAGAAGCTGGAGGGTACATCTGAAAGCCAACTTGCATCTCCTGCTTCTACCAGACTTGCAGACATGGGATAGGCTCATATCCATCCCAGGATTATCCTCCACTGTCTCCCTTCCAAAAAATCATTATATGGAAGTGTCAAAAGAAACGAGATTAGTTCCCTCTTCTTTCCTCTCTGCAGTGGAAAATACATTTTATGTGTGGTTTTCAGCCAAATAAGCCAGAGGTACAGATGAGTAGGTTCTTCTTGACTGTTATGAATGAGGACCGTACAACATTAAGGCAATGACAAAAGGAGGAGCAAGTGCAGGTTTCAAACAGTATTTGAATAAATCATTATCAACTGTGTTACGTGCTGAACACGCAGTCATCTGACCCTGCATCACCCTCATCACTCTCGATAGAAGCATGTCTTTAAAAGATATTAAAATGTTTTCAGTAGCTGTGAATCTGCACTGAAGTGGTGTCCATGTGTGGAAGCTGTCCCTCATTACAGCAGGCAGTCAGGGCAGCAGCATCTATATGCTGTGGTAATGAAGACCCCACAGAGGCCAGGGGAAAAGGCTACAGTGGAGTGGGAGGAGAGGAAAAACAGGTGGAGTGCTTGGGAAAGAAGGTCAATACTGGAAGCGGAATAAAGAAAAAGGGTTAGTAATTAAAAATGTTTGTGCACAACTTCACCATTTCATGTGAGTGTGTGTGTTGTGTCTAAGCTTGCATAAGTTAGAAGGGTGCATTGGCTGAGCAGTAATTATGTATCGCCAATAAACTGGCATCATTTGCATTACTCAACATCTGATTTCTCTGGAGCATTATTTGTTAAAGAAATTAAAGAAATTCAATGGGAATGCCTGCTTCCATAACGGTGGTCTGATGGGTGGGTCTGAGGAGCCTTATAGAACAATGTGCCTTACAGTAAACAATAAGATAAAGAAACACATCACAAAAAAAAAGAAACGTAAAAACAACCCAGGAAAAAATCAACGGTAGAAATAACTTTTCCTGTTAGTAGCTGTGATAAATCATTTTACCACATCGTGTTCAGTTTTCTTCTTTAGCTCAGAGGTGTTTTGAATGTTCAGCTACCTCTAATCTGAGTCCCAGTGTTGAAAGAGTAAAACACAGGACACTCTGGCTTTTTCAAAAGCAAAATATCTGCTTTGACGTTGCTGACTGGGTTGCAAAGTTTCAGCTGGTGAAGAGCAGTGGATGCTTTAGTTTCTGTGATTAAATAATTAAACACTACATTACTACTCACATTTTTAAAATTATGGCCTCGGCTTTTACAGTTCAGTGTTTGTTGTTTATGGAGTAAATGCAGCTGTAAGAAAAGTTAATTGTGTGGTGCTGTCGTAGTCACAAAGGACAGCAGATCATTTATCTGAGACAGAAAAGTATTCATTGTGTTGAAAGCAGCTTTGTGCTCAGTAACTGGCTGACGGAGCACTTCATTCAATGTTTTTCACAACAATTTCAAAAATTTCTAATTTCAGAGTGACGATCTGTAAGTTCAGCTACAACAGTATGTAGAGTTACAGTATGTAGAGCTACAGCATGTAGAGCTACAGTATGTAGAGCTACAGTATGTTGAGCTACAGTATGTTGAGTTACAGCATGTAGAGTTACAGCATGTAGAGCTACAGTATGTAGAGCTACAGTATGTAGAGCTACAGTATGTTGAGTTACAGCATGTAGAGCTACAGCATGTAGAGCTACAGTATGTACAGTTACAGCATGTAGAGCTACAGCATGTAGAGCTACAGCATGTAGAGTTACAGTATGTAGAGCTACAGCATGTAGAGTTACAGTATGTAGAGTTACAGCATGTAGAGTTACAGTATGTACAGTTACAGCATGTAGAGTTACAGCATGTAGAGCTACAGCATGTAGAGCTACAGCATGTAGAGTTACAGCATGTAGAGTTACAGCATGTAGAGTTACAGCATGTAGAGCTACAGCATGTAGAGCTACAGTATGTAGAGTTACAGTATGTAGAGTTACAGCATGTAGAGTTACAGTATGTACAGTTACAGCATGTAGAGCTACAGTATGTAGAGCTACAGTATGTAGAGCTACAGCATGTAGAGTTACAGCATGTAGAGCTACAGTATGTAGAGCTACAGTATGTAGAGTTACAGCATGTAGAGCTACAGCATGTAGAGTTACAGCATGTAGAGTTACAGCATGTAGAGTTACAGCATGTAGAGCTACAGTATGTAGAGCTACAGTATGTAGAGTTACAGTATGTAGAGTTACAGCATGTAGAGTTACAGTATGTACAGTTACAGCATGTAGAGCTACAGTATGTAGAGCTACAGTATGTAGAGCTACAGCATGTAGAGTTACAGCATGTAGAGCTACAGTATGTAGAGCTACAGCATGTAGAGTTACAGTATGTAGAGTTACAGCATGTAGAGTTACAGTATGTACAGTTACAGCATGTAGAGCTACAGTATGTAGAGCTACAGCATGTAGAGTTACAGCATGTAGAGTTACAGCATGTAGAGCTACAGTATGTAGAGCTACAGTATGTAGAGTTACAGTATGTAGAGTTACAGCATGTAGAGTTACAGTATGTACAGTTACAGCATGTAGAGCTACAGTATGTAGAGCTACAGTATGTAGAGCTACAGCATGTAGAGTTACAGCATGTAGAGCTACAGCATGTAGAGCTACAGTATGTAGAGTTACAGCATGTAGAGTTACAGCATGTAGAGTTACAGTATGTAGAGCTACAGCATGTAGAGTTACAGCATGTAGAGCTACAGTATGTAGAGTTACAGTATGTAGAGTTACAGTATGTACCTATCTTGTGTCCATTGTTTTGTGGCTGTTTCACTAGGCTGTACCAGGCTACGTAGAAGATGATTTCCCAGTTCTCAGCAAGGCCTACAAAGCAGTGATTATAGTTTCTCAGTAAATTAGTCACCAATGGACACAACACGAGACAATATTTAATATTTAACTTAAAATGAGACTGTGTTACAGACCCATGACTGAACCACAGACATAGTTTTTGTGAGGTGAGTGGATTCAGACAGTGTATCCCAGGTGTCTCTGCACACACAGGCCATCTGCATGTGGAGGTTTCACTCTAGCAGGAAGAAGAACAAAGAGCTTTTGTTTCAGATCGAAGAAAAGTTCATCAGAAAAAACTGTTTTCATTGGATCAAGGTGTAAAATGTGAGACGGCCCCCATTAATGCTCAGGGTGACTGATATCTGAGGTTAGCAATCAGATCTGGTTCAGATAATGTTTAAAAATGATTCGGAGAGCACAATAATTCCTCTTTAACTACAAGTGCATGATTCAAATGATGTGGTACATCTACTGAAGAGCGGCACACCAAACAAGGTACTACCTTTACTGTGTGTGTGTTTGAATGCGAGTGTGGGGGGGATTCTGAGAACTCTTTGGAGATTGAATTTTGTTAATTGCCATCATCCATCAAGCATAACGTTCATAAATGGAATAGCCATTGGACATTTAAGATAATGCTCAACCAGTATGATGGATCACAGTGTAAGTGCTCGTGTTCAATCTGGTTAATGTCTGAGATAATAATTTAGCTTTAATCAGTCTTATTTTGTATTTTTGAAATCACCACTACCTCCTGAGGCACTCAAAGGTTCTTGTGCTCCACAGCTAATAATGCAACAGTATAAAGCACGTGTAATATGACTTCTACAATCTACCCCTAGTTATTTCCTGTAATAACTGTACTTACATATTGAAAGATGCAGTATTTAACAGCAGTTTACAAAAGGCAGATCACAAATCAGCTTTATCTTAACCTCTAAATATGACAAATATACGACATTATTATCATTAATAAACAGTGGGGACCCACAAACATGAAAATGCAGTGTTGGTCTATGAATCTGCTGTCGGTAAAAATAGGCAGTACTACATTTACTTAAGTACATTTCAAGTATGTAAAATGCTGCTTTCACATATGTACACATTTATTTACAGAAAGCACTGTTCAGATGTTCCAGAGTATTTTCTTAGTATTTACTGTAACGCCACACTAACACGGGAAATATTGCACTTTTTTCTTTTTATTCCACACCAGTTATTTTTTTGTTAGCTATTATATGAGCAGATAAAATACAATGAATATTGTATGAAAATATGAATATGAAAAGTGTTGCACACTAAGTTAACCCGGCTATACCAGCTAAATAAAATGAGTAAACTTAGCTCCGCCACAGTCAGCTGCGTAGCATACGTGTTAATGCATCTGTAATAACAATCCAATAGTAAATATATAAATATACAATAAGGGAACACTGACAGAGGCCATTTTCTCTGCATAGTAAGAGCTTTACTTTAAAATGACGTGTACCCTCTACATGTTTTAAAACATATACACAAGGTCAACTAGAAGTATTATGTTTGTATTTTTATTTTCTCTTTTTGTATTGAGTTGTAATTTCATACCTGCAGACAGATGATGTGCTGTGTGTACATCATCTGTCTGCAGGTATTGATTTGTGTTCTTGGTGCTCACCAGGACATTATGTAGTGGAGAGGACACGGCAGTGGTGTGACTCTCTGTGTGCTGTAGTCGACCAAAGGGAGATATGTTATTGACCAATGTTTCATTCAGTTTAAGACACAAAACAAACAAACAAAAAACAAAGCATCACAACAAAGTCTGTTCACACTTGTTGAATACTGGACCGTAATTGCACCAAACGAGTTTTGATGTCACCAAATAATGATACACAATGATGTACAGACATGTCTTAAACTGAGAAACTGTCCAGCATCAGCAAATGAATCTGAAAACTGAAGTAACATTAGGAAAAACACACTTCTGAGTGGACAGACCCTCAGTAAAATTTGAAATGACATTTGCTTGTAAAGGAGTATTTTTGTGGTATTATGCATACTACTCTTTTCCTACTTACTTACTTTTTTCATAATGTTTGCCTTTATAACCAAAAACAGGGTTAACAATCTGTAACTGATCAAAAGAACTAAACAGTGAAATATAAATAGCCAGTACTGGCTTAATAATGTTCAAGTTGTGACCATCATAGTCTTTGTTTGTTGAATATGAAACGTTCAGCAGCAGAACACACAATCCATCAAAGCTTGTGTGAGAATAAAATTCGTCAGTCTTATGATGAAACTCTTCTCAGCTGTGCTCTGATTTTCCAGTTTAGATTTTGTGATGGGGAACTTAACGCACTGCACATGGTATATGTAATGGGGGTCAGAGGTTACATCAGACGCACACAACCATTTAGCTCTGACTTTCAGAAGACGTAAGTGTCAATGTCAATAAATGACAAGCAGGTGGAGCTGTGAGCAAAGTTAAGCTCAGAAAAACTCTATTAGCATTTTATTTTTTTTTCCAAAGAGACAGACATGTGTTGCTGCTTTTTTCCTGAGAGGGTTCCTCCTACATAGATAGAGCTTATTATAGCTGTGCAGCTTGCTTACACACAGTTAAGTCTATGTAACATCAAGATCTTGCCTCCCTGAACTTACTCCATATCTGGCATAACTGGAGGCTAGCAGTCTCATTTTAATTGATGTTACTTCCACATCTCTGCTTCTTCCTGTGTATTCTGACGTTACTGCTGGTTGGTGCGGTAAGTGACAGCGTGGAGAGGCGCTTCTAATCTGGAGGTGGCAAATAATCAGAATAATTTGGGCTCTGTGTGTGTGTGTGTGTTTGTGTGTGTGGGGTGATGGCCTGTATGTACCACTTGTCATTTTTTCAATTACTTGAGCTGTGGTTAAATGTTCATTTTCAGCAGTCAGCCCGGAGCAAAAACTACTGAGCCCCATTAGGTTTTACCCACAGCCTCACACTCATTAGTTTTCTCCGGTCAGACGAGAGTGAGGGAGAAGCTGGGCCGGCCTTTCTAAAGAGGTCAGGGTGGAGTCTCGTGCTCTGTACAGCCACAGCAGAGATTGTTAAGGAGTTTTCAGCCAGTATCTTACAATAGGAAGATTGCTGTGAAGACGTGGGTGACCTTTTTAAGGCAAATCAGCTCACAGTCCTAATTGACCTTCTCTCTTTTTCCTCCCGTGTCTTTCTTCCTTTCCCTCTCATGTGTAGGAAACTACTGACCTATGAGAGAAGATGGTCAACATGACAGCAGAAAACTAGGGATTATAGTTATGTTTACATCCAGATTCCTGGAAAACTATTACACATGTTCATCCTCCCAACTGCTAATAGGTTACATCAGCTTTTTTTCTCTTGCATGTAGCAAAATGCTTTCAGAGCCGTACAGGCGTCATTAACCAGCGTCCTCTGTTTCCATTGACCTGAGGGATCCTGTCTTGATTTTGTGCTGCTACGGCTCTGCCAGCTAAATGGAGGTTACAGCGAGATGGCATCCATTATTGAGGTATTCAATTCAAATGTCACCCGTTTCCACCTGGCGCTGTTTTCTCTTCCCTAATGTTTGCTCGGGGCATTCGGGGGAGGGGGACACACACCAGTTTTTGTGCCTTGTTGTCTCAGCACTGGGAGCGACTTTTTAGCAGACATTAGTGGGGACGGATGCAAGGTGACACCGCTGTAAGTCTCACCACTTCACCTTGCACTCTGACACATGGATGTTCTCTCTCACTTTCCTTGCATGGTTAGTATCCTCCCGAGCACAAGCCTCTAAAACAAGGCTGATTGTAACTATTCATCATCCAGCCTCCACCTAATTGGAGCAAAAGTAGATTGTAGGGGGCACAAGCCTCTCAGGTGGGTGTGGACGGAATACAGTTCACACAAGAGCTGAAAATACTTCAGGTGCTCACATGGAATAAACCCACTTTCTCTCTAAGTGCAGGTTACTTATTTGGGCACTACAGACTCAGCTCTCATTACCCAGTTACCCTCCTGTCAGTGTAATTCAGTCCTATCATCCCTCAACCCAGTTGAAATTAACAGGTAATTTGTAAATGTCACTTTAGGTTAGACACCTCATTTTCTTCCGTTTCCAACAATCCAGCGCCCACCAGCTAATTTTTCTTGTCTTTTGAATAAGATTTTCATTCACAAATAGAGTTATGGTCCAGTAAATAAAGGAGAGTAATTGATGAGAGGAAAGAAATGTGACTTACCATAACCTATCACAGTCAGTGACACACTACCCAGGATTCCTTTAGTGACCATAATGCTGCATGTCTGCTGAAATTCTAAAGATGTTCATTTGAGCGAACATCTGAAGTGAAATGATTTGTAATGAGATGGAAAAGTACCGTTAGAAGTACTGAATTTTTCCACACACAAACACCCACCCACACAAACACTCTCACGGACTCTACAGCACAGATCTTTTATGAAGTAATGGACAGAGACACACAAGTTTCACCCAGCGTGTACAGCACTGTAGAACTCTGCTGTGGTTGGCTGTCAGATGGCAGGCAAAGTGTATTTTTAAAGCACGTTTCATGCAGAAATACAATTCAATGTGCTTTACATAGCACACTCAAGGCATTAAACAAAGAAACAGCATAAAACATTAAAATGCAAATTAATATGTTACAGACAGTTTTAAAATGACTTAAAAAAAAGAAAGAAAGAATGTGCCGGACTACTTTTTGGCTGGCAGCAGTAACTTTGTGTATCCTCGGCTGGTTGCCTGGCAACTGCTCAGAGCAGAAACTAGGTGATGAACATAGTGGAGCACTTAGCCGCTAAAGAGACAGACATTCTTCTCATGGGCTCGGTGGAGACCAAAACAAAGCCAAGAGGAGGGGAACAGTTCATAGCTTCTTTCTGCTTTGCCCAAGTAGCCAAAAAAAAAAAAAAACACAGTCACTTAATACAGGTGTAATAACTTTGACCATTAGAGTGTCACAAATAGCCGGTGTAGTGACTGTACACACAGTAGCTGTAGCTAGCTAACATCTTAAGTAGGCTTGCTAACCTTCGAACTAAGCTACACAAAGGAACAACAGACTCTTACATTTGCCCCTTTCTCTGCATCGTGTTATCTTGCTCTTTGTTTTAACCCAGTTTATGATAAAATTATTCTTTATTTTGTTTATTTATTTAGTTTTCAGCTTCTAAATCATAAAATTGTCATTGTAGCTACAACAAAGTGTACACCATAGCTGCTATAACTGAACACCAGGTTCTATAGAGACACATTCATAGGTGAACTGCAGTTTTCATAAAAATCAATGGCTGGTTTGTGGTCTGACAGATTTCTAGCTGTAGCACTGTGTTTTTTTATCATGCAGACATATCCAAACAGAGGCTTCTGATCATGAGAGTAACAGTTTCACCTGTGGAGGCATTCAGGCTCCATGATACTGACAAAATTAGATCTTAGCACCTTGGTACCATTAGTGTGACAGTGTTTTAGGGATGGCTATTGGTGCTTTCCTGAGATATTAAAGGTTTTAGAAATGGATCATCAGGAACGTTGAAATGATGACCAAGAAGGTAGAGGGATGTTTCCTTTCATTCAGCTGGAGGAGTCTAATAAGGAAAATTGTTCCATTACAGTAATGCAGCCGTTAGGACCCTGAAAACACAACATTTAGGCTACATCACAATATTGCAACAGCCAAAATCCCAGATAATATCTGCTCTCATTTTAGGATATTATATTATATTGATACATCGCCCAGCTCCAGGTGGCACAAGCACAAAATTTGTTGTTAGCAGTAACTCAATCAGACAAGGCATAATTGGCTTTCATACATGAAGTATTAGTTATCAGGGGATCCACATTTTTGAGGGAAATTGCATAGAAAAGCATGCAAACTGAGACTGAATGAGAATTACTACAGTCTCGTAACATTTTCAGCTTTTGGACTTTAAACTCATTTTTCATATATAGTCTCTGAGCTGTTACATGACCATCACATGACCATCAAAATAGCATTCAAGCTAATTCCCCAATCAGTCAGTGCTCCGGCCAAGTGGAGTTCAAGACTGATTTCACCATGTGTGTCTCCAGCCTAAAAGCCTCTGTGTGATTGATAAACACGAGAATTGAGGAGACATTCAGACTGGGAAAAGGCCTCTCTCATTAACGATATGGTGTTCGTAATGAAGAGGAAATAGAATTAGCACTGAGAAGGATGAAGGGGAGCAAATTGCTGTAAATATTGTAAAGGCTGATTGGCAACCTCCTCCTCCAGCCAGAGCAGAAAGTCATTATGTGGGTTTTGGATATAGGTTCCCCATGACCGCATATTTATTATCTATCTAAATAGAATCACTTACCTCTGATGCTGCCTCTGATAGCCAGTCACCACAAATATCAGTTCCCCCGGTGCTGCTGCTGGCAATTTTACATAAGGCCAAATGATGATGCGCGCAACCAGACAGAATTGCATTTTGCTGTTGACTTGGTTCTTGTTTTCCTATGAGAAATAACCGTTTGTGGGGAGTTTTTTTCTTTTTTCTTTAAGAGTATAAACCCGACGCTGTTTGACATGCTCCATGGTGGAAAATCAGGTCATTGGTGGAGAGTCAGAATACTTTTTAAAAAGAAAATGCCTCCTTGTATTACCATGACTACGATGTGGCTATAAGCTTCCTCTATGATCCCATATCTTTATTCACTGCGCCCTGTTTGTCAGTATGGTGCTGTTTAGCTGTATTTTTTCTGTGCAGCCTTTGTTCAGGCATTAAGAGTTATGGCAATAAATATACGTATTACAACTGGGGATGCAGCACAATGCCTATTCATGAAGGCAACATATGCAGCTCTTAAAAACATGTATGCACATAGGTATTGGCCCATTTGTCAAGCCAGGAGAGCTAATTATCTCATACCACGCGATATTGTTTTCAAGCCATGCATTTCATTTTGCAACATTAAAACATACGTGGTGGAGGCAGCAGAAATGGTTTCCATGAGTATGAATGCATTAGAAAATTTTGGGAGGGGATGTTGTATTAGAACTCCACAGGGATATCAGCATGCTACACCTCTTTTGGTTTGTCATTCATCTTCCTCCGTGAGGGCGGAGAAAGAACCAGTGGGTAGTGACGCCTTCAGCCAACTTGGCAGGTTAATGAAGGTAATTTGATTTCATACATAATGGCTGCCCATGCCACGCAGGACTTAATTGCGCTCGGTGTCTGGGCGTCATTTCGCGGTACCAGCCGAGGCCGTGTATTTCCTGAAGGTTGTGCAGAGGCAAACAAGTTCCTGATTCAAGTGAGATGGAACCGATAGCTCTGTTTCATCTGCTAATAGTTTATCTTATTTCCCAGGCAGCAGTGAGCTCTGCTCTCACAGTGTGGCGGCGGCGGCTCGGTTTTAGTGAATCAAGCAAGTTCATTATTACCTGGCAAACAAACACCATAGTAGGCCTTACAGTCCTGGGATGACTCTAAAGGAACATGCTGGTGTTAACACTGTCCTATTTGTTACACCTCAGTCTGATATTATCCATGTGGAATCAGTTTTTGTGTGACTTTGCTGTCGGTGTTTGGAAGGTTCAGTCATCTTAGGCTCAGCGGGTTGACTTGTGGAAGCTGTTGAGGGAGAATCCATAACATCTACGAAAAACATACCATTAAGATTTTTGGTCCATGTACAATATGTGATGAGGTAAACTTAAAACTTTCTTTTTGTTTGTGTTTACATCTTTGGGAGACACTGTACCTCACGCTGTACCTGTCTGACAGAGAGAGAGAGAGAGAGAGAGAGAGAGAGAGAGAGAGAGAGAGAGAGAGAGAGAGAGGCTCCTGGATTTTATTATGTTTTGTCAAGATTTGTAAAACAGAATAAAAATTATCCGAAGAAAACTAAAATCACAAAATAATGATAGGGTGGATGGAGTCTGATACATACTATCCTAAAATTAATTTGAGCTTTTTTTCCCACCTTATTATTGGATCCTAATCAGTACTGGGGTTCAAGCTATTTTCCTAAGACCTCTTCATTTGATCATTATCTACAAAGCCGTTGTAGATATTATAGGCCATATTCCTTTACTCTGCCATACAATCTAAATGGATCTTGTTTCAAAGCCTCAAGGACAGTCTGTGATGAACTCGGCTAGATTGCACTTTCCTTCTTATCTTAATCTACAGTGGTGTCAGTAAACATCATAATGCAAAGATCAAAATAATGTTGTTTTGCACGAGTTACAAATAAAACTGTAGGTGTTCACACCAAAGAAATTCATGACCATGACTGTCATACATCTGTCAAACAGACATCCACACTCCACAATCAGTAGTCAGAGAACAGCCTTTTTGTTTGTGCTTGTGTGAGTTGCTCTTCAGTGAATTGTCTGGGAGGATGTGAAATGTCTGTGGGTCACTGCACAGGGTGTAGCAGGGTTACCTGAAATCACTTTTTAATGTCACGTTACATTCAGAAGTTAGGTTAAATATATTTTATACCAACTTTATGGGTAACAGTGTAAAAGGAAGTGACTAAGACTGTGTAACAAGGATCACACACCTGGTAACTGAAGAACAGATATCATGGACCATGGTGCTGTTCCTGTTGAGGAGTTTGGTACAGTCCATTCTGAAACAGTTTAAAGAGTCCTCAGAGAGGTGTCAAAGTGCTGTTGTTGTTTTGGGTTAACAATGAGGCATTGCATCGTGTTGGCAGGGGCATGAGGATTTGTGCCAGCAAACAAGAGTTTAGAGCCAAAGCAGTGCAAATGTACAAAAACAAGCAGTACCTATGTACAAATGCATGTTACCTTTAACCCGCATGAGCCCGGCTCACAATCTCCAAATGAGAGTTTGCGTTGGCCAGTCTCACTGTCCTCTTAGAGTATAACAATGTTCACTGAGTGCCAGGCATGAAATAGAAAGCCGCTGGACTCAGAGTGGATAAACACTGCTACAGATTATCATAATATCTGTCTAAAAGCCTGGTTCTTCCTCACCTCACTGCCTACTTTTACTAGTGGCTGTACAATTAGCAATCACAATCCCTCGCTTAGTTTGTGTTTGCCAGGCCCGACATCAAGCCTTTTTTCTTTTTTGCAGTCACGTTATATTTGGGCATTGTTTTTCATCCACATCACACATGTAGGTGTTAAACTACTGACTATATTCAGTCCAACCTACACTCAGCAAAGTACCGGGATAAACGTAGCTACAAAGAAATTAGAGTTACTTGACATCAGGGCTGTGGCAGTGAAAAAGATGGGGTACACCTTATTTTCAGTTACTCTCACAGTCACAGATTGATGGTCGTGGTAGAATGGACAGATAGACAGAGGAAAGAAAAGAAGTAACGGTTTGTAAGAGAAAAGTTAAGCACAAAGCGTCTGTTTTAAAATTTCCTAGCACACATCAGTGGAACAAACAGACGTACAAACAGTTAGCCCGGCTCACCTGTTCAGCATCTGGTAACGTTAAAGTGACAGGCAGAAGAAAATGAAATGAATGTGATCAGTAAATAAACGCCACAGAGGCTCTGAAAGGGGCTGCGGCACATTTTTTTGATGACAGCAGTAGCTAACTCTGCCATAATGGTATTATTCTGTATTTTCTGGAGCCAAGCGAAGTTGAAGTGTAATGGCACTGAGAGAGTTGAGTGGTTTGTTGGAATGAACATTTTTTCCTTTTAGTTGAATACCACACACCTGAATGTATGGCCTGATGGAAGGGGCTGGGTCCTTGACCCATAGTCAGCATAATAATACTCATCTGCTTCATACATACTAAAATCTTTTATGTTCCTCACAGATTTTTTTTTTTTTTTTTTTTTTTTCTGGGACTCTGGTTTATTCCAAGCGTGTGTTGGACTCTGTTTAACTCTGACAATATGTCCAATCTGTTTTGGAGAGGTTGGGCCGATCCACCTCAGCTTGGCATCACCTGTGACCATGAGTGTCCAGCCGCCGGCCACTGGCCAGTCTGGGCTTCACGTCGTGCTGGGCAGCACGTGGTAAATTTGTGTGCTCTGTTTAGAGAGAAGTAATCAAAGCTGATGTTAGAGACAACACAGACGGACGATTCAGACAAATAAGTTCAGATCGGTGAATATTATTATGATGTTTACAGCAAAGTGCTTGCATCCTGTGCACCGGTTTGTTTATCACTGTCTGCATAGTGGACAATTTACAAAGTTCGTATATTCCACTCACCCTCCACCTGAATCTGAGTTTTAATCCTTCGCCTTTGTATTGGTTCAGTGTGACTGGGTAATCACGTCAGGCCGACTGTTTTTTCAAATGTAGAAACTTTCCTTTTATAAGGTCAACATTCATGGTTGTTTGGCTCCATAATCTACCATAAAGCCAAAGCCAAAGTCCACTTCTGAAAATGGCTCATTAAGATTTTGATCAATCTTGTACTTTCGGTGAGACAGACTTAGGAAATGCCATCAGAAAATTGCATTTCCCAATGACATTAGGCGCCCAGTTGACCATCCAATTCCATGTGTTTCTATTGAGATGTTAAGATCTGATATCATTTGGGTCAGAAAACCTGCTTTTTTCTCTAAGTGAGGCAATTAAATTTCCTTGATGGTCTCTGAGAGCACTTAGCTTAAGAGAATACACTTCTAAATCAAAAAGCTTTCAATCATCTAAAATCATATTTGGGAGAAATCTGCCCCCGAGTGTAGTGTCACATGCAATGCTGCTGAGCATGTGACAGACTCATGCTGAGATAGGCCATGTTGGGAAAGGTTATTGTGCGTGTCTCTGTGAGCTGTGCATTGGCTGCGACATGTTGTTTGTCGGAGTTACCGTGTAACTTCATATCAATGACAGGACAGGAAAAGAGAACCTAACCTTAGCTGAGGAGACGCCTGCCAAGCCGAGACAGACAATTTGAAAGGACAAATATTTATGGATTGCTGAATTGATTCCATTTTTTTCTGTCACACTGGGATCAAATATGTCCAATAGTTGCTATATTAGATTAACAGAGAACAAGTGAAAGTTTCAAACAATCCTTTGAATGACTGGTATTTGGGGCAAGCCGGTCAGTGGATGATGCTGTCAACGTGACACTGCCCAGGTGTATATGCAAGGATCCTGTTTGTGGACTTCAGCTCGGCGTTCACCACCATCGTTCCAGAAATCCTGTCCTCCAAACTCTCCCAGCTCACTGTATCCTCCACCATCTGTCAGTGGATCACCAGCTTCCTGACAGGCAGGAAACAGCAGCTGAGGCTGAGGCTAACTGTTCGTATGCGTCTGGTATACGTCTGGTATACGAACAGTCAACACTGCTCCCCCTCAGGGATGTCCTCGCCCCACTACTCTTCTCCATCCCAAGGCCCAGCGGAGGGTGTTCTTTCCTCTGCAGCTGAGGAAGTATGATCTGCCACAGGAGCTGTTGAGCCAGTTCTACACTGCAGTCATCAAATCTGTCCTGTGGCTTTGGAGGAGCCACAAAACAGGACAAGATCAGACTGCAGAGAACAGTAAGGACAGAAGACGAAATCATGGCTGTTCCTCTGCAGCCAGGACCTGTGCTCTGCAAGAACCAGGAAATGGGCAGGAAAATTCATTTCAGATTCCTCACACCCTGGATTCAACCTTTTGCAGCTCCTCCCGTCTGGTTGGCACTACAGAAACCAAAACCACCAGACCCAGGAGCAGTTTCTTCCCTCATGCCATCACCCTCATAAACACCTGACCAGTATCACCTGCCATGACAGCAAGAGCTCTGTTGTTTGTTTGGCTGAACGACATGAAAAAGTGAAAACAAACTATGTGTGCCGAACAAGAGTAGGACAAAGGAAGTAAACAGTACATCCGGTGCAGAAAACAATGATCCCGTTCTCTGGTGTGACGTGTGAGCAGTCGGTGCACTCACAGTGTTTGGGCTGGAGCAGACGTTACGTCTGCGTGGACCCTCAGGCTCAATTTATGTCATGAGGAGATGCAGACATGTAAAGCATGACTTGGCCCTAATACACTAACATCCAGGACCCTGGTTTTTGAAATACTACACAGTGCATGCCCATCCTGAACAGAGCTTTGTATTAAGTAAATTGTGTGGTGAATAATAAGCTCCTTGGTTTTGGGAGTAAGTACTGCTGGTGATAGTAAGCTAACGCTAAGCTAACCAAACACACTGTTTAATCCTTTCCTTACACTTTTAGAAAAGCAGGATGCAGGTGTTTGGATCATGTGACTGACAGAACGAAACGTAACCAAGCGATTTCGAACAATTTGAATTCTTAGATCGTATGAATATGAATAATTTTAGTATTTGTTTTTGAATATTTAATATTTCTGTCTGAACCCTTTTGACCCCTGATGGCTATTGAAAGATATAAAAATGGGTTTCTAAGTTAAATATTCCAATAATATAAATTGAGTGGTGTTTGAATTTCAGCCTTAAGATACATTTTCTTTCTTATTCAGAAGATTCAAATTCTTATAGCCGTTTTTGCCTACATATCTGTGTAGTCCTGGCAGTGTGTGTGTGTGTGCGTGCGTGTGTGTGTATATATATGTATATATGTATATGTATATATATATACACACACACACACAACATAATGTTTTTGTTCCAATATTTTGTGGCAGTATTAAAAGTTATAGTAAACGAATGCAGCACATAAAGAGCTTTAGTTACTGGAGGTGAGACCATCTGGCAAGTCTGAAATAAATGACTTCATTCTCTAACTACCTGTTCACCAGTTTACCATTCTGCTCTATTTTACGACAGCTAATTAGGCAGGTTTTATAACCAGGTTTACTTAACTCTGTCATGCAAGGATAAATTACCATTTTGCACTTCTCACTTAATCATTCTAATTACCACAGGCAATTTATCAGGCTGTCTTCAGGGTATGAATAATTGGAAAGATTATTAGATGAGAGTATACGCTGTACATATCAGGATATACAGCGCGTGTTAGAATTTATCCTAAGTTTTGAGATTTGAGATTCTGATGGGGACAGAGAACGTTAATTTTTACAACAAAACAAAATACACTTCTTCATATTACAGTCAATAGCTTCACAGTCTAATGTGTCAGATGCAGCCATTTTACAGTTATTCACAGAGTCAGTCCTCCTTCACACAGATCATCAGCAACAGACAGAAGGCTCGCTGTTATGCAGGTTTACACATTTTAATGCTTGTGTGCATTGGGAATGTGTTTGGGAGGGGCTGGCCCTTTGCTGACTTTGTCCTGACATTCATTGCCACACTATATCAGCAGTGAAAGAGGGATGCATCAGACGCCCTCTCCACACAGATCAAAGAGGGGTGTGCCATGCTGCTGTGGGCTTACTTGAGAGACTACCGACATGAAAATACCACATCCCGGTCCTCAGTGGGGGGCCGGTCTATAATTGTGTCTTGTCAGACCTCCAAAGTCCCTCTCACAGCTTCGTACCTGACATTTTCCTCCAATGAATTTATTTTTCATTCTTTGGTATTTTGGCAGTGGTGCCACTTGTGACCAAATTTAGCTCTTTTCTCCCACCGTGTGTACTGTGAGCCAATGATAAAAGTGTGTGAAAATTCCACTTTGTATGAAAAAAGAATGTTCACCCCATCAGGAAAAGGTCACATCAAGCAGCTGATGAACGGCCAAATGCACCAGCATTGTAAGAGTTTATGATTCATTGGTTTATATGAAAAGATTTAGCGAGAATAGAAACTTCAGTGTAACTCTGAACACGAAGAGAGCAGCCACATCAGTGATTCATCTACAGAATCAGATTCACTATGAAGCCATTTTGTGTGAAGCAGGACGTCTATGTGGCAGATGTTTGTTTCAACTGCATCAATTTGAATAAAATATGAAATAGTGAAATAATTATCCACAACAAAGATTTCAAACTCTATTCACAATGATGGACATTTAACTGTTTAACATACATAACACAGGCATTAAGGTGGCAATGTAAGTATTTTAGTTTAAAGGTGCCATATGTTTTTTTTTTCCATAGCCAACGTTAGCATTAACAGCTCTCCACTCACCAAGAGCTTCAGCCATCTTTGGGTTTACAAGGCAAGAGTTTAGAATATTGGCCAGCGGCTTCCTCTTCATCCTATCATGGCGGATTGGGGGCAGACTGGAGCCCACAGTCACTATACAAAGTCATTAGGCACTGGTGCGTAAATTGCGTGCTGACGTACAGCAAACACAGTGTTTGGGTCAAATAATCACAGAACTGACCAAACAATATAATTTGAATTATTTCACCTTTATTGATGAAACAATGGGCCAGGTGGAGCTGAAGGACAGCCTTTAGCAATGATGAAATAATCTTTCAGAAATATTTCAATTTTACTTTGTACTATTGTTTATTTTATTCTTCTCTTATTTTTATTCCTCTCTAAAAGTCATTTCCTCTGACAGCATTTTTCAGACTTCAGTCTTTTTGATCTCATCATCTGTCACAGCTGTAATTCTTAGCTGTTTGGCAGATTTTCTCCCTGGTTCGTTTCTGCAGTAAAGATGTTGGGAGGCGCTATGAACTCATTTTCACTCGTCATTCATTTATTTTCTCTGTGGCAGCAAAACGTGTTTCACCAGCATTCAGAAGCTGCTGCAAGTTAAACTGGGCTCACGAAACACATTGACTAACTGTGAAAGACTAACTACCGCCAGACTAGAAAACATTTGCCAGCCTAGCAACACTAAGTATACAGACAACCCATAATGCAACACTCTGTAAAGGGCGAGTTACCCTTGTATTCTCTCCATTCAAAAAGAATATCTGATGTAATGAACATGAAATGAGTATAAGATGACCCCCCACACTTTTTCAAACCTAATTTACAGAGTAAATGCAGCCTTAAATTCAGGCCACAGGGTTATCCCTTCGCTCTCTTCTTCTTAGCCACTGCACCAAAATCTTAAAAGGGTAGGAGGATGTGAAATCATGTGCTGTAAGGCCCTACAAATTCAAATAGTACAAGCTGCTAAATGTACTCAAGCTGCTAAATGACCTCAGTCCAGTCTCATCTTTGTCCTTTTTTACTGTATAACAACAAAAATAACAGCACCTGACATACTGAAACTGAACTGTATGTCGCTAACTGTATCAACACCGTGATCATTTCATGCTGTAGCTTGTCTCAGACTATTCAGTGCTTCAGCCCTTACTTACTGTATTGCTCCTTGAAATCTCCCCGCGCTAACATGCTGTATGTTACTGAGAGGACTGAAGATTAGCATATGACATGACAGATTACATTAAATCATGTCTGCGCCGTACTTTATGACATTAGCCTCTTAGCCCAGGCATATAGATGCATGCAAATGCTCCCCCAAACCCTCTTATTTAAATCTGCTGCATGACATGGCACCTTTGATATGATTATTAGTCATCTAAGCGACTTGACTTCACCCTCATCTGATAGGAGATGTCAGCGAAGGTGAGAAATGATGGCCACTTTGAACGCAAACCTTGACAAGCTGCGGTGCAACGCTGAAAAGCAGACGTCTGACTGAAAATGTTTTCAACAAAGGATGTCCACGTAGGGACGTTTATCTAGATGATTTCCTCAGAAAATGTTTAGGGCTGTGGACGAAAAGCGTCACTGTCTCCTCAAATGTCTTAAAAGAAGAAAGTTGTTGAGAATGTGGTTGTTCTTTTCATGCTGCCCAACTCATTAGTAACAGAAGTCAGTCTGTCTCAGTCATAACTGATGCCCAGATGGCTCTCCAATCTGCCCCATGTAAGGAGTGAATCATCATAATCACACATAATCTGCTGTTTAACACATGCCTTTTGCTTCAATTTTTAAAAATTATGCACTAAAGTAATACATAAATCAAACTCTTCCTTTTTTAGATCCTGAAATGACACTCATCACGTGGACTGAAAGAGTTCAGCGTTCTTGATATTTAAAGCATGTTCCATTGTCAGTCACATCCAGTGTTTGCATATTGTGATACCCAGTCCTACGTCCTCGCTCTTTGGGGAGGTAGGGATTGTAGATACTTCTCTCCAATTATTCCCAGTGTCATTGGAGAAGCCCCCAACACCACTCGAGTGTCTTGTCTGTGCTCTGTGGTCTTTAATCTTAATTATAAAGCTATCATTACAGCATGAACCCTGGGCTGCCAACAGTGGAGCCCTGGGCTCATCTGCTCCGAATCAATCAAACTAAGTTCTGCACTGGAGGACTTTTTCTCTTTTTTCAGTCAGGTCATTTTGATTCTCCCTTATCTCATTTTCATAATTATGCTTGTCCCTTCTCTAATGGAGTGAAAATGCTCTACCTCCAGAAGCTTTACATGGTCAGGTCTGAATATTTAAACTGTGCTGCAACCTTGAACATCTGACCTTGCTTTAGCACTTTGTGACAGTGAATAATCCAAAAGATCAGAGCTGGTTCCCTGCAGTACTTGTTAACAAAGGCTTGTTAATAGAGGAGGATGAGACAGGAACAAAATAACTTCAGCAGTTTATTGTTTATGAGAAGGTGTTAGATATGGAGTTATGTGTCGGCGAAACGCCCTCATTCACACTCAAATTGTCAGCCTCTGCTGTAAATCAAAGCAGTTAAATTGGATGACAGAGAGAAAGTTGGCAGCAGTCAATGACAAATTCTCCCTATCTCAAACGCGGCTGACATCTTAAAGCTGTGATCAAGTGGAATGATCAAAGACATTCAGAGCTCCATTGAGAAGTAGGCTGCACTGTGTTTGTGGTGGGTGATGGTGTTGGTAGGTTCATAAAGTAAAACTGAAATCAAAATAAATCTTTTGCTAAATAAAAAAAAAAAAAAAATCAATAAATAAAAACTAAAAAAAGTAGTATATATACATCCTCCATCAAAATAGTAATTACAATATAGTAAAAATTCTTATTATTATTTTATTTTTTATTTTTGCTGTGGTAACGCCCCTACATCCTAGTTCTCCAAGTGTTGTAAAGTTTTTGCTTATGAATGACAGTGTTGGTACTGTAATTTTGTTGGTGCCATATTAGAGTTTGTAATATGACAGTTCTACCGTCACACAGGCAGCTAACTAGCTGGGCGCGAGGTTAGGGGATTACTCGCTGTTGTGACTTCAAGTCTGGTCATTTACCACAACTGAACCCATGAACCAGAGACAGTTAACGTTAGCTAGACTGAGTGCTGGTGCATATGGGCGTAAACAATCTCCACAGTCTGCCGGAGTGAAACTATGGAGCGCCTTTAAAAAAATGAGTAAAACTCTGAACTCACTTTTAAAATCTAGCAAGCTCGCAGCTTAAAATCAAGCTGTCTCCTGTTATTTTGATGTTAACTTGGCCAGCTAAAATAACAGGCTTCCACTTTCTCAATATGCTACAATAACTAGCTAGCCTTCCTCGTTAGCTGCCACTTTGCAAATGTGATTCAAACGTATGAGCAGGGCGGGTCCTCCCAAATGTTGAATGTTATAATAGACAGTTAATAACCAGCGCTACAGTATTTATGCTTGCTGAATACAGTATGATGTGCTCCAGTAGAAATGCACAGTGACAGTCGACAGTGTGTTTTCCAGAAATGCCAACGCTCAAATGTCAGTCAGCTGCTGCTGAAGGAAGCGTCCAGCCAGTGGCCTGAAGCTCAGACTCTGTTCCCATAAATATGTCCAGAGACGCTTTTGTACTCTTTTGATTGAAAATGTAAATATATAAACAATAGCTTCAGTATAATTACATTTCCTGTTCCCTTTTTACCAGAAGTGTGCATGTTACATATCTGTGAACCCAAGAAAAAAATGCTTTAATCAGTTCTGATGTTTGAAGACAGAATTTATGTGTGTGTGTGTATCCTCCTAGACTCTTGTCATAATTTTCATGAAAGATTCAATACCCAAATATCGAGTCACAGTTAAACAGATCAGTCTGTGAACTGACGAACTTTGAGTCTACAGTGGAGATACTCAAACCAAATCCTGCACAAAAAAAAGCTGTAAGTCACATCAGTTCATCATTAAAGGCGATGAAACAGATCAAAGAATAGATGAACTGAGCTTTTCAACTCTGAACAGGTGCTGCAGGTATGGTGCTGCTTCCCACTGTCCATGCCACCGAGTCACAGCACAAAGGGAAAAGAGCCTGACAAGTGAGCATGTGACAGAAGATTATACTGAGTTCACAGGTCAATTTCTTTAATGCCCAAAACCTTCAAAATACCTTTTACTGCTGTCTGAGAGACAGAGAATGCCTCAGTTTAATGCCGTAGAACCGAGGTCCTCATTGGTTTTAAAATATGCAAAGAAGTACATGCTAACATGAACCACTGCCTACATTATTTATCCTCCTGAAAAATGTTTTATCAGCACCAGGCCTGCTTTACTTTACTTTACTTTACTGTTAAATATTCAAATTAGGGCGGAACTGAACAATCTACCACTCAAAAGGGCTCTTTTACATTTGATTTTAAATTAAGCTCACAATTCTCATATGTTTGGTTAAAGATGATGTTTGGTTCATTGCAAATTCTGCAGATCTGCAATTTCTAAAGGAACAGCCGAAGGCTGAGCTATCTACAGAAATCGATATTTTGTTCATGTGACTCACATACAAGCAGGCAGTGATGATGAGCGATTAATCCAGTGATATGTTCAGTTTAGAGCAAAGAAAAGCTCAAACTAATGTTGATTGACAAAATAAAATACCTTTAAAATCCCTTGTTAGCGTCATGAAATCAAAACATGGTTATTCTGTAATATAATAACGTGAATTCTGAGATTACAATGTGATGTAAGGCGCACTTCACTGTATTTCATAAATTTAGTTCCACTTTGAGTAATTACTTCAGGATGTCAAGGCGTGAGTGTGAACTTGAAAATGCACTAAAGACAGTGTGTGAAAAAACATGTTTTTCACAGTAACAGCAGCATAAGGTCATAAACTAACAGATTCATCTCTCACCAGCGACTTTGTGTCCATCTCTTGGTTTTTGCTGGTTGATTCTTTCCCTGATGTGGATGTTATTTACATGGCAGGAGGTTTTAGAGGGAGAGGGAAAAGCTTTTACTGTGGTTTACATTGGCCATGTATCACTGGTCTTACTAAAAACTAAAGAGCTGTTCCTTGCTTTTTAGCACTCAGTCTTTTCCCCCGCTCTTTATTCCCTAACACCCATCACAAATTTGGTCTGGTATGTGACTGCTAATTTATCCTTTCAATGTATGATATCCTGTCATCTCCTCATTTGTCCCTGAGTGTTTCTAATCTGAGATAATCCCAGTCAAATCCTTTGATTGTGTGTTTGGACCTGATCCATCTCTGAAGAAGCAATTTAATGGGCTTCATGGCACTTGGTGTAAAGTCATTTATCTAGTGGATTGGATGTGAATGCTTGTTTTAATAAGTGCTCTTCATGAATAGTAGGAGACGTGCCATTTAATTAGGCAAAGTATAGACGCATTCCATCCCCTCAACTTCTCCAAGGATCTTTTTTTTTTTGTGGGGGGCGCTAGAGAAGAAGGTGGGAGGAGGTATGAGACTCCTCAGATTTTACATCTGTATAAAGAAAAACCTGTGAGATCTTGGTTTTATAATAGTTGTTATAAGAAGAAGGGGACAATATAAACACTGTCAGTGATAGAAACATTTCCTTGATAAGAAAATGTCAGTCTTTTGTTGCATTAACATTCATTGGTGACGTATTAACAACACATTCTGAAGCAAAGCAATTTTTAAGGAAATATATAGCAAAAACAAGCACAGCAGGGTTGGTGTACTCAGCTAAACACACCAATTGCTATTGTTTTGGTATCGAAAACCGAACAGACAGGTATGCAGTTTACAGCTTGAAATCCAACACTGGGTTTGATTTCTCCCAGAAGTAAATAAAAGCAGGCTTCTCATTTCTAGCTGATGACTGTCAGTATTATCGGCTGAAGTGACAGCTGTCGCAGGCAGATTCGATGAGCTATAGTTAGCTCATGTTAGCTAATCACCTACAGCTAACATTAAAAAAACATTTCACTGTAAAATACATTGTGCCTTTGATTGTGAAAGGTGCTAGTTTGAAAACAAAGTACAGGATTTGTTGATATTAATACTGATAAGACTGTTTATTTTTGTATGACTTATTTGTTGAAATGATCGATTGATTGCTTTGACGGGTTGCTGGGGGGCGTTGCTGGGGGAGCGTTGCTGAGGGGACGTGGAAACATAAATTGGTAAGGGGAAAAAATCAATGGCACAACTGTTATAGGGGAACTTATCTGTACTCAATCAATATTTAGAAAGATGTGTGGGGAAATTCCAAAATCTGCTCATCATTTCCCGGCAGTGAGTGTACATGATGGTTTGTTGCAACACAGAGTTGTTCACCACGTTACTCACACATTTTCAAACCTTGCCAAGCTTATACCATTTTCCCCTGAAGAAAGCAATGCATGATGTGTCTGAAATTAAAAAGACTCTACCTCTGTGCTGTGGTGCAATAACCACTTTCTCACCCACAACATCTATTTTTAGACAGTCTTTACTGAGACCAGAGAAAGCTCTCTGCCAACTTCTTTTTTTTTTGGCTTTTTGGCTTCCTGTTCTGACGTGCCCCAGTGTGCCGCCGTGATTGGCTGCTCACTTTCACAACTTCCTCAAAAACAGAAACACACAGCGATCAGCTGACAGCGAGTGCAGCAGTAGAAAGTGCAGTTATAAGGTTGTAAATTTGGGTTTTGACACACTGATTTGTCTCTAAGTGTTTGTATAACCCCAGCGAGAGAAAACAGAGGAATGTGAGCAGGAAGTGGGGGAAACTGCTGGTATCTGGAAGCACTCAGGAGTGGGTGGAAGAAGTCGTCTTTCAGCCACAGCACAGAGTAAAACATGAGCAGTGAGTACCAACCACTGTCTTCAGCAGAATCATGCAGGAGTTTATTGATAGGTACGTATGTTGCCCTAAAGTGTTATTTACTGTTTCATAAGTAACATGGAATTGATTTGTTCATACATGGTTGGTAGTTTTATCTGGACATGCCCAGTTTCTCTGCCACACAGATGTTACTGCACTGAGACCAGCGTTTGCATCTGTCAAACAAATTAGACTTCCTCTGAGGAACTGTGTTGGAACTTACTGGAACTAAAAACACTCGTATGTCAGAGTAGGACTTGAGAGTTGTTTACAGATCCTATGCTGACTTTCAGCAGGAGAAGGATTACTCCTGAGAGGGAGAGCGTCACTGCTGTTTTACAATATTCTCAGCTGCAAACTACAAACTCTGACTGTGTATCATAGTTTTCTGACAGCTGTGGTTTGAAATAATCGTGTTAAATTATTCTGTCATAAAACCGCAGTGCCGTTGTTTGCGAATGTTTTGGCCATATTATGTATTTTGAAAGTGAAAGTGAGAAGAAGCAAATACATGTCCTGCAGCAGCACAACATAAAAAACATGAGCCTCTCTGCAGTTGTTGATGCTCTGTTGCTTTCTATTTCCAAAACTTTAAAAAATAGAGAAAAAAAAACTGAATTTGTGGTATGTACAAAAATTACAGCAAAAAAAAAAAAAAACAGCAACAAAAGACCCGAGTTGAGTCCAACATGGACTGCTGACGACTGAAGACACACAGAATACAACAAACAAACAAACTCTGTTATCCATAAAACTGCTGCAAGGACAAAAACACTTAGAGATTATTTAACTGACTTCATAGCTGCTGTGCCTTTGCTGCATTACAGACTTACATGAAAGTAATGACATGCACATTTCATTACAGTACATACCTTATATTGAATACATGTGCATCTCTCTTCTTTCAATATCAATAAATTCACCCCTATTTTTAAAAGCTCTAACAGAGTCAGAGTGCCTGACGTCATCTGGCAAGTTCTTGTGAATTTTATCACCCACACACTGAAAGGATGTCGATCCATAACCAGATCTCTGAATTTTGAATATGCATAGTATCATACGTACGCCTTTCTCTGGTACGCCCAAACACCTGGAAATACTCAGAACCACTTTAACCATTTAATAAACTGCTCAATAACCTGTTTAAATCTCGTAATGATATTTACACATAATCCATCTGCATAGTAAGTAAGTACACATGCACATACATACATTTCTCAATATCACTAATATAAGAGATAATTATTTTAAATAAATTCATAATAACTGATGATTTTCACAAATGCAGCTTGTTGAAGTGAATGAATCTGTGCATTATCTGATGTCTGAGGGGAGTTAGGTTTGATTCATCGCTTCTTCTTTTAATTGTGGTCGTTACAAGCTCAAATCATCATTGTTGGAAAGTCCATCCTGTCCATCACACTAAAGTTGCAAGGACCTTAGTTTTTGTGGAGAAAGTTTCTTCTCTTTTGCATCTTGCACAAGGTCAGTTTCAAAAATGAATGATTTTTTTTTTCTTTGCCAAAACAGTATCTTTTAATAACCTGAGAACTTTTGGACTGATTTCCTTTTCTGAGACACCTGATAAATATGGGGCCAGACACATGAAGTGAATCCACTTTAAGCCATTGTCCCTTATTTGTTTTTCCCCTCTTCCTTTCATATCAGTCAAAAGATGAAGATAAATGTGGTGGATGAACAAACTGCAAACTTTTAGGCTTGGACAGAGTTGTGGGTGGTGGAAAGGTGCAGCTCAGTACCAGGCAGATGTCTGTAATATTCAGTCCTCATCATCTCTGCAGTCTCATTCTGTGACTTGGTCCATATAATAAACAGAAAAAGAAAAGGTGGATTTACACTGAGTACTAAAACACTAATCCCTGCTTCCGTGTAGAGGTGCTGTAGCCCATGTGCTTGGAAGTCGTGACAGCCGTGGTGTTTGCTTACCAGTCTCCCAACCCCCACCCAACCCCACCCCATCCCCCACACCCCCATTGTAGCCAGATGGCTGTCACACAGGCGGTTCCTCGCCCAGACCATGCTGATTTCCCATCATTCTTTTGTTAATGAGGTCGTTAGCAATGCAACAAACAATTAAATTATCCCAATCTGGCATTTTCCTCATAGGTTTACTGTATAGCATACTGTACATGAGATGAGATTGCTCAGTTTGACTGCTTCTGTTGAGATGATGGCTTCTATCCTTTTACCATTTTGTTCCTTATTATTCATGTCAGTGGTACTGTGCAGCAGTGGAAGTGAAAGCCATTTTCAGACAGTCAAGTAGTATAAACAGAGCTCTTGACAGGGTTGGTGTTGGTGTTCTCCTCTGTGATAGCAGGAGATCAGTGTCTCCAACTGACAAACTTTGTTTTAGTACATCCTCACCCTGTATGGAAACAACACAGCCCAGAGCTGCCGCTGCTGCTGCTGCTGCACAGAGGAAGTTTTGTTAGCTCTTAAATCGTGTAGAGGGGGTGACTTCAGCCAGTTAGTCGAGCGCTCACCTTCATGTGAAACGCTGCCGAACACTGACACCGCTGACAGTTAATTATGGGAGTCACAGATCACGCAGACCTGTCAGCTTGGCTACGATTGACATGCCGCATGTTTACATCTTTGTTGTAATGTTGTTTTCTAGTTATTTTCACAGCAGCAGTGCATCTGTTATTTAGCTCCAGAAGTGCCTCGGGGCTTGCCATAATGATTGTAAAAGCAGTACAGATTCGGGGGAATGAAATGTTAAAAATGACTTGTGGGTATAATTGGTGAACCTGCCATCACAGTAACTTTGGAAATATTTTTGGTCAGGCTGTTAAAACATGCAGACGGCCTGTTAGCTAGACTGTCATAGTCTATAGGAAAGTCTCTGCATGGCTTCATTATTTTCCTCAAACTCCTCCACACACAAAAATTATTTTGACAATGAGTGAAAGCCGTCTAAACCTGATATACTGTTAGACAGGCAGACGAAAAGGAAGCAAACATATACCTTCTGACACGCAGTGGTGTTTGGAGGTGGTTGGTGTCAGTGACAGGGTGGTAAAGCGAGCGGCCTCCAGACTCCACTCATTTACCAAAAAATGCCTGATTTTTAATTCAACCAAAAAAAGTGTTGAGAAAAAGAAGCTCATCTGGTTTCTCTGTTTTGTGGCTTGTCTCAGAGACATTAATGCAAGCAGAGAAATATGCCGGGTCAGTAATAAAACCTGCTTACACAGATTCTGAAGGGTTACATTAAAAACCTACCCTCTGATTAAAAGATTTTTCAGCTTAAGATAGATTTTCACCTGAAGCAATCCGGTTCATCGAGATCCCCCCAAAGAGACAGGAGCTTCTGAGGCAGCAGTTTATCCCGCATTCAGGCGAGCGCACACATGACAGCCAGCCCTCACTGCTGTCTCCCAGTGTTCTTATGGGATGAAACCAGCGAATCTGGCTCCCAGCTACTGTCCAGTATTTGGCGTCAAAGCTCCTGTTTGGGAATCAACACTGACGATGATATTGGTGAAGTTTACTGTTAATTTAAAGATGCTGGTTGCAGCACAAAGGAACATGAAACAATGGAGGGATCTTGTGGCTAACTCCAGCCTTGGGCTAAGACCACATCTGGCAGTTAGCACATGATGTATTCCACTGCTCACCTTTTATGTCCACTCCTGACTGAACCAGGACGGATCATGTTACTTCTTGACTAACTTGAGTTCAAAGCAGCTGTTGTAAGTTTTGATGGTAGAAAACGACGTGTTGTCATTAACAATTAACAGCTCCTGAGCTAATTCAGAGAAATGATGAAATGTTCTACAACAAATTGTAGAAAATCTTGAAACTGTAGTCGTCATGTTGGTGTGAGTGCACACACCTTCCTGTCTTTGTGTGTTAGACTGATGACCTGTCAGGAAAGTACCCTGCCCGTGGCCCAAGGCACACTGGGATATGTTTTATCCCCATGCAACCCCACACACGACACAGTGTGTGTAGACATTCTCATATTGTCCTGTTGCTGATAATGTTAATGGTCCTGTATCACTGATGCAAGTTTCATTCTGTTTAAATTCTTTTCACCAATAATTGTTCTAAAACACAGAGTAATAAAGGGCATGGTATGTGGCACTTAAAGCTGCACTGATGAATCTTTTGATTTTAACAAAGGGTCAAACTCACAGATAATTATCACCCAACTCTGCAGTTCTTCTCAGCTCAGCGGAGCATTTTAGCATCTTTCAGCTCTTCGTTTCAGTTTTTCTCAGTTTCACTTATGTGGTCACAGGTCATCAGAAACGGATGTCACTGTGAGTCACCGGGCGTCTGCTGCATGTGGAGCTGCTTAATGCAACTTGTAGTCCAACAGTGTAACGAAGCATCGTAGACGTGTGAACTTCCAGTGCAGTGTAAAACAGATTGGCCCATGTATGACTGCTGAACGGCTGATACAGGAGGACAGCATTTACTTTACTGTGCCATCTGTCTGTAACAGGCAGTGTTTCCTATATTCTCTCTAGCTTATCGAGAACAATTCAAAATTCCAGTGTAAGAGATCAGGTTATTTGATAAAGACCCGTCAATTTAATCTTCAATCAGTCCCTAAATGCTTTTTTATGGCAAAGCAGTGAAAATTTAAGCCATGTTGTCCTGTGGTATCTGGTCAGTGGAAATTAAGTCTGATAAATTTCTCTGACATTTTGACAGCCGATGTGTAAAATTACCCCGTAAAGCTTTACAGATTAGCAGAAAGTAGAAAGTGGTTTTTGCCAAAGACAGTATTTTTGGAATCCCTGATGTTTTTTTGTCATGGCTTGTGATATGTCTGCAGAGTAAAAGACATCATTGTGTTCTGAGGTAACAAAATGGCATATGACTCCGGACAAATGATGGCAGGGTTAGCGACGGAAACATAAATAATGAAGAAGATTCAGGCAGGCTAAAGTAACAATCAGATAGAGTGTAGAATTTTATTTCTCATTATCAGTCTCACATCTGCACTGTTGTGTTTACTGTCTTGTCGGGAATGTCAACCTGTTCCAATTACTTTTAAAGCCCAGATTCACTTTGCCACGCTCCCACTGGGAACAAAATAAAGGTCTAATGCTCAAGGGAGCGGTACAGTGTGTGCTGAATGCTGCAATAGGAAATAAGTTGCAGTGTAAGTGGGAATATTTGCAAAAGTCTTTCTCAAAAGAAAATACAGTGATACTAAGATCAACCCTGAGTCAGCTAACAATGTCCTCACCAGCAAGGAATCTTAATGTGAATCAGGGATTAGCCTTTGATGTGATGTGAAATCAGTGCTAAACCATTCATAACCTCTATCTTCTCCTCTTCTTCTGCAGAGACACCAGAGTGCTTTATATGCAGGGATGTTGAACTTCAAGCCAGTGACCCACTGAGGAATTTCTGTGACTGCAAGAATTTACTTGCCCATCACGTGTGTCTGTCCACATGGATCCAGAGGGTAAGAAAGACTCTCCATGTAGGGAACCTTGATATTTTGAATTTCTAGCTGTTTTTCCTCGTCAGCCATTTGTCAAAATGTGAAGGGGGGAAAAGTCTGTGTTGGATTTCTAACAGTGAATAAATGTGTTTGCTGTGGGAGCGTTCCTTATTGAGACAAAATGTTGCTGTTTGCCTCAAGGTAATGAGCTACCTTTCAAATAGCAATACCAATTAGTTTTAATGAGGGCTGCTAACAATGATAACACGTCATCATTATACAGATGAAACACAGAGGCTGAAACAGTGAGAAGTGCCTCATAATGGACTGGCAGAAATCCAGAGAGCTATCATGCACCTGACACCTGTCACCTACTGCAAAATAATTCATTAACATCTGTAGTACTCCTTGAACCAGCAGTTGTACTGACGCCGGCGTCGCTGCTGTGGTGCTTTCACACCTCCCAAAAAGATCACTAACACAGTTCTCTTAGTTAATGAAACGTACATTTCTGTAGGTGGCACACATTTCTTTCTGTGCAGTCATGGTCCTTATTGCTGCTCATGCTAATTACTCCACCACCATTAATTCCCAGCAACCGCTGCTGCTACTAGAACAGTAAAACTGTATAATTACCTCTGTACACTGAAGCATTTTCCCAGGAATAAAAAGCAAGAGTAAGCGAAAGTAAGTGAAGACGTGTGTTGATGTGAAAATGAAAATGAAAGTACAGACTTTAACGCCACAGCTGCTATTTTTCATATAATAAACTTCCTCCTTATGGACAGATCTTATATTAATATACAGTTCATTTCTGAATACATTTCAGTTCAAATGTGTTGTTTTAGCTTGTTGTGGCTTTCTGCCCCATGTTACACAGAAGAAGTATCTGATGCGGTCATGAGCATAATCTGGGTTTGGCTTTTACCAGATAGGGAGGATTTAACAAAGAGACAGTCCAGTTGCATTGTGGGAAATGTAGGCTCCAATGTAGGGAGATTGATCCATTCTAGGGACGAAGTCAGGATGTCGCAGAATCTGCTGCAGAAATTGTGAGCATTTTGTTTTAAATCTGTTGTTTTAATTCAACCAGCTTTATGGAAGAGCAACATTAAAACACTCACCTAAAGATCCAGAGAGCAGACTGTGCACTTCTTTACAATATCTGCACTCATGATTTGTCAGAATGTCCTGCTTCCCAGCGAGGTACACACACAGTGCAGCTCTCAACAGTAACATCTAGATCTAATTCAGAATACACGTCGTATATATGTAAATAGAAATGTATATATAAATGAGTGACTTAGTTATTATCACATGCAATCACTGTATATTGATCAAAGATAAATGTGTGTGTGCTGTTGAAAGGTTTGCTGTGGTGCTGTCCGCTCCTGTGAGCTTTGGGTCTCTTTGGAAACTCCACAAGTGGTAGACAACATGCTACAGCAGACCTTTCATCTGCACCACCCAGCTGTCAGAGTGAAGAGCCACTTCCATTAAGTGTGTGTCTTCCCACTATACAATTATATACAGACTCACACGCTCAGGCTCATGAAGCAGACACACACTGTGAGTGTGTGCTGATGCTACGCGACTACTTTAGTTTTTGTGTGTGAGAGAAGCAGACAGAGGGAAAAAGAGAGAGAGAGAGCGTGCGACCTTTTAGAGTGCTCAGGGTGGGGAGCCCCTTTCTCTTTTACGGAACAGAAATCAGCAATTGACCTGTCACTTTTGCTCTGATAGCCATCTCTGGAAAGCAGGTCATGCACATATGTCTAAAGTGCCTCTTAACCGCATTTTATGAAGCCAGAAAATGTAATCCAATAATGATTTGACTTGCAAGAGAGAAAGCCAGCCAGCTGGGAGTGATAGCATGCACTGTTACCACTCCTGAAAGCAGAGGAACAAAAAAAAGGGCAAATTCCAAGTCCTTATTTAATTTCTCGCACAACAGTATGACGCTGATGTTGTCACTAAACAGTAGGAAGGCTGAATTCAAACACAACAAAACAGCACTGACATTCATTTCCACAACTGTTGACACATACTTCAGCGTGTTTGCAGCAGAGGAATATCTGAATGATTATCATCTGCACCGAGGCAAACCATACGCTATCTGTATTTAGACTGCCTCATTTGTGCCCCCCTCCCATCCTTCCCCATTCAGGTTCCCAAAGACAAATAGCATGGCACAAAACTAATTAGTAACCAGGAACTAGTTAGGAGATGCCCTTTGAAAAACATGTCCTGAGGCAGGATTTAAATATAGGGACAGAGTCAGTGACTGAGTGTGCCTAGGAGATCCCGGCCTCCAGGCGCGGCAGCACTTTGACCCCTGACCCTCATTATAGGGAGTGCATTCCTAGAGGGGTGAAACCCCTCGCAGCACAAAGTACAAGGGCATGGGAGGACTGTATGGCTCGTACCGCACCAGCCGAGTGCGGCCTGGTGTGTCTCACTACAACCCAACAACAGGCTTGAGAAAATACAGAGCAAGGATGCAGGCTTTTGGAAAGTAATGGAATACACTCACTATCCCAACAGATAAATACATTTTTCATTATTAAACATCTGGTTTCACTCTATTGAAGTTAATGGAAATGGAATTCTGGGAGAAAAAAAAAAGCTCTTCAGGATTTGTCATCCCATCCATCTGAAATTGAATCCATAGTAGTTAGAGGAAGAAAAAGAAGTGAGAAGAGGAGCAATGAAAATGCTAACACCTTGCTAGCTGAACATTGCATTGATTCAGTAGAAGGTGAGGCATTGACCAAGATGTGAACAGATGAAAAACATAATGAAAGGATACGTTTAAATGCTGGCGTGTATTAGGTGTATGTTTCTTATATGTGACATATATGTGTGTGTGTGTGTGTGTGTTTATGTCAGCAAGCATGTCCTCGACTGTGTGTGCATGCCTATATATCCCTTTGATTACACACACACACACACACACACACACACACACACACACACTTACCCTGTCTCTCTCTCATGGGTTGATAATTCTCATCATTGCAAACAGACTTGGTTTACATTCATTAGTTCAACACTCACAGCAATCAGGCCACGGTGCCAGGGGCAATGGTCCTCTTTATAAAATCACATTGCCTAATAGCAGTGTTCTATAATTATATGCCATTAACATCTATCAAAATGTGCTCCTACATGCCATGCATATTAGCAGTGGATTTGGCACTTAGTGTTTGTACAAATGCTTTTCTTGTTATTAGCATCTTCAGTTAGTTAGAACCAGCTGGAAGATTATTGCCAGCATGTTATTTTTGTTTCATGTGCTGTTCTGTGATGTGAAGTGGTGCATTTAGTGTATGCGTTAAAACAACATCCAGTTCTGTGTGTTTAACAGAACTGGATCTGCGGTGGCCCCGAGCTGGAAAAGACATCGGACAAAACACAACAACATCTTAAGAAACACAACAATGTGAAATGTTGTGTTTTCTGTTTTGTTGAGTTTGATGAAATTATGTTGTGTTTCCCGTTTTTTTATTGTGTTTTGTCCAGTGTTGTTGTGTTTTACACCTCAGGCCCACTGTATTTATACAGGATCGTAGCACTGTAATTAAATTAGCATTATTATGCATAACGCACTTTCGCCTTAAAAATTTCCAAACAAACATAATTAGTTTATTGATCAAAACACAAACAAATGACTTCTCACATGCGTCTCGTTGTGCACTAAGTCCAGCTTTAGATCTGTTGTTTTGATGCTTCACTGTCACTAAAGTTCTTTAAAATATTGTTTCCTTGCAGGGATGTGGGAGTGAAGACAGGCTGCGATGCATTATCTGCAAAGCCAAGGTAAGTGTATTGATGTGTGTGTGTTTTGAGCGGGGGTATTATACAAACTCAATGAGACATTTGATGATGTCTCATTCTTTTAATCTGTACTGTGTGAAATGTAGGTAGCGAGCATTTAAACAAACACCGTTTAAGTCATTAAACAGTGGCTGCATCTCACAGAGCAGATTTAAACAGAGCAGATCCATAATACTAATGAGCAATCAGGTCTTTGTTTTGCTCTGTGATTTAGCTGATTTGCCAGCAGTTGTGTTTCTTATGAGCTGTAAGCTGTCTTTTATTCCTTATTATTGCGGCAGAACACTCGCTGTGGAAAAGGAGGGAGAAACATTACAATATTTGGCAAAGGATACAAGCCATGTAATGACAAAATCTGTATTCATTTCATGAGCAGAAATTAATCACGCTTTCCTGTGGTACATTCCTAATGCAAATTTTCCATCAACACATTGTGTCTTGTGTTTGTGAGTTTATTCGTATGAAATGGTGGGGCTGATGTGTCACCACAGATGGGGTTGCATGCTGGATAAGGTGGCCACATTACTAACCATCTCAGATTAGGAAGTATACTGCTGATGTGTTGTATGTATTCATGCTTGCGCTGTGGGTCAAAGCATCACGAGCATCACAAGCTGTCTGCTGAGTGTTTTATTCATTGTTTGTTCTGCAGTGACGGGTTGAACATGTGATCTCTGCTGTCTGCTCTTGCGTGTATGTATAGGGACGGATCCACTCTGTGGAAGAAAATGTCACAGTAACTCTGACAACGACCTTTCAGGATTTTAGGATATTTTAAACATGAAATCATGCACAGGCACACAGAATCACACACGATTGAAAGTTCAGTGAAACAGTGTGTGGGAGGTTTCCACTCACTGTTTTTACTCATCTAGGACTTTGTGTTTGTCTCCGTTTGGGGTCAAAGAACAATTGGTCCTGAGATGTGATGCTTTGGAACCAACAGGTTGATGATGGTGAGGCTTTTAAGGTCCAGGTGTTAAAGCTGAACTAAACTTTTAATTCTTCTCAGTTTTTTGTTTTAGGAAATATAATGAGACCGTGGGTGTTGTGCATATTTTTTTCATTTTTCTAAAGTGGATAAAACTGTTTTTGGACATATTTGTGGAAACAGCATTTAAGATCCAAGCTTTGTGGTGGGTGTTTCCCGTGGCAGCAGCTGACTGACATCTGAGAGCCCAGCTTGCTAGGAGACGTGCTTTCGGGGTGTGCACGGACTGGAGGTCGTCATAATTATGTCGGCAGCTCCCATACACTCAGTGTTGTGTTCGTCCTTCTTTACATGAAGGAGGGGGTCTAACTGTCCCACTTTCATGCGTCCAGTTGTCACGATAGCAAATGACCAGACTGTCAAAACTCACAGCAACGTGATTTCAGCTCCCCCATATTTCACAGTGTGCTTCAGTGACATGGAGTAATGTACCCTGTTCCTGTGGAGCTGTTGCAATTTAAGTGATTTTATGAACTTTTAGTGCCCACCCACACAGATATTGCCCCAGTCAAATTAAAGTACCAGCACCACTGGTCCAACAACAATTCACACCCCCTGGAGAACACTAACGTGGGCGCTGTGATTGTAGAAATATACATAAAACTTATTTTTTTTACAAGTAAAAGCAAATTTTGTGGACATACTTTTGTTCTGTTTTCTTAGCAAAAAATTTAAATAAATAAAGATCAGTAAAGATCTTAGATATTATACTGTCACTATTGTACTATCAAATACTCTGCATTGAATCAGAGCTAAGATAACCCTAATGATTCTGTGCCGTACTGATTTTCTGTACCAAATTGAGGTCCCCATGACATGTCAGTGGAGGTTGTGGAAACACTACCAGAAGCTGTCATGCTCACCTGCACACTGTCCCCCGACTGGAATAATGTAAGTCAGTGTTGTTTAAAAAAGAAACCATTTTCATTTTCTCCTGACTCCCTGACAGTATTTGGCTGCAGGCAAACACATTTTTTTAGGTGTTACAACCATCTCTGCTCTTCTTTTATCTATGAGAGGACATTTCTTGCACTTTTGCAGCATCTCCAACTGACTGTTGCACTTGTCTTCGTCCATTATACCGATGGCATCATCATCAATTATTAATGGTGAGCAGTAAATGTCTGAGAGACATCCCACTTTGAGACGGAATCGCCATGAACAGGGCTTAGTGGCAGGACTGGTGACTGCTGCGAGTGGCAGCTGTGCCATTTAGAGAATGATTGTTGGGAAGCTTCTACTGTATATTAATATGAACTCTGCTACAGTAAGTTAATGCATCAGTATAATAACATTTTAATGTCTGCAGTGGCACGACCATTTAATATTTGTCCACAGAGAGATGTATATGTAGATCAGCAATGACTGTAATGATGATAGTGATAATCATTTGGTCCTGCGCTGCTATCACTCTGTAATGCATTACTGCAATCACCCTTGGTTAACATTAAGAGGCTCCAGCCATTAAGACTTTAAGCTAGCAGAGCTCATCATACACTTTCCAGTTCAATGTGCTGGCCATTTCATTTTTCTAGTTTTTCAGTTTTTCTTTTTTGTTGTTGTTTTGTTGTTGACGATGATGATGCTGCTTTTACTTGCATGTTGTTTTCCCTTTTTGCAATGGGGTCTCAAATGTGGGCCATTTGTATGAGTTATGCTAATTTGTTGGGGCAATGAATGCATTAATTTCATTAGCACATGGCCTCAAAGCAATAATTACCAGAGTAGGTGTGTCACAAGCAATCATGTTAAAATTTGCCAGTTAATTATTAAGATTTTGTTCTGAGGGACCTGGATTTGACATGAGTCGCCGAGGGAAAAAAAAAGAGAGGAGAAAGTTAATGCATTCCAGTGGCCGAGGCAAGGTGCTTGTTGTGAGGGTGGCTGTGGCGTTGTGGGCCTACTGGCACGATTTTTGCATGTTGACAGCTCACATTCTGGACTAATTACCGCAAATAGCAAAGGGCTAGCTGGTGCTCGGTCAATCCAGGAGGGTGTAATTATAAAGAAAAGGGGTCCAGAGCTGCCTAATGGCCTCTGCTCCCTTTGACTGGAGTCCGGTGGAGAAGATGTTGGTGGGGAGCTGTGAAGGAGGAAGAGATTCACAGCTCCCTTCTTTGGCCCTGATTAGCCCTTGTCCGACAGAGAGCTGGGGTCAGGGGGACAGACTGTGTGTCTAATAATGCACACTTAATAAAAAATAGTGAATCTTGGTAGCAGGAGGGGTTTTTCGGCTGATAACTGCAGGAGCCTTATTGGTATAATCGAGAACTGTTTCAAAAGACAGAGGATGCTTTATCCGTCCTGCTGCTGGTGTGCTGCTTCACATCTACAGTAGTTGTCTGGTAGTGAATTTTAATTTTAATTTTCCTGACAGAACACAAGGCTTTATAACAGTAAGTAATGTTGCAAGTCAGAAAATCAGTTTGATTTGTGAGCATGCAAACAGTATATGGCATGTCCTGCTAACGTGAGTGTGTGTGGTGGTGGGTCGAGCTGACAGGTCAAGTTTTGAATCCATTGTATGGAAAAGGAAAGCACTCCAGTCTTACTTGTTCATCACTTGAAAATAATAATGTGTATCTGAAATGGTAGATTATATGTTGCTTAAAGATATGAACACCCTTGGACACAAGCAGTTAACTGTTGATGTAAGTTAACTTTATATGTAATGACTTTATGTCATTTTCTATGGCAACCACTACAAAGCAGATGTTGACAAGGACCGGACCATTTGGAAAAAGTACTTGTAGCAGTGCATCATCAGTGAATACTGGAATTTCTGCTGCAAGCAAAAATGTTATTCTGAGTGGTCTCTGACCACACTGCAATTTCACTGTTTCAAAGTAAAGTATCAAGTAGTGGCACCCAAATGCATGTTTATACTCAGAGAATTTTAAAATAGAGACACAATATACACACACCCACAACCCCCCCCCCCCCCCCCCCCCCCCCCCCACACACACACACACAAACACATTTCTCTGTGATTTTCTTGCGTAGCCAAACCCCAGGCACTACAGCCTCAAAATTCCATTATGCAGCAGGCCTGATTTTAAACACACTGAAAAGGATCTGGAAAAATATCTTTTATCTAATTTGTCTCTAGTAAATGAGTCAATGCACTGTCTTTGCTGGTGTTTACACACAATATAAAAGTAAAGTAATGTGCGACCCAGCATGAATGTACCAAGGCAAGATGTGAGGACGTGGAGCACATCAGGTTAAAAAACACTATACCTTTAACACTATAGACCAAATGCAGGCACAAGTTACATTTTCTAAATAATTTATATTTTTGGTGTCACTGAAATTATTAAAGTAAATGTAAGTTTCTATGTTTCATTAAAAATAAAATGCATTTTTTGCATTGCAAAAAAAAAAGAAAGAAAGAAAAACGATTTATTGTGCTATATATGGCACAGTGTTTGATTTTACAGATTGTGTGCTGATTTTGTGGATTATGTCTTGGCTTTAAATAAATTAACAGAAAGGGCTTTTTGAGGCCAGTCGACTGTTCAAATCTTAAAAGAAGAAGTCAGTTCAGACAGAGCAGCACTCTAACCTGAAATCTTGGTTTCTACTCTACTTTCACTCAAATTAAAATCCTGACACAATTTCCGAACCTTCCCCGCCCCGTGTCTCTCAAGTGTCTCCTTATAGGTGCTGGCATTTCCACTCCCATCCCCCTCTTTGAAAAAGAAAAAAAAATGTTAATCATCACTTGATTTCATATGGAAAGCAGATTATCCGTCGATTTTGATGAATGCAGCAGCTGCCAGACTCTTCATTTGACTAAAAGCAGGACATTCTGCCGAGGCCTCTCGTATGTCACTAAGCCTCTGTCAGGACAGCACTGTGACAGGAGATGACACATGAAAGGAATTCCTCCTCATGGCTTTCCCAGGACAATGGAACATGGCCTTGAGGTAGTACATGTGTTTGTGTGAATGTGTGTATGCGGGCATGTGCACATTGCTTGGTAGAGAACCACTTCAGTTCAACAATGGACACACGACTGCAGAAAGTTGTTTTCTCACCATAAATTAAAATTTAAAATTTAAAATTAGTTGTTTTTTTCTGTTATTGTGAGTAAGTTTCCAGATGGCAAAACTCTTTTTGGATGGATTTTCAGAAAGCCTCTGGGTGGGTGTTTCCAATGGCAATGGTTGACTGACATTTGGAGCCAGGGTTGCTAGGAGACGAGTGCTGATACAAGCCCATGTAGCATTGGTTATGAACCTTTAGCAAGTCGCCGGTCCGTTTGCAGCCTTCAGTATTCATTAGGACCCATCATGCTGTTAAGTTCACAGTCTGCACAGAAAGTGGAAGCTACTTAGTGGGCTTGTTAGCTAAGTAGCTAACAAGCACGTACATCAGACTGAAAATCCCACAAACATGTTTGTATACCACTCAGTAAAACGGGCGCTAGCAAACAAGGCTAACCAACTTGAACACAGTGAAAGTTCCCATTGGAAAGTGGAAGCAGGTTAGCCTAGCTTGCTACTGTTAGCGTTGTAACTTTTGCTAACTCTGCTAAGTCATGCTCAGTACTGCGTTCATTACGTTCATACATACAAAGGAGGAGGTTTACCTCGTGCTAGGTGTCTCTCCTTCATGGGTCCAGCTGATGGCAGCTGACCAGACTGTCTACTGTCTAACAGCAACACATAGTCCTATCATGAACTGCAATGTCCCCGATTTGAGTCCAGCTGTGGACCTTTGTTGCATCTTCTTTCCCTCATTTCCAGTTGTCTCTCTACTGAAACTTTGTAATGAAGGCATAAAATGATCGTCCCAGCCCGAGAAACAGATTTAACAACAGTAAAATAAAAAAAAAGAAGAACCCACCACAGACAGATATTCTGATTTCATAGCAAAAATTATCTTTCATTTCATTTCATTTCATTTTAATTTTCATTCTATAGTCAGGGTTGAATGTAGCGTCTGTAGCTATTTGGTGTGAATTCTAAGCTAAATTTTGGCTGAAATTTCCGTCTGGTTGAGAGTGAAGAGTCACAGGGTCAGCAGACAAACAAAAAAAAAAAAAACTACAGCAACTGGTTTGGTTGGATAAGGTTGTGAAGATTTAATTTGCATCATAGCATGATCAGTCTGTAGCTTTTATTCCCAGCAAGGACTTGGGCTCTTGGTAATTTCAGTCATTTTATTTAACCTTTATGCCCTCCTTTCCCTTCCTGCCATCCGTCCCCAAGCACAATTCATTTGAGTTCCTGTTCGGGAGGGTCCTGAGGCTGATTCAATTAAGTTCTCCTTTAATTGGCTTTCAGGCATCTAAACTGAAACTGATGGAGAATTAATAACAGCTCCAGTTGGTCTCCAAACTGTTTGCAACCAAGGAAACATCCTCCCCAAAATGGAGGCAGTCAGTCCCAGTTTTCCATGTGTTTTCCATGTGTGTTTTGGTAGTGCAATAATACAGCTGTGAGGAAAACGTGGTCACAGTTACTGTGTGGTCCCCGCTCTTGGTATGCAGTTCATCTCTTTGTCAACACCCTTAGACATTTGGTGCAAACTTTGCACCCACAAAAACACAGCAGAGGCCAAAGACATCTCCACACAAGACAGAATATGTGACTGTTCCTTCTTTTGCTATAAGATGCATGTGGTTTTAAGATGTTTACTGCTGCTCAAACCCATCAAATCTATCAATTAGTGATGAAAGATTAACACATTCTATGCATTCCAGTTGCAGTATGTTCTCTCTTATTTGTTCTGCACATGTACAAATTAACCATAAGCAAAAAAAGAGCTATTTTTTCTGTCTGACAAGTAAATCTCTGTGGGTATGGCTCACTCTTTGTCCAGAGAAAGAGAAATCATTTGCAGATGCATTACTGTTTAGGTAGCTAACAAAACACGAGTTGTGAAATGGCAGGAAATGATGGCTGCTAAAATTAAGGTTTGAAGTTCACATATCATTAACAGCCATGAAATCAACTTTTCCTCTGACTATACTCTCCCCCCAGAGTCTGCCTTTGTCTTCAAACAGCGCCAAAGCAATCATTATGCTCAGACATAATGCACCATAATGACAGTAATTTCAGTATCAAATTTTCAAATGTTAGGCCTTAATTCATTGTGGTTAAGTAGCTTAGTTGTAATTCACATTTTCTACCCTTCTTAGCAGAGTGCTCCAGGAATGAGACGTCTAAAGAAGGACAGGCGAGCACCGCATGCAGGAACGTTTGAAAGCCTGTGTTCATTTAACTTAATTTACTGTCTCAAATACATGAGGTCTGAGTAACATTCAGGGTTTATTAGCAGCAAAACAAAAGAAAAATCATTCTGTCATGTTTTTGTTTACATCTTTTAGAGTGGTATCAGATTTATCTATTTTTAAATAATTTTAGCCAACTTCTTAATGTGCACAGTAGGTCAGCACATGGCAAGAAGCAGCTTCGTAAACCCTTAAGTACAGGATCATTTCCAAACAGACCTGCAGTTTAGATTTCTCTAAAGCCACAAAATGTCACAGGTTCAGCTTCTCAAATGTGACGACTTTGTTTCTTTAGTTTTCTATGATGACCAGCTCTGGGTTTGGAAGTGTTAGTCAGACAAAGCAAAACATCTGAAAATGTCTCTGTGGACTCTGAGAGATTATAAGTTTGCATTAGTTTCTGACATTTTATGGACCTTTATTAACTGAGAAAACAATCAGTAGGTTACTCAAAAATAAATAAATAAATAAATCAAAATCAAAATCCTTACTTTCAGCCTTAATGTTTGCACAGAGGGAAATATTCAGTACCGGGATTTCAGTTTTTTTATGGTTGCACCGTTCCAACAAATGGAAATTTTCTTGGTGTCCTGCACATCATTGTATACTCACTTCATTAAATTTAGCCAGTCGTGTGCAGATATGCAGACATGCAGATGACTGCGGATTAATATACAGCTGATGTGATAAAAAAAAGTATTAGCTGCAGTAGGACAGTGTATGTGGGATTGAGTTAAAATACAATAAAGTGCCCATGTTCGTGGTGATGATGGAATAAGGTCAGTCAGTGCAACAGTGTGCAGCATTGATGTGTTTAATTGTTCTTGGCCAGCAGTGGAGCTGTATGGCACAGAGGAAGGGAATTCATTCATTGTTAGTTTTGGTCTTTTCACATTATCTGTTGAAAATATAGAATATAAGCAGCCTTATTACTTTATAATGATTGTCAGCATTAAAAAAACTGTGTGTAACATCTCCTTATAATTACCTTAGTTTCATACTCAGGCAGTAAACCCAAAGCCTACAGGATGTCAGACATCACTCTATTTATCATTTGTCTTTAAAACTAAATCTTAAAATAATTTAATAAAGGAAACTAACAGAAGCTGCTGTTTCAGGTCCGTGTTTTTGCTCCTTTTGACCAATGCTAACCTTTCACATATGTAGCTGTTCATTAATCAACATTTTCCTCAGAGCAGACCTCGCTAGTGAGGATCAGTATTTTCATTATAAGGGCGCCCACAGCCATTATGCACAGAATCTTTTGGTTCCAAACTGAGCTGTAAATTTTGAGAGAATCTGACACCCCTGCCTGGGGGTTACAGCAGAATGCTAACGAGGCCACAGCGACATTTCCATCACCATACAGTCAGTCGCACCATACATCAGCTCTGTGCTGAACATCTCCCAGCGACGCATGATGTCAGTGACAATTTCAGACGTAACACTTTATTAGTATCCCTCCCATCTCCGCCGTATAATGAATAAGGCCATTTAAACAGGATTTACGATATCTTTAAAACTTGATTGCTTAGAATTTGAGAATTATTCATAAGACTAAAGCATCATTTGTCATACAGCGAGTGCTGTTTTGGTGGGAACAAATGGTTTTGTTGTAGTGTTTCAAATGAACTCCTTTTCATCCACTCTTCAAATAAGCCATTTGTATGCATATCTGTCCATGCAAAGGCTGTAATTAAAGGGAATGTGGCTCGGGTGACAACTCACAATCAAGTTTTCTTCATAATGCATTGTGCCACTACAGAGCTGAAGTAACAGATATGGATGCAAATGATTAAGAACACATGCACGTATTGTATTACACTGCAACTTTTACTGAAACAAAGAGTTCATACACAGACATGACTGTGGCTCTGAGGTGTGAAGTGATATACAATACATGTCAGATTGTAGTTTGCTTAAAGGTAACCTCTGTTTTTCTTATTGAACAATACACTTAAGGAATTACATGATCTCCCCTTGAGTTACTTTTCCTTACTTCCACTATGAGAGAGGAAGAGGCGTCCTCGCCTTGTTACAAAGATTATTGTGCTCACATCCTCAGGCAGTGTGACCATGCTTTGTGTGCGATGCCCAGATCATCTCTCAATTACACTAGGATCCTGAGGCAGAGGGTGGGGACCCAAGTGAAGGACCAGCTATGTCCACACACACACATACACGCTGCTATAGCTTGGAGGCATGGCTTACTATAGCCACGGCCAAGAATGAGGCCTCTCAGGATAGATTTACACACAAATAAAACCAGTCTTATCTTGGCCCACATGTGAACGAGAACTGATTACACGGTCTACATTTCTATGCTCAGATTAAACGGAGTCAATTTCCTATGGCCTATTTAAACCAATTTCAACCTGCAAACACAATGAAACCAAATCTGGTTTTATTGCACTAAGACCTCATAAGTTAAACTCTGACGTTGGAACAGCCTGTGGTCCGGTTCATTTAAAAGAATTTACTTTGTCTTTTCAATTGATTCTAAAATATATTTTGAAGGCCAAAGTCATTGGTTGTACTTAGCACAACTCGCCCACTGATCATCACAAGCTCCATCTGATTGTTAGAAAGTTGTTAGAAAATTAATGAAACAACCTTCAGAGGTGGAGAGTATGTACATTGCTTATTAGCTATCTTAATAATTGGGTTTAATTAATTTAGTTGGAAATCACAGAGGTTAACGCTACTCCTTTTTTTTTGATGATATAATTTTATCCCATTAAAAACAAATTTATGTTTAAAATAAAACCTTGTACATGTTATTAACTGAATTGTGAGGAGTTATTCCAAAACAAAAACTCTTTATTATCCATTAAGTCTCTCCAAACTAAGTGTGTGTGTGGGTGTGTGGATGTGTGTGTGTGTGTGTGGGGGGGGGGGGCGCACATGGACGCTCGCACATACGTGGGTGTGTTTTTAAAATCCCACACAGCCATATTGCAATGCCTCAGCAAAGCTCTTGATTAGTTGTGGTTTTATGTTTGGATGGTCCATTTAATTAGGTTATGTACGAGATAAAGGCCAGCTAAAAGTAATCACAAGGATTATTTACTCTTGTTAATTGAGGTTCCATCTTAACACCACAACTAAAGGTTAATGTTCTCTTGGTATATTATTTACTGTCCACACTCCAGAGGCTGGCTCACACCACACACAGTGGAGGAGGGACAGGAAACTCCACAGGTACGGGGGCAAATGGAAAATGATTTGTAGCATAATATTGACAGTTGTTGAACTTTGGATACTTAACGGCCCTGCTCTAAGCCTTCTGAATTACTGTACAACCTTCATTTTAATAATCCTACTTTCGCTCAGGTGTGATGCTCAGGTTTCCTGGAGCTTTAGGTAGGTGCAGCCCATCGCCACTCCTGATCTCCTTTAACTAACCACAGATAATTCTCCATGCACATGTGAATCATAGAGCAAGCTTTAAAGTGAATTGAAAGGTAGATTTGAAGTGACATTGTGTGATTAATTCTGCCGCTCTCTAAATGACCCTTAAGTTCTGTCTTCATAGGAAAGCCGTTCTAATAGTCTTTCAATAGTGATTAAAATTACAAAAATGTGAACCTGTAGGTTAATAAAAATGGTAATTTAACTAGTATCTGATTTAATTGGCTCTGAAGAAGTACTTCAACGTGTTTGCACTCTGGAAAATCTACATGGCTCAGCGGCAAAGAAATTGGAATATCCAGCTGTCAAGATAATAAATTTGACTATTTCATCACTATAATCTTCATACAATCTCCCTTTGTGCTGGTCTCTACTGCCTGGCTCTAATGTAATAAATCACCTCTATATTTGGAATTCTTTCATGTGTTTTAGAGTAATGGAAATATACTCAACAGAACCCAAAGTGTGGTGATCCACGAGAGTTCTTAACCTTAGTAGATTTAAGATTTGGAAAGTTTAATTCAACCTTCCACCTACATCAAACTTCTGCCACGTGACCATAAGAATGGCACATGGTGTCAGTGTGTGGTGGGTTGGAATGTACAGCAAAATATTTGGATTCAAGCATTGAAGAAGCTTTTGGAAGTAAAGTAAACTTTGTTCTGGTTTGAACTAAAAAAAAAATATATTTTTCCTATTTAACTTTTTAACTTTTACTTTTAAATGCAGCTGTATTCTGTCTTTTTTGTACAGTATATATTACCTTTATTTAAAAAAATAGAAAAAATGTCAGAAAAATGTTTTTCCAAAGCTTCTTCCTGCAGTTGCTAAGAAAGGTCTAGTGAGATACTGATATTCTATGAAAAAAAAAATCATAGTATCAACTATAATCATTCAATCAATCAAGAGTTTTATGAAATCAAACCTGCATTCTATTCTTTAATTACTTCTTACTTCTTCATTACTTCCATACGTAGTAGTTTTCATTGTTAGTGGACTTTAATGTCTAATAACCGTTTATTACGCTATTGCAATTGTGCAAATAAGGTTATATCATATATTTTGACAAATACATTAATAAACACAAATATTCTTATATCTGCTTACAGTGAAGTGTGTTGTAGTGTCTTACCATTTATTATTTGTTTGTCCTGAAATAGATAATAAATAATGATAAATGAATGCTAATAAACAGAAAATTTTACCAGCATGGTTTGGTATCACATGCCTGTGACTGTGAATCCATGCAAGGCCTGTAAAGCAGATAATTCATTCAGGAGTATAATTTCTCTCTTTTTTTCATTTCTTATTTATATGATGCCAAAAATATGCTCCCAGGGCTATCATTTTTCTGAGGCTGTTTGCAAAACCAGAGCGGTAAGAGGATTTATCTTCTTGACCCATCACACAAAGACAATGAGCTGCAGAATAGTGGTGTCCAACTGGGAGGACTGAGGGAGGGCACACCCACACACCCACCCATCCTCAGGCCTCCCTCTAAAGACAGAATCATGTTACAGGTGGAGAGACCCATTACTCTTGTCTGTATCAACTCTCCCTGCCTTTCTAAAAAGCCAGTGCATGTGTGTTGGTTGCAGGGATTACTGTATGTCAGTGTTATATCTCTGGCTTGTTTTGACCAGCCTGGGCTTCAGGTTTCCGACAGTCCACAGCATTATATGACTGTAATGGCAGTGGCAGGACAAAGCAGCTTGTCCCTCTCTCCCCAGTTAATACCAACACAGTATCAGCCTTTGCATGGAGACTTTAGTAATAAAACGGTGTTGCAGAACTCTTCACTTTTTAGGAGTCGTTTGCCCCGGGGCTAGGGCTAATGGTTTACTCACACCCCGACAGGCCCTCGGGCACCAGGTAGTCTCACATTGTCAAGCTGCTCTCATTAACTCCTATAACTCCTGGAGAGATAAGCGTCAGACAGTCACATACTGGAGGCCTTACAAGCGGAGGTGCAATACACTGACAAACACGTTTACAGGCTGAAGTACACAGTCAAGTTATAGGTTTGTTTTTAGGTTGGAGACAACTTTTTACACATGAACTTCAGATCGGATTCGGATATTATACAGAGCATTAAGCATGAATTATTTTCACGTTTGCTGTAAATCTGTGTTTTATTTTGGAAATGATGGAAGAAGTTTAGAAAGTGAAAGTACTAATGTGCCTTATTGTTATAAATACTATATTATTTATTTATGTTATTATGGATGTGTTGTAGTTGGTGTAACTGTTTTACAGTGTTTGGGTAGTTTAATCTTCAATCATTCAAAATATTTTATAAACAGATTTTGTTTTACATGTGAAATCTTGAGTAACTACAGAACAACATAAATACAAAATTTGGCTCTGAATTGTAGTGAAGCAGCAGCAGCATAAAGTAGCATGAAATATTCAAATCAAGTACATACTTGAGTACAGTACCTCAGGAAACGTAATAGGTTGCATTCTACTGTCAGGCATTAGGAATGTTTCCATTAAAACACTGTGCAAAAGTGAATTTCTAAAATTTCTGAGAACAAAATGTAAAACCTGTAAAAATTTTGAGGTAACGAGATCATTGGATCTGAAGCCTGTGGTGTTTTTATGGGCCGTGGTAGAGAGGGGGATGACGGGGCCTAAAAATGTGAGTGACAGCTCAGTGTGACTGCTTTGTCTACAGTAGTACGGTGACGCAGTAGCAGATACTGTGGCGTCAGGTTAATGAAGTCTGGTGTATGTTGCTGACAAACTATATTTTCAGCTGTTCAGCGACATACAGCTCATTGATCTCATTGACAGCCACATAGACTGAAAATACTAAATTTACTATTGCCAACTAAATAAAAGTGACATCAGCTTCTTAGACATGTAGCTCTTGTTTGAACATAGCCACTCTGACACAGTCATTTAGCTTCAGTCTCATGAGTTCTGAATATAAGTTTGACCTGTAAATGTCCTGGGTTCTCTCACAGTCACCTGTTCCACCCTTCCTCCTTTAATCTTGATTAAATATGGCGTCTCTCTGTTTGACAGTGTTTGAGCTGCTGGACCGTCCAGTGAAATATGCACCCAGGCCTATAGGACTGCTTTATTACCGCTGAGTTATACACCGCTAAGCCGACATGTGTTCATAAGACACGGTCTCAGATAGAAGCAGTCACTTTGTTAATCTACTCATCTATTTATAAACCTTACAGGCGACGCACATTAAAATCTTCTGTTCTGATCTGGACTCTGGTGAGAGTAGACATCGCCGTCCAAACTGTGCCACAGATAAACAGGAGGAAAAACCCGCAGGCAGACAGCAGGTGAACACAATAAACACAACACCTGTACAATCTGAGTGTTGTTGTAGAGTTCAGTAAATAATCCTGTCATGAAAACAACTGTGTGATGCTCTTAATGTCAAAGTGTGTGTGTGTGTGTGTGTGTGTGTGTGTAAAACAAAATGTAATGAGCATCTAAAAAAAACCAAATAAATAGAATTAGACAGATCCTCGTGACCTCAGTATTTTTAAAATCCTGGCTACAGCCTCTGTCCCATGAAGTGCACAGTAAAGCACTTGGCAGCTATAGCTGGCAACAAGTCAGTGTTTTTGTTTGTATGTTTTTATTTTTTTATTTATAAGGAAGGACATATTTGGCATATAGACATTAATTTTTAATTATTTGAAAAAGTTAGCTTTTTCAAATATGCAACAGAGGAGCAAAGCAAGTGAAATGCATTAATTAATCTATATTCAAAGAGGCGTGATCATGCTAGCAACTGTAGCACCAGCAGGATGAACATTACTCACATTACCCACATTTTCTGTGCTTCTCCTCATCTTTCAAAATTTGCAAATACATTTAACAGAATATAAAAATGGAAATTAATTAATTTGTTTAAAAAAAAATTTTTTTTTTCTTAAGGAGCCAAAACCCCCCACACACCTATTCACTCACTGAGCACACCTGATAATTAGCAGACGTAGGATGGAGTCAAATAATTTGTTTCACTTCATTACAACAGAATGCAGTTGTATATAAAATATACATTTTTTGTACTGTGTATTTAAGATTCCTTAAAATGGATTTCTGAGTGATCACCTTTGTGTTTTATTGATAATATTGATAATACTGACAAGACTCTCTCTCTAACTCCGATCCAGGATGAATCCCATAATTATTATTTTTTTAATGTCAGTGCTGAGTTAGAAAGAAACATATTTTTATTGTTACATTGCAGCTGCCTAAACAAAGCCCTAGACCTCCATTTTGTCCATAAGGCACTACACAGCTATGTCTCTGCACTCAAATTTCACAAGAGTAAACTCTCCCCCCTCTGTCAACTAGTCTGCAAGATTTTCTCTGGAAAGACCAGTGTGTTACAAACATAAAAAAGTACAATTTTGTACCCATACAACCCTTTTTTTCCCCCTCCTTCTCTTCTTCCCTTTGCCCTGTACTTGTGCTTGTTGAGGTTGAAGAGATTAGGGGAAAATAGTGCATCATAAACTGGCTGCAGGCCTCAGGGCAACAGTGTCTGCTCTAAAACTGGATAATCTCATATCAGTGTGGCATGTTCATTTAGCTTAAAAGATAGGACCGTTTTAGAAGCACCTCCTTAGGTTATTATGAAGCTTTTCATACTCGAGATGATAAACTCATTCTGGCACCTGTGTAATTTACTAATGACACATGATTTTAGCCTGCACTGACTGTGAGCCAGGGAGGAATTACAGTGCACTGCAGAGCCTCTGCAGATATGCCAGCCACTGACACTGAGACAGAACCTGGTTGGGTTGTGTTTTAACTTCTTTAATTAGGTGTGTTTACTCTGTATTTTATTTGCAGAGATCATGGAGGAGCCTGGGGAAAGGTAGATTTAATTAAGGGACACTGATGAAAGCACACAGCTCACACAATCTCCGAAGTGTTTCCTCTGATATTGCTGCAAAATATCCTGATGACAGGTGGTGCTGGGGAGGAGTTGACACGGCTGCGAAATAGAACGATTTGGATTCATTCTCACCATGTGTAGGTGGGAAAGTGTTATAGGTCTTCTGTTATATATCACTGAACTCCATTTAACTGCTAAATAAAATCCATTTAAATACACAGTCTGATTTATGCAGGAGAGTCTGATTTTAGGAGTGGAAACATAAAAAAATGTGATTACACATAAAGGAATTCTGATGGTCGGTGAGATAGTGGAAATGTACGAGCAGCTTTGCAATTAGCAAGTGCAGGCCTGCCACATTGTCAAATGCCCTCACGCTCTGTCTCTGCGATAATTGTCACAGCCCCTCTCTTTTATTACAATCTGTCATAGAGTCAACCATATTCATTATGAATTCTTATCTGCTTGTGCTTTAACATTTGCCAGATGGCACATTGGTATCAAAAGCTAATAATGATGTAGTAAGGAAATTAAGACTTTATCAAAAGCTACTTAATGCCGGAAAAAAGGAAAATCAAAACACACTGATGCATCAGTTGATCCTTGATGATCCCATCTGTGAACGTGTAAAAGGTGAATCATCCAATCTTATAGCCACAGAATATGCAAATGAGTGTAGAGAGCAAAACTGAAATTAGATTGGGTTTAGTTTAACTAATCTCCTTTCGTCACAATTTAAGTTTGATGTAGAGAGAAATCCCATTTTATACACACAGATCTAATCTGCTTTTTTTTTAACCTACAGCACAGAATCCACTGGTAGGAAATATGAAGGCCGTAAAATGTGTAGATTAACATGTTAGAACACTGACAGTGACACCGACCAGTTCCCAACCAGCTGCAGGTGCACCAGTGAAATGAATACATGCACAGAATATCTAACTTTGCTTATAACAGAAGCAGAAAAGGCTGTATGTTATTCAACACGTGAAACCATGTGATTTTTAAAGGCAGAAGACAGACAAAGTAAGAGGAAAGAGAAAATAGATTTAATTTGACTGGTCTGGTGTCTGCCTGAATTGGTAATTGGGATGTAGGTGTTAGCTTGTCTTTAAATAACATAGTGAACCCTAGTGATGGGACCACGGGATAGCTTTTACATCACTGAATAAAAGGAATGTAGGTTGGGCTTGTCAGAGGAAAATCTCTGCTGTCCAATAACGTGTGGGGTAATGGATTCCTGAAGCATGTGTGCATCAGTGCACCCACATTTCTGACCCCACAGCAACAACCTTATTCCTTATATCCTTATTTACCCAAAGTTCCCCACAGCTTCCTCTGTTTTGACTGCTCCAGCTTTTTGTTCCCTCTTCGGTCACAACTGTGGAGACGGATTTTTGTCAACGGTGTGACTTTGTGTGTCAGGTTTTATCAGAGTTGAAGTCAACCCAAATTCTGGGATTGTGCCATTTCCATTAAAATGAATTGATTTTGCAACAAAATGTGGATTTAAATGCAGATGCAGGTGAACCTGCTTTGAACCTTAATTCTAATTTAAAAGCCTAAAATCCAGACCATGTCCTTTAAGCAGAAGGAATGATTTTAATGTGAATTATCAGTGTAGGAAGTGTTGAGGTTCTCTCACAGTAACTAAACCACGACTAAAAAAAACTGCACAACTGTTGTACTGATGAAATTAGTGGTGTGGAAATGTACATTATACTGAATTTACTGAGACAGCAGGTAAACACAGAGGACGTTATGAGTTTGTATTCATAGCAAGCAGCATAAGCAGCAAATCAAAATGTGAGCAGATGAGAAAACATTTAGGTTTCTTATTAATATATGATAAAATAAAACAGGGAAATTAGAAAAAATGGCCTCCTTGATACAGCGCGTTTCAAGGCTTTGATACTTCTGTGATGCTACCATTAATCTTCTCTTAAATGCAAGTAAAGTCCGTTGTTAATATGTCTTTCCTCTTGAAAAGTAGGCCCAGAACAGAGGGAGGATTTCAGCAATGCACAATAAATAGCTAAGAAGATGAGGCTCATGGGAACAAGAGGTATGGTCCTAGTTTTTCCTCCCTCAGTGACATCTTGAATAGTTCAGGAGTTATGTGCAAAAGTTGTGGAAGATAATGTCTGGTGACATAGACTTGTCACATTTTTCATCCACTACTATCCAGTCCCATTGCATTCTGATCACACCTCTTCAGGCAGATAACTATTTCCTCAGGATTAATGTCCCAATTTCTGCATCCTCCAACACATCACAGTTAATGACCTTGATTTAAATCACAGGAAGGTATGTAGGAACTCATATTACTTCCAAACAAGAAAATAGATCAGCCTTTAGGTGTTGTTTTTGTCTGGCCCTGTGCAATGCAACTTTTGCCCTGCAGCTATCAGTGAGATAGGCAATCGCCTCCACTCTAGCTTTGATTGATTCAGCTCTGGTTTACCAAGCTGGGACATCTCGCTCATGCATACGCTGCTTCTTATTTATGCTTTTTTTTTCTTACTTTTAAAGTCAAATACTTTTTGCTTTTGCTCTTTGATTGCTGAAGCTTAAACAGTTTGACAGTGAAAAATCATGTAGGTTATGTGGCTTTACAAAAGTGAATGGTATGATAAGCTCAGAGGATGAATTAGTGCTACTTCTAAAGCTTTTCGTGTGTTTTCAAAATTTCCAATAATTCCCAGCATCTCTAAGCTGATGACAACATCACAAAAGTGACAAAAGTCAAGGCAGCCTTAGGCTCAGAAAGGGGGTGAACCTTGAAATGTGTGACAGTTATATTGCACGCACACCACCCCCTCAGAAACCACTAACACTCTTTCTGTCTCTTTTTTCTCTCTTTCTTGATTTCACATCCACATATTTCCACTGGATGGCTTTCTGCAGTTATTTTAAACCTGACACCATAAAAATAGTATGATTTACACAATACTAACTGCACAAGTTGTAGGAATGTCACAATACTGATTACACCTTAAACTGTGGGTAGCAAATTACATGAAGGTAATTAAAATCATTGTTTCTAACTGCACCATGCTCGGTATAATCTGAGTCACTCCCCTGAATTCATTTAAGTTTTCTTAAAAAATCTGGAACTACTTGTTTAAGATGTGTTTTTACATAAAATTAACATAACATGGGAAAACAAACACCTATTGAGCCACTGCAGGTCTAGTAGTAATTCTTTATACTTTTCTTATACTTTATAAGTGAATATTTACATGAATAACAGGAAGTCCAGTGTTAAATTAAATGTTTAAACACTAAAAAATGATCTTTGCAGGTTCATGTTTCCTGTGGAATTAAGGCCTGGGCACATCAGCACTGAAATCAATTTCAATAGAATCATTGCAATCAATGAATTTCCTTGTGGGGGTGAAGTGAATCTCCCGTGGTTTTATTAAGAGATGGTGAAAAATATTTTCAGGCTTCTGCGTTTTTAGGCACAATCCACTTTTCTTTAATACACCTCTGCCAGGTATTAACCGTCCCATGAAGTGGGAATGGGGCGTAGGCATTAATAAAACACAGGTTAATGGTACAAATATGTCTCTAGAGTTAACAATGTATTGTTCTGTTAGCGACTGAGCTAACAGCTCGAGGAAAAGATGTTTTGACTGACTAATGCTAGCATATTAGCAGCTAACTCACAAGTGTAACCTGCCCTGTTAGTATTCACCACGTCGCCAAGCTTCGAGCACTGCCTATTTCTCAAGGACACGCAGATGAATTTTGCTGTGCCTCTTTCTGATGTGACCAGGCTGTAACTGAACTTCCATTTCACTTGAAGATTTTTAGCTGTACTTACTAAAGAGATTTGGACTTTCTGTCGATGAATGCAGGAAGGCAAATCTCAGAGTTTGACCAAGGAATCAAAGTCTTTTGTGTCTGACAGAGTTGAGGTTAAATGGCCCAACTCTGCACACAAGTGCATAATCATGTGTGTTTTGGACACAGTACACATGCATTGGGGTGGGGGTGGGGTGGGAGGTACAGCTTTGGCTGTGTAGAGTTATCAAGTCCCCCGGTGAAAAGTGTTACCTAGTGCAGCATTTATCACGTTTCAGCAGCGTAACAAATTGAAGCAATAATAAACACCTTTTATTTTGAGTCCCATCTGTTGGAGACTCACTGAGAATGACATTTCTCAGTCCATCAACAGACAGTTTGTGAAGACATCCCACTGCTGCTGCTAAGGTACATCATCATAAATGTGAAATTAGTTGAGCAATGGAGGAGGAGAAAAGACACGTCTGTCTTTTGCAATACTGGTGCCAATGGAGGAGTTTTTGGATACATATGTGTTTTAAAGGAAGGAAAAAGCCTTTTAGTATTTAAGGTATTTCAGTTTAAAATTTCCACTCACTTAAGATCAAAGCCTGTTGAATACCAGTGGAAAACATACAGCAGATCTGCTGATAAAATGATGCATTGTTTATCAGCTGAAGCGCAGCAGGTTGCAGTGACGCAGGTGTGACGAAGCCGAATGCATCCCTGCACAGAGCCAGTAGACAACAGCTTTAACTGATATAAGAGCATTTATGACATTTATTTCCATGAGACAAATGACTAACAAGCATGAGTCACATGTGGTGTAGAGTGGCTTTAGCCTCCAAATGTGATGTTACTGAGATACAGTGTAAATATCTCTAATATTACAAATATGAGATCAGTTACCCTCATACAAGTCCATTTCAGTAGACAGTTTGTTGTGTAAAATGATTCTTAACAATGGGAATCTTTTTTGTAGTTCGTTAGATAGATGCACAGATGTGTGTTGTTTCTATTAAGCTCTCATAGCTGTAAACAAACACATCTGGATTTGAGCACATAAGGCCTGAGGAGTCTGACTAATCACCAGAGTAATCCAAGTAATCTACTGCAGATGTGAGAAAATTACAGAGAAAGGCTTTCCAAATAACTTCACGTAGATTTGCAGGAGTCGCTGTGTCAGTATGAGGAGTGATAGGCAGGTTGATTGGCGACTGACCTATCTGAGTTCAACATGACGTGCCACGGTCTGTGAGGAGATATGCTATTACTGGACATGAATCTATGTTCAAAGTTTTGTGTCTATGTACTAAATTAATTAAACACACTTTAAAAGTGGGTCCTTGTTAGGTGAAGAATATGTGCTGACATACATGCAGGAGATTTTGAAAGACAAACGGGTACAGACAACAATACAGCCTGGACTTTGAAATGCAAGCTGCAACGTATCCTCATTAATTGTGTAAAATAGGTTTCTCTCCAAAGAAGTGACAGAAATAGTGTAATGCTGGGCTTCATGGGTAGATATGCTGGCTAATTGGCTCTTTAAAAGAAGGTTAAGGCATTTTAAAAGCCTCAAATTGGCCTTTTTTCCTTCAGAACAAGTTTGGGGTGCCAGAAATAATTAGGGTGGTGCTGATTGTTATGGACCTCATATCACACTGAGGCAAAACAGACAGCAGGGAGGGGGCCAAAGGAAGCTTTATGAGTCTCATTTGACGTAAGCTGAACTGACGCTCATCATAAACTGTATGAGTCTTATGAGAGACAGTCATCAATACAGATTATGTAACAATCCGGAGCTTTTAAAACAACCATTTTCAGTTTGTAAGTTATTAGTGGAACTGAATTTCTGTAAGAAAACAGTTTAATTCTGTGCATAATAATGTCCTCAGCCATACGGAGACCTAAATGCAGGATGAAGAGACCGTTTTGTTCTTTGTTTTATGTTTTGTTTTCCTTTTCCATTTGGGGGCCATGCAGCTAGCTGTGAGTAAAACGTTAACATATTATCACCTTATAAATTTACTGTTGCCAACATATTAGCAAATAGTTGCTGTACACATCCAAAAGACACAGAAGAACATTAGTGCCTATTTGGAGTGAGGTTTCTGTCAGCACAATGAATGTAAGTCAAACACTCAGTGTTTTTAGCTTTGTTTTGGCCTCCACCAACACCTGAAATTTAAGAAATGTTTTGGTCTTTAACAGCTAAATGCTCCATAGCCAGTCACAGATGATGTGTCTGCTACTGACTGTGTCATTTATTGCTGGACAGGTAGCAAACAGTGGGTTTATGAGAGCCCTTTCACTGAAAACAGCTGCCTTGTGCTGAAAGTGATGTTGTGGTGAGAGTAAACCAAAACGGCTGAAAGATGCTAAAACGCTCCATAGAGCTTAGGGGATCTCTGCTTTAAAACTTTTCTGATAAACAACCTTGTGGTTGTGTAAAAAAAAAACAACTATCCTCTTTCAGGAGCAAATGTGGAGGTACACTTGATGTATTGTGCCACAAACCCTCATGTCATGAAGGCACTGACAAACCAGCAGATGAGAAAACACTATTGTCATTCTTTTTGATAAGCAATAGCAAACAGCCTATTTTATCATTAAATTCTGAGGGCTTGTTGAAATTATTCCTCATTTATTAAAAGTTCAAAACTGGACTATAATTCTGGATCACAATACAATGTTCACCAGCTGGTCAGTAACTCTGCCCAGTATTTGGTGCTGGTGAGGTTGTGTGCAGTGCATTAATCAGATTTTTTTTTCTGGAAATAACTTTAACACGAGTGAAGCTGAACCCAAACAGTAAAGAACCTGGTGAAACCAAATCAATGAGCTGAAAAAAAAATATTCCATGTCGACTGTGGAGGTATTGCTAAATTGAGTAATTATTCTCTGTTAATTTGTCAATAAGAACAAAACCTTTAACATCAGGCACAGTAATTTAAGCCATTGTCAATGTAAAAATTTAGATCGGCTCAGTTTAAAGGCTGGATTTGGTTCAACACTCTTCAAATGAAACAGGACTTAACTCACCACAAAGACAAAGAAGTGATGATCTAATCTGATCTAATCTAATCTTTTATTCATTATATAAAACTGAAATTTGTTTTTGTCAACATGAACGTGGTTCAGGAATACCTACAAATTTTCATTTCATCTCCATTCTTTGGCAAAGATCAACCATTAATAGTCAGATACCCCTCCGAGCACTCAGTCCTCTGTTGCAGCTGTTTGGGGACTTCCATATTACGAGGTTCTGTAACGCTGACATGGAAGCATGGTGAGCAGTCTGATGTCCTAGTAGCCTCATTCTCCCTGCCAGCAGAGCATGTCTCAACTGTTGTCAATTTATCAATGTATTGTGCACTAGTGGGCACAGTTTGAGCCACCATTAGGACAGGTGCCTTCATCCATCATAGCCAAGTCACTTATTCCACCTTGTCAGGGGAAACTAAATGGTGCTGTGGAAGAAATGTAAACAACTCTCAGTGGACAATCAGAGGAGCCATCGCAACACTCCAACTGGAGAACTGAGCACAGGGAGAGTTCAGTCTGCCATTAACATCCAGGGCCTCTTGTGCTCACGCTAATTTTTTCCCATATGTCCATTAATTGTGCAGACACACTGATACGCAGTGTACGAGCTGCTGTTCAGATTGCACTTTAACTGATGCACTTTTTCTGCAGCTGTAATTATCTTATTGTCTTGATTACCCAGAAAATCGCTACAAGAACTTTGCATCTTAGAAATGTTTTCAAAAGCAACAAATCTTAGTTTATTTATGGTTTAACATGAGAACATTTCTTCTGTGTGTTTTCTTCTTTTTTTTCGGAGGGTGGGCTTTTTGGTGTTGTTTCATCCAGACACTTATAAATAATGGATTAAGAAGGAGGGAAAAATCTATGAAAATATGTCTCATTCTCCAAGACACTTACAGTGGCATTTATGATTAATAGTGTGAATTAATAATACAACACTAACAAAATATTGTATGCATGTATTCACTGTACAAGGGAATGCACTATCTAATTCATGTTTGAAAATTTGTTTCGCTGAAGCTTGTTTAGGAGAGTTTCGTCTTGACAATTATAATCTTATGAGGAGTGCTCTTACCCTCAGGCTGCACTTCATTCATTTTCGTTATACTGCTGCACAGTACAGCCAGAGGTGAAGTGAACCGGGTTTTAATTAAAAGACAAAAAGAAATGAGAAGTTGGGGGGATGCACAAAGCTGTTAATCAATCCCCACCAATCAGTCAGGGCGACAACGGCACAACAAGCGTCAAGAGAATGAAGTGAATCCAGAGCAGGCAGATTGACAACTGTTTTCTAAATAAACATTTGCAGTCACGACGAAAGCACTTATATCTGCTAAATTAGCTTTATTTTGAAGGTTACACCGCACCAACATAGCACCCACACCCCGAAAACTTCAGACTTTCTTTTTTATCTCATATTAAACAGAGGAGACAAATGAGAGACATGGGGACATGGAAAACATTTTGACATGTCACTGTACGAAAAGAAAGGGTGTAAATCATTTCAGGCTCCTGATGTTGTGCACGCTGGCTCACTGACATTGCTTACTGAGACGCTTGAATAGAACTGAGCCGTCGTTAATGTTATTAGTAACATGACAAGTCAGAATGTGTGCCATGAAAAAAGTCTGCTGTAAAAGGTTAATTGTTGGTGTTGGAGTTAAAGGGCAAGGCCAGAATATATTTTTCCTTTTGTGAACAAATTTCATTAAAAGACAAAAACTATTAATGAACTGATTCTACTCACATGTGTAGCCAAAGCCTAATATACTGCTGTGTGTCCCTCTGTTAGTCCCTCTGACTGTTAGAAACACATCAGTGAGTCACACCGTTGCACATTGGGTTACATGTTCCTTCATTACCATGAATATGGAGCTGAGGGCTGTCACTTTTATTTGAAATTCAAACTGCAGATTCAGTTGCTAATTGAAACGGTTAAATATTTGATCTGGAATTGTTTGAATTCAGATTTAATATTTCAATTCAAAAAGCACAACAGGCCATGTCTCCAGCAGGGGTTTGATTTTGGTGAGATTTAATTGAATAATTGAAACTTCACAGTGGGTGCCGTACATTGTTTACAGTGAAAATAGAAGGCAGCTGTTACAAATCAGTAGATTACCAATCGCTGAATCGTTGGGTCTAAAGATATCACTTAAAATGGCTTAAGAACCTCCAGTACTTCAGTGAAGTACAGAAATTCACTGTTGATTCAAACTGCTAGCAAGTTCCTGAATAACGTTGAGTGACAGACTGTTTAATACATAATAAGTCATTGTCTCATTGTTGAAAATAAGAAAAATAAATGAAGTTGTTTCAGCATGAACATGTGTAATGGAAGGACTGCTGAATGGTTGATGTTAATAATGAACTCATTCTGCTTCAGCTTCATGGTGATAATCCTTTAGGAAGTCACTGCTCCGAGCCGAGGGATAGCATCACGCACAACCCTTACAAAACTGCATCTGTACAGATTAAACAAAGGATGTATAATGTCTGAACCCCCATCCCCCACTCTCTAGTCTTTATGCTAAGCTAAGCTAACCATCACCTGGCTCCAGCTTCACATTAAACAGAGAGGTATGAGAGTGGTATCTTCTCCTCTATCTCTCAATAAGACGGTGTAGAAAGTTTGCTGTCAGGTTGTTCTGCATCTGGTCTTTGGTTCAGATTTTAAAAACTGCTTATTCACTCAATAACAGCTAGTTTCTGATTTGTTCTGCACTCAGTACTTTACAGCTACCCAAAACTTTGTGGGCTTGATTGTTAAGTGTTACCTATAATATCCAGTAACCATTTCTACACATTTTATTTTCAATGTGTATTTTTTTCTGAGTACAGTTTGTTAAAGTTGAAAGTAATCATGTTATTATTCACACAACACTATTATTATCCTCATGAGTGTAACAGATGAGATGGTGTACTCAGATGATATTCTTGATGGCCACTGCATTTGTAATCCATCCTATCTTTAAGAAGTGGGAGCTTCTCCAACTTTAGACTTTGCTTGTAGTAGTAGCTCTGTATTAATTCAAACCAAAACAGTACTTGAGAAGGAAAAATATGTTAAAAAGCAGCTTAGCACACATTATTTGGCTCATTTCCAAACACAGAGCATATCTGAAGTGTTAACATTAAATTAAAAGGAGCCACATGTGTTACTATGAGAGGAATTCAGTTTAATGAGAAGTTCTAGGGAGCAGCAAATTTACCAAACCTCATGAAGAGCACTCCTGTTGATTAGCTCAGACGCTCTCATGGGGTCAGTGGAAGCCATTACACACATCATACATGTTGAATGATCTTGCAGGACCTAAGTATTTTTTCCTCTGTCAGTTTGTATGTGTGTGTTGATGCAAGAGCAAAAAAATAATTAATCTCATTATCACACTTTTTAAAAGACTTTTCTGTGGTTATAAAAGTAATAACAATAACAATAGAGTGCAATATGGTCTGCATTCACTCTGAGCTGCGACATGAAAGAAAAAATATCACACTTTTAATCCAGACATATTTCACCTCATTCTGATATATTGTTATGAAATGAATTCAATTCAGCATGAAAGTAATTATATCTATTATATTCAAACAAAATGTTGTAAACCTTTGGCCATGCTAATCACATCTTCTTTTATTCCGAGTGAAGACTCTAGTTGGCTGTTTCTTTCCTTTCATATTTTATATGCTTATTATCTAATTTTCTTTTGAAGGCCTTGATTATTCCCAGTCTGAAAATGAACAATAATTGCTGCCCTACTGCTTACAAAGTCTGCTGAACAGAAGAATAAAAGAGTAGTCTTTTCAATGGTCAATCAACAATAAAGTACATTAATCATTATCTTACATTACAGTTTCTTGTTTTGTGCATGAAACATGGTTCTGGAAGAATTAAAATGTCTTTTACCCTCCCAATTATGCACAAGATTTGTATGGTTACTCTGAGACATAATATGAACAACAAGCATAAAATAGAATTTACAAAGAGGAGAGTGCTTTGATCACATACTGTATGCCTTGAGGAGTCTTGCCTGAGAGTCTTTGATGTGAATCAGTGCATGAAAGACAGGTCCAATTGGCCCGGGGTGACCCTCAAATTTGCACTCTTTAATCATGTGTTCCGTGTCAGGTGTATAAAAAAATGATCCCTCGCGGTTTATAATTTTTTACCATTATTGTATGAGGCACATTTCCTGACAGAAGTGTGTGAAACAATTTGCTGCCCTTAAATATAGTTTTAGTTATTGAACAAAAACACTACTGCTTGCTGTGAAAGACTTTGTAGAGGACAGAGACAGGATGGGAGGAAAAGCCCTAACAGTTGTTGTGTTAATACCTTCATAAACACTGGGATTGTAGCACCTAATTACCATCAGATGGATGGAACGGAAAGGTCAGTCATAGCCTTTTTTAACCACGCTACCAACATGGCTCTAGGGATATTGATGTCGGTTTGCCCATCCCTCAGTCCAACGTTTAGTCCAGAGTGAAATATCTTGACAATGGGGATGGCCTGAATGGATTTCCATTATATTTGGTTTAGCCATACTGAGTCCTCAGAGGATGAATCCTAATGAGTTTTTTGCCTGACATTTCAACTAGCTCTACCAGCCGACTGTAATTTCCACCTGCCCAACTCTTTATCTCTTCATACGACTCTGCAAAAACGTATGACCAGTTTCCCAGCATCCTCATCTGGATTTTTAGGTCGATGCTGATATAGCTTAGTGACACCATGATGTTTGTGTTACAGACTAATGTTCTAAATGTTACCATGTAAATATAGTAACTGTGAGCATCAAGTTTAATAGAGTTTAAAAATTGTTTATCCTAACCATGATCAGTTGCAGGAATCTTAACATGCTGTCAAGAAAGCTGAGCCTGGCAAGTTGTAACTGAGACTAAATGCTGAGCTAAGCCAGACAAAATTCATTTTTATTTAATTCTGCATTCACTGATTATTTGGCCACTTGGGGGGATAGTGAAACAAACTGTACATCGCCTTATAAATATACTTATAGATATGGCAAACATTTAAACAAACTCACCAACACACCTAGCAGGCACACAGCAATATTAGCATTCATTCACATGGAGTCTCTTAGAGCTCTGCTCGCCATCCTCCAAGTCCTGAGACAAATGTCTGGCTCTTTAGCTTCTAAGTGTTCCACTCTAGCTAGCTGCTGATCTTATCTGTCAGCTGTTTGGTGCTAGAGAGGTAGTGTACAGTGGGTTTACCAGTCCTGTTTGACAGCCAGCTTCACTGTGGAGTGTGTCTCACCACCAAATCGTGACCAGTTAACAGCATTTTCCCTCTTCAGCGACAATTAACCATGTGGTTAATTATAATGGACAGTCCATGGCAAGCAAGACAGTCCACCTACACTGAACCAGTCTGGTTCAGATCATTAGCCAGAGAGGTGCCTGGTTCAACAATGGTTAGTTATGGTTCAACAATATCACTGTGACTGGTTCAGTAAGGTCTCAGAGAATGTCTGCGTACAAGAACAGGAACACCAGCGTTCCCTAAGAATGATGTTCTCTGGGGATATTCTGGTGGCCAATTAACCCTTAGTTTAACCAGGCAATGACCTTATGAGCCAACAGCAGGAAGAACATTTAAAGAAGAATTATATGTCTTATTCTCATAACCGTGTCTGTCTTCCTACCATCCTGTCTTTCTATGGGTCATGCTAACTGGCAAATACATATATGGGGACTAGCAGTGCAAGGATCCTAAAACTTCTTAAATAAACTTAAATGGTGCATAAATCATTTCACACACTTCACCAAAAATAAATTTTTAGGCCTCTGGATTAGTTATTGTAGACAAGTGCATGATAATCTAAACAAACTAAGCACTCTGGTTCTAGTGTGTGTAAATGTTAAATTGATAAGAACTCACAGCCTCACACGTAAAGCCAGTGTTGCGGATGAATAGACTACCAATAAGTGAATGAATCATGTAGACATCATAAAATTTCTCCAGTTCTGATATGTCAGGGAACAACTGGGCTACTCTTAACCATGTTAGCATAACTACAGAAACTCTACAACAAAAGCGGCAGCAGTAGAGCTCAGCAATAAACAAGATGTTAGCTCCCTTTGCTCTTTGTAGTCTTGAATAAGTAAGAATTTTGGCATTTAACAGGCTCCCTCCTAGTTCTTAATAACACAATCATGAGGCATGAAAGTAGATCTGTGAGGGAGAGAAACAGTCAACTCAACATCTGATTTCATTCCTTTGGCCTTCATCTTTATTGACCTTGCTCTGTAAGTGGCAATTTGTAAGACATGTCACATTTTTATTTACCATTCCTCTGACATATTTATGCTACACATTACCATTGTTACCTAGAGCTGGTGAGGCCCAAACTTTTATAAGAGGTTGGAGACACTCCGGCTGTAGGGGAGGAATTTTTTGACCCAGAGAAAAACAGAGAACCAGAGAAACACTTTACTGAATACATGAAGTTTCAGAAACTTATTTTTGCTCATATCTTTAGACCATTTTATAATATTTTTGGCTAGTTTGTAATGAAAAACTTACATATTGTACCATAATCTTGACATGGCAAATGCAAATTGTTAGGCTATCTGTCTGTAAACTGAATTCCACTGCTCCTGCTGTATAGACATTCCTGTGTGATTTAATAGGGTCTTCTTATTTCTATATGGAGATAGAATTTGAAGACAAATAGGATTTAAGGAAACATATTACCTCTTGTCCCTCTCTGAATACAAAGGGCAGACCTTAGTGCTATCACAAAGAAAACAGCTTAGCAGCAGTGCATTTGTTTTCCATTCAGAGAGAGAAGCACTTTGTCTTTCCAATCGTTACCTGTCTGTGAATCAGTTGCTCCATTAAGGAGGGTCTAAAGAGGGAGGTGCTGTCTAGGGCTAAATTGCAATTAGCCGGCCTGCAAGTGAGGCTGGAACCAGTTAACTTGGGATATTGGAGTGCAAGGGCCCCGTAATCAGGCTTTGGTCATGTAGAACAATGCATAAAATTAAATTGACATTAATGAATAATTGTGTAATGAAAATGGAGGAGTAGAGTTAATTGCATGTTACAGTGAGTGTAATGCCCAGATAACCTTGTGTCTAATGCTATTCTTAGTCTGACTGCCAAGGCTCTCACCGTGGCTCCTCTCGGCAGGAAGTCATTAAAGCGAGGGAGTAGATAATGCCAGTGTGCCGAAACCCAGAGTAGCTACAATCTTGCAAAGACTTTCTTTCACAGGCTTTTTTTTCTTAAGTGGGCTATGCTGAAGTCATTTGTACACAGTCTGAATGAAATTAAAGGTCACCAGTGCTACACATCTATGTCTGGATGGGCTTTTAGAGTGGGGCCCACTCACCTACAGGGGCTGTCACACAGCAGAAGAATGGTAGAAAATACTTAAGCTAACTGAGGAGTAGGATATTTGCCACAGATGAAGAGGACTTGAGTGACAGCTGCTCTGACTATTTCCCAAATGAACCCGTGATGAAGCTTTTCATTTAGAACTGATTCCAGCAATTAGATGCTTTGTTCAGAATTTCAGTTTGAGGTTCTCTCCCATTACCTGATTTAAAGCCTAGTAATACCCTATGTTTTGAAAATGTCAATGATTTTTCAGGATTTGTTCATGTGGAACGATGGGAGAAAAGACATACAGTATATTATGACACTACCTATGTCAACCTGAGAGTGAGGACCCCCCTCAAGGGGTTCAAAGATTAATGTGACAGATGGCAATATGATTAAAAGGACTGGTAAACATGAAAAACATGTTATTGGCTACACAAAATGAGATTTGTGATATTTGTGGTGCTATTTATTCATATTTTGATCCTATATATTCTCACACTGCAACTCTGGGATAGAGTCTAATGGGATATGCTGGTCAGTAAATGATGGTTAGTTGTAACTTAGGTGTCCAGAGCGCATGTACTTGCAGTCCTGCATTACGTAGCCCTGCTACTGTCACCATCTTATTGATAGACAGTTCAATGGAAACGCCTGGAATCTGTAAAGAGCCTGTGCAGAAAGCAAAGTGCAAACATTTTCCTTCTAAGAGTCAGATGGCCTCAACGTGTGGCTGGAACAAGTGTTTGGTTTTTAACCGTCTTCATCGTCCAGATCAGAATTCCACGAGTACTGGAGTGAAAAAGCGTGTTAGAAACAAAAGATAAAGCAATGACACCTGCTGAGGTAGCATCAATAGCATGATGTCACTGTATTTAGTTTCACATCCCCATGCTCTGCAGGACTTCTGTCTACTTTAAGGTGTGGCCTAGATTGACTTACCCTAAACACATCAGTTACAGACATTACAGACATTGACCTGCGTGTTGATGTATCATGGCGTGATATAAGACCTTACTGTATTTACTGTATGTGTTTGGTTTCATTATAAATGCATTATAAATGCATCTTGCACAGTTTAACCGTTGCCTTGTTCCATAAGTGAAAGAAGCAGGATGTCACAGTGGAGGAAGTAGGCCATTTAATCTACAGTATCACCCCCACATTCTTCACTTTTATCCACTAACCAGGAGTTTCCCAAAGTGGAATCCCTGGAGAGTTTCCAGTGGCTTGACAAGCCATTTGCTTGGGGGAGTATATTGATGTGCTGATTTGGGGCATGCTAGAGTTTGAATGTTGTCCCCTGTCCAATCCAAACAAACAAGTCAGGCGTTTAAATATATAGGTCCAAACCTGCTCAGTGTCTACACTCATTATGTAACACATTGGTCTTGTATTACAGTCATCACCATTGTAATATCAGCCACAAACAAAAAATCTTCTACTTAAGGAAATAATTTCAGTAATTACATTTGCTGAAGGCAGTTCATTTGATTTATCTGAAGTAATTATTCCCCACTTTTTACACAGTGTAAACATTTACATGCTTGTTATCCTTGCTCTACCTTTGAGTGCACCAGTGGTGTCGCCCCCTGTTAGTTTACAGGACAGTAAATCACACAGATTGCCAGATCTTGGTATCAGCTTTTGTTTGACAGCTGCACATGAGCATCAAACACGTTTGAACCATAAATAAAATATTTATTTTTGACTGAAATACAGTGAACCTGTATTCTCACATGGCATAGAGATTTTTCTCAATAATCAATGCACTATGCCCATATGCTGTACAGTGAGGAGAGTCTGTCTGATGCCATATTTCATCCATTTTTGAAGCCGTTATCAGGGGACTACAGTACATCAAAGGGGCCCACTAGTGGTCTTTAGATTGACTGCCTGCTGGTGTCCACATTGTTTTTAATAGGGTCTTCACAGCAGGCAGCGATACAACCATTTGTGTTGCTCAGCCCTTTCTTTAGACTCCCTGATGCGTGCTGGTTTCCCTTTCTATAACTAAAACAAACCAGGAGTTTTCCTTGAGTCTTGTGTGTTAGTCTGATCAGGACAACTGTCCATGTCTTGGTCACAGATAAGAAAAACTAACTATACAATGGTGGATTTTGAAGTGAGGTTAACTTATTCTGTCATCATTGCAGATTTTCTGATGGCTCACAAACCCTGAACAGTCGCATGATTCAGTGACAATATGAGGACAATACTGTAACTTACAGCAGATTTCTTTAGATTGACAGAATCAAAATGTACGTGATCAGAAATATTAAGGCTCAGTTGCTTTACCTTTGTGTAACAAAGCCACAGGCTTCCTTCTCAATATGAGCAGCACATTGCTGTGAGTTCTGAACGTGCACTTTGATCAGTCCACTGCATACTTTCTGTTGCCTGAAGCCCATTTTCTAAATGTCTCAACTTATGCTGATCTCCATAAATAGATAAATTCTAACTGATCGGGTGGTTAAATTGTTGATGTCAACTTATAATTTCTATGTATATCAAATAAATTAAAAAGTCAGGGCTTAAAATCTTCATAAGCCTTAATAAACTTTTGCAGCACACTGACACTCGGGGCTATGCTGACTTACCTGTCTGAAAGGGAGCAATGAATAATTTGATCACATTTTTCATTTCACTCGAGTGCTGAACAAACAGGAATCTGTGATTAACAGTTTTAATTAGGATTCTAACTTGACAAATTCTTACAGCCTCGCAACGTGTCTAAGATGAATAAATCACTGGCCTGGGATCATCAAGCTGCCTCCTAAGTGAATGTGCCTCAAGATTACTTTGTGATTCCACAAACTGTGAGTCAGCCAAGGCTGAGTGTGTTGAACTAATCCTCTTCCCACCACATGTCAGGTGGAGGAAGTTTATGTCCACTCAATGAGCTGACTACCCCGCTCAGGTATGGGACCCCCATGCTTTCCAGTGTTTCTTCTCTGACTCTTGTGAAAGCTGGATGTCAGAACTGAGTAGACCCAGTGTTAGTTATCCTCACAGCGTGTAACACATCTGCACACCTGGGTTATGAGGGTACTGGAAAAATAACAGTATAACATTCAGAGGAATAGTTTATGTCAAGCTAAGGTTCATATACAGGTGATGCTGGCAGCTAGTCAGCAGGTAAAGAAAGAAGATAGCCTGTTTCATCACTAATGTGATTATTTTTTATTTAAGTCCACTGAAATTAATTTTTTTTTTTTTTTTTTTTAACGGAGAATCCTCTGTGCTTGTTTGGATTAAAGTACTTATTTGTCCAAAACTGTAATTTTCTAAACTTTTTTTCTAAACAACAGACAACATAATATGAAAATGATTCTCAATTCATTTGCACATTCCTACTACTTTTTCCTGTACTCTTATACTTAAAAAATAACACTTTCAGTTAAAATTTACAATCAGTAATTTTAAAAAGAACTTTTGTGATCAACCAGATAAGCAGTGTCTCCTGCAGTTAACCACAGAAATATTAAAACAATAAACAACACATTTTGTTAAAAGTGCCTCAAGAACTGTAAAATCAAATGCAGCACAAAAATAAAATATAAACTACACAGATCTGCACCATTTTATTTCGGTCTATATCACTCAACCATTGACTGACAGTCTACATTAGAGTTGTGTGAATAGTGACCCTTTTTCACTGTGATCTTCACAGTTCATTGAAAAGTAGTGTGTAACTTGAGGGAGGGAACACTGACAGGACAACTACTGGCACCTTAAAATGTGTTTCTCAATTGTAATTGTTTCCAATTAAGGTTATTGTATTCAGCTAGTTTAAGACCTAAACATAATGTGCTTGTACTAACAGTTTGTGTCGCATGAGAAGTTTCATAAAGCACTTTGTTTATAATGGTTTCCTTTTAACCACGAGTGAAGCCTGTTCTTACTGCGCATCAACTGTAAATTTATTGCCACAAAAAGTGCTGCAGTGTAATTTTTGTAACTGCAGTTTGGTTAGAGTTGTAAATGGAGATGCACACCATCCCTCAACCCCCGTGACCCGCCCCAATGCCAAATTTAAACATCAGTAATGTGCACTGGTGTCTGAAATTCCTTTGTGAAATGTTAAATTTAAATCTTGATGATATGCATCGTAACTATTGTAATCAGACATCCCAAGCTTCGCCTCCATTATTAATTGTCCAAAGCATAATGATTTATTGTAGTCCTGCAGAATGATTATTAATTTTCTGGTTGATTATACCTGTGGGCGGAAACAACACTGTTCTGCATATAAGCATCTGCTAAATGAAAAAGTATTCTTCACATAAAAAGATGTCCTTGGAGAAACAACAGCTCATTTTTACTTTAATCAAACATATGTAAAAGTGCTGTTGATTAAGGGTACTGTGGCATACATTCACAGGGGAAATATGCAATAAACATTATCTGATGATTTTCTTTGTTCAGACTTGTAAAGGAAAAGAAAACTTTATTGTGCATGCACTTAAGATTCTTTTGAATCATTTGCACGCTGTAACTTGGCAAAGCACTTCAGTGCTGCACCCCAAACTGCACCTGCACTGCAACAAAAACGTGCAGCCTCGGTATATCACAGCGGTGTGACACTGGTGGTTTACATTCCAAAGGAACAGCGGAGAGTGACAGGAGTGTGTGTACAATACAAGCTGCTCTCAGCCAGGCATGTCTGGGTACGCCTGAGCCGCAAACAGCAGGCCAAGTTCAAACTTCATGTCAAGAATCGCTGAGATCTCAACACTTAGAGGAATGCACAGGTGCAGACACTCTGCAGCAGACAATCCCAGCTAACACTTGATCAATTTGACACTTTGCAGGGCCGAGGCCAATGGCAAGTTCCTGTGGGATTGGGATTGGGCCTCGTGCAACAAAAGAAGCTGTTTTTTCCTGCATCCAGTCTTTCAGTATCATGGCCTAGTAAATCACTTTCCTCTTGCTCATTTATAGCATCACAGCTGATGGTTGTGTAATAACACTTTTAGTCTGATAAGCTTGGCATGGGTATCCAGTGACATGTTAATCTATCCATGTCAAATTAATCAATGTTGCATCATACGCTTGTGCTCTTAACTGCAGGCTTCCACTTACCTTTATATCATAATAATATCAGCTAGCATGTTTTATCAGTGATCACCTTCCTAAAGAACACAGTACACTGCCTATTTCTTTAATAGTAAAGAATAAATAGTCGTTTTGCAGTTGTTTTAAATAATATTCTGTACTAATCAGTTTCACTGTTAGTCAGTCAGACATAATCTGAGAAGAGAATATCTGAAGAGCCCTATTTGCAGCTTCAGTGATCACAAGAGAGATCAGTGTCCCTCAAACAACATTTCCCAGGACTTTCATTATCTGAATTAAATTAAATATCCAATTAAAGCTCATCACTCATAAAATTAGAGAGGAAAGACCTGATGTAGTATTTTAATGATACTGATTAGAGATGTCGCTTAACATCACAGGAGTCTTATCTTAAATTAGATGTGTATTTATTTGGAATAGTATACGTGACACACTTCTGCTGTGGAGGGAAGGAGTGCTCTGTTCACCCCGTCCTCTCCGGACACTGAGAAGGAGAGGCAGATTAATTAACAGACCTTTGCAGCCAATGAAGACAGGTGGCAATAATCCTGACAAGAGACAGATATGAAGCCTCTCATACAAAACCAATTTCAACCGCACTCCATTTTTCAAAAGCTCATCAGGGTGAAGAACGACAGAGTTGAACCCGTGTGGCTGCAGAATTTGTTTCTCTCTGATTGCCTTGTCAGGATATCTTATCCGATGGCAGATGACCAAAACCCCACCCTTCACAGACAAACTCTCCCTCTTTCTCCCTCTCTGACACACAAAGTGTTTCACACAATGCATTCTCTGTTTCTCCCACTCACACACACTTACACACATCCTTTCATACTGTCTTACTCTTGCCCACAGTGAGCCACGAAGCCACAATTGACTGTTCGCCAAGTTTCTGTTGGTGCGCCTGTCAAGCTTTCTGTATTCACACGACGCATTTGCAGTTTACAATAACGGGTCAGATTTACCACTTCAAATTCTTCTTTATTAATATTTGAAAAAAACAAGTTTCTTATCTTTTTTCAGTGGTGTCTTGTTTTTTTTTTTTTTTGCTGGCTGAAATGACATCTGTCATTGATTTTACCAACCATAGTCAGCTAGCTAATTAAGCTAACATTCGCTCCATGAGTGGTTATCCAGGATGGCCCCTAATGGATTTATTAAGGAGAATTGGGCACATAGCACATTTCAGGATGTTGTCAGTATTTCCAACTTTGCAACTTCATTGTAAGATTTAACAACTTTTCAGAGCCCTTTAGCAACTTTTTTTTGAAAACAACACAAATTCAGTGACTTTTTAGAGAAAACACAGCAACTTTCCATTGAAGGGAGTTTTCATTCTGCCCATCGAGTGAGAGGCAGAGTGAGGGAGTAGCACATTCAGTCCGAACGACAGCGCACATAGACATGAATGAGTTGCTCATGTGCAGGCTGCACTCTGTGTGAGAACAAAGACATTCTGTCGCTTCTAACCTTCTCTTTCAGTGATCATTTTACGTGTAAACTATAGCTTTCCAGCACGGCCGTTGTCTTTAAATTATGTGCATCATGGTTTTGTCAGATGAATTTGAGATTATGAAAGCAGGATTTTAGCAGTGCAGAACAATGGCTTGGCAATGGCTTGGAAGTGACTGCTGGTTAACATGTAGTCTTAATGAGCCGCATTTGAGTCATTATTTCATATTTGTTCCGTTGTCTAACGACAGAAACAGAAAAAAAAATATGTACATGAAAACAGCTTTATTGGGAATAAAATATAGTACATTTGAGGACAGAGAGCAGGACGGAAGCAACCAGCTGCAAAGGACTGACACCATCGGGCAATGACGTCACAAACAAAACAACATTTAGCGACTTTCAAGCATCTTTAGCTTCTTTCCATTGAAAGTAGTTGACAGTGCTGGATGGCAGCACATTCATTCCTGTGACAACTGCTCGCTGGGAACATGCACCAAAAAAGGCTCTGTAAGACCGCTCTCAGACCACTCAATGGGACATTTTCAAAGAGGCAGCAACATACGATAGTGTGACAATGGTCAAAACCATCAAGAGGCGAGCCAACCACAAACCATGGATAACCAGAGAAGTTCCCTCTCTCCTGAGAGCCTGAAATTCTTTGTATAAACCTGGGGACACTGCAGCATATAGTCTGGCAAGGAAAAACCTACAGGCACAGACGCTCCCACTACCATCTAGCGACCAGGCACTCCAGCTGTGGACAGCTGACGTGAGAGAGGCCTTTGCCAGTGTCAACCCACGCAAGGCAGCAGGACCGGACAACATCCCTGGATGCATGTTGAAGGATTGTGCAGAGCAACTGAAAGATGTCTTTGCAGATATCTTCAACACATCACTCAGACAAGCAGTCGACTTGCCTCAAAAGCGCTGCTCTAATTCATCAAAAGGTCTGCCTCTAAAACTTTTCAGTTGATGCGCAGTTTAGTTTGTGCTGGAATCAGCTGCAGCACAAACTAAATTGTTTACATATAGGCCATTGATTCTGACCCTTTGTCTTGATTATGTCTTAGGTACAATGAGGTTATTTGTCTGAACAGAATGGACCCCACTCAGTTTGAAGCAATACAATCAGCAGCACATTACAGTAATGTTATTATCCATTGGCAATTAGTACATAATGTTGTGCTCCACTTCCATTATTGTGATTGAGCATGTCTGCATTAGCGTTATGCATATGTAACGTCCTTTCCTTTCCTTTTCACCACTCCAGTTAACCCTCCTCATGAGAGCCTCAGTGGTCAATGATAGGATCCACCCTGACTGTCCAAACACTGCTCCCTCAGGGACATTAATTTTCAAACAGTCCCATGAGTAAGTCAAAAGAGAGAAAGCTCACTGAGCATGAAGAGTAGGGAGTGGAAACCACACTTGTCGATTAAAAAAGTCTATTTTTTTTTTTCTCAGGGAGAAGGTATAATGGCAAATTAATTTCCCAGAGATTAATGTACAAGGTAAATATTTTACTGCAAGTACTTATCTTCTAAAAAGTCAGAGGATAGACACCTCCTCACTCCCTTCCCCCTGCTTTGCTTTCCCAGTGTGTGTTGAAACAGTTTAGATGCATAAGAAGCCTAATAAGAGAAGAGATTCCAAGTTGCCTGATGGCTCTCATCAATCACCTTTCTCCTTTGGAGGTGTGATGCCGGCCCGGGGGAAGGGGCCATGGAGGGACGTGTAGGAGGGAAGGCATCAGCCTTTTAATCTCAATAAGTTAATAGACTTTCTGGTTCAGGTCCTTCTAAGTAGAACTTCATTCCTGTTGTTAGCAAACAAGTAGCATGTACATGGGAGACTGTCTCAGGAGCTGCTTTGCATTCCCACATTACACAGTTAATTTGAGTTGCGCCTGAAATTAGGAGAGCTAACTACAGTTAGTCAATACACCGATAACCAGTTAAAGGTTACTGCTGAGCCATTTAAGGAAAACAAATCTAGATCTCTGCTGCAGCAGGTATACATGGTATAATTTCATCATATAATCAGCAGATGCTCTTGTTTATGTGTTTGGTTCCAAATTTAGTTTAATGCAGTAATAATCACAAAAATAATCCCTAACCTGAACCACGCAGAACACAATACTATGATTAATAACTCAAACATGTTATTAATCATAATCATATGCACAAAGCTAATGTTTAATGTTGACGTCTGAGGTGGAACTGACCGTCAGCTACACCACATCCATCCCTGAATGTCTAATCATACCTCAGCAACTGTCACTGTCATTTATTCGTCTTTCAAAACCATGTGAAGAACAGATTAAACAACATGTCTGCTCTAAGGAAAGCTGCTTCTGTTAGCATGCCCTGCTAACTAGAGTTGAAGCTAAGTTAAGCTCATGCTCTTTATTAGATTTGGGGAAGTTTGGGGAACATATTGAAGTCTCTTCTCTAGTAAAAGTGAAAAATATAGTTTGAAATGTAGTTTGAGAATACAACAGCTAAAGCACAAAGCAAACCTCTGTGTGAATGTTTTTCTATGACATCCAGAGTGACTTTAGCCTCTGATCTGTTAGCTTTAGTTACACTATCATATGCAGTCTTTAACCATCATCATTAAACCATAGTTTAAAGGTTCTCTTCAAATGAGTCGCCTGAAAACATCAAAGTCAGCCAGAGATTAAATTTACACACAACTCACACACTTAATGTTAATTAGTTAGCTAGATAAACATTTGTAAACATCTGTAATTTCAGACCCTCACTTCCATTTCTGTCTACTTTCGTCTGAAATCAAGGGCACATTGTTCCCAGCATTACTTTGAATTTCTGCAACTGTTATCACTGTGGATGGCAAACAAAAAGCAGAGTCCATAGTTTAAAAGGCATAACAAAGAGGATGAAACTGAACATTACACAGTTGTTCATCTGAATCGGGTGCTATATCATCTTTATTTTCTGTTCCACCCTGAGCGTTACATCTGAGAACATTACACTAAAACTTTTATGTTATGATCGCTGGTGTTTGATTTTATATCAGATGGAGTGTTACAGTCATTTAAATAGCAGGTCAAACATCTGAACATGACTTTAGAAGGATAATATCGTATTTGTCCCTTTATCCCCTTGCTGTACTAATGTGGCAGCTCAGCTTAATTAATCATCTCCATGCTGGACAACGTGTATGTGATAGTGGCTGTACTTCTAAAGGGAGAGGAGGTAATGTGGAAAATATGTAGAAAATGTATTTGGGTTGACTGTCCAGCTATTAATAATGATTGTGTTTGGATAAATAGTGTCCTACTTTCAGAATCTGTGGATCTAAATATTCCCAATAGGCTGCCTCCCTCCTGTATTGATTGATTGGTATAGTGTTTAAAGGTCACAGTCATAAAACATCAGGATGTAATTAACACACTGTGATTTTTAACCAGTGGTTAATGTATGGAGTGTTGACTTTTTAAGTTATAGCTTGCTTCTCAGTGTAGTGTTTGGATTACCATGTGTTATTTGAATTTAAGATTAGGTTCAGAGCAAATGTAGCTTCTGATGAGACAGTGTTCCTCACCAAAGAGGGGCATGTAAGTCTGCCAGGCCTGTGATACATATACACATATAGGGTGTCTTTAATCATGATTTCCTAGGAATAGATGGACCATTGTGTCTCCTTTTTCCTCTAAACCACTCACCTCCAAAACACAAAAAGCCCATTCCACGCAGAGTCACGTGGAGACAGGACAGATGTGAGGGTCTGTCTCATTATGGTCACTTCGCTCTGTGTCTTCACAGATAATGAATTTGACTGGAATACAATAAATACAGTAAACATATTGAGCTGCTTTTAACCTGTTTCAAACTGGCTTGACCTTGAAGTGAGTAAAAGCTGAGATCCCAATGATGGATGTGACGCTAAGAATTTCATTTAAACATGCTTTTTCAGGATTGTCACCATATTGTGTTCAGTTGCTTTCAGTCGCCCAAAACCTTGAGGACTGACCAGCACATTTAGTCCCAATTTTTAAAGCTTGTCTGATCAGGTTCTAGTCCCCAAATTACAAAAGAAAGTCTTCACTACACAACACATTTGCTCTGTTGTTACTTTGGGAGTTGAGCCTGTTCATATTTCTTTTACGATTGAAAACACATGTTTTGGTTTGTGAAGACATTTATCTGAATGTCTGGGCTTTCTTTGGCAAAAAGGATGGAATAAGCTCATACGTTAGCTCGTCCACCAGCAGAAACATAGAAGAAATTGGTTTGTATTATGAAACCAAATGCAAAAAAAATTTATAAATTCAACATTACCCTTTAATGTATATATGATTAATTTCATAATTAATTTGATAAAAATCTAATTTCAATTGTATTCATTTTTTAATTATTAAATGCCATGTTCTAAATGAATTGAAATTGATTTTTTAAAGTAATGACCTGACTGTAATCTACAGTTTTAGATTGTCAAGAGTAACGTTTCAACCAGAATGTTTAAAATATTTTGTTTCATAGGCTTCATTTGAAAAATGACCAGTTTCACTGACTTGCATGACAACAAATGCTCAAACCTACTGATCCAGCAGAACAGGATGTGATGCACATTAATAAGGGTTTTACAGATTAACTAGCTGTAATGTTTACCTGACCAGTTCTTAGTGTGCATTCATAAAGATAGTTTCTGAAAACACAAAAAAGGGGTTTGGTTTTTATTTGGCAGCGCCGCTGCTCCACCTTCTAAAGGAAAAATCACCACAAAACAACCTAATATGAATTGGAAACCACAACTCAGTAATTTAATCAGAGCCACTAAAATCAAAGGAGGCAAAAGTTCAGCATCTGAATGCAATGAAATGGATCAGTTCCTTAGAACCTACTGACATAGCTCACTTGTGGAGGAGCAAGCCTGGACAGAAAGGGCTGAGTAATGAAGATGGATGCATTCTGTTATCAGGCAGCCACTTACTGGGGTCTGATGTAACCTTAAACACTGAGGATAGCTCAGTTGCACAAAGAATCTAATTAATGAATAGCAGCCATGAAAGAGGACAAGGCAAGTGTGCATTTGTAGATGAATTCCAGACACTAATCAAACTCTGTTCAAGTGGTTTGGTTTGTCTCCAGAGCAGGACGATATTTGGCGAGGATTTAGGGCAGTGTTTGCATGCTGGCTTAATGACTGCATGCAGTGTTTTTATGTATGGGCCTGTGTGTATTTGTATGTGCTTTTATATATATATATGTCTGTTTATATGTTTTGGGTTTTTTTCTGTTTTAATGACTGTATGACTGTATACAGAACAGGTGTGAGGTTGTGTTACTGAGTTTGTTTACTCTCCACTGTAGGGTCACACTGTGAGCACTGGGTTTTACTTTTTGGCTTTGTAGCTCAGTGTACATTGACTTTTTTAGGGAAGACATTGCACAATTACCCAATTACAAGCACAATCAGGCCACCACACTAGTTTGTGTAAGACAGCAGGTCACATAGACTGTCGATGCATATTATCTTGTAATGTGAGGGTTTAGATAGCACAGCTCTGGCCTTAGACAAGTAGGAAATTAATTTAATGACTGAAATCTGGACAAATCTGGATGAGATCCACTCTGCACTTGTTTAGAACACAAATCTAAGCGCAGTGTGCTATCAATGTCTGTAATTTGCCAAAGTTAGAGATTAATTAGACCAATTCTTTTCACAGTTGGTGAAGATTTTAACAAGACTAAGAGTCATCATAGCCTGGTTCCACACCTCTAAATCACTACCCACGACTCCTGTTTGTTCAGCGATTCAACTAGGCCTGCTGCTCATTAACAACTATTTCAGCCAGTTGAAGATACGATTGATCAGAGATTTGTACGTGGGATTAAGAAAATAACTGCAACAACCCTGAATAAAATTGTTACAACTGTTATAGCTGTTGTTATTAGTCAACAATGTCCAGCAATAATAGCAACCATTAAATCAGCATATTTCTTTCTCATAAAATAATCCAATTTTTATAATAACAAAATCAAATAAAAATATGTAAACAATGTGAGAGGGGAGAGAGAATTATTACCTGAATCTGCAGCTCACTTCATGGGGCTAAATACTGAGTATCAGCTCACGCGGCTGCTGTGCCAACACTGAGGGCCCAGCTTCAGCTACAGCGTCATCAGTGGCCAGTCAAATACATGCAAGTGCACATTCTTGTTGTATTATTTTGTAAAATGAATGTCATGTTTCTAATTCTTAATTTGTGACCATCATGACAAAAGGTATAATAAAATAACTGATGACTGATGTCAGTGTTATTAGTTTTGCATGTATGTGGTCATATACTGAAGTTTGATCATGGTGTAAGGTGAACAGTCGGGGATAAAACCATTTTGATGTGACTGAACAGTTTGACTCAAACTTGCGTTGTTGTGTTTCTCTCTTATCGTCCAGTACCAGCTCCAGTGGAGTTCTCCATTCCGGCTGCTCAGCCTCCAGTGGCAGACGTGGCTTGTGCTGATCACTGTGCTTGTTTTGCTGGGTCTGGTGCCTTATGTTGTTCACTGCATGATGACCACCTTCACCAGCCCTCCTCCTCCCAGCACCTTTAAAGTGGCAGCGGCCTCTTTTGGTCTCCTGACAGAGATCCTGCTGATGAAGTGAGTATTAACATTTTTACTCATTTACCAACATTCACATCTGTAGTTTTTAGAATTGAAGTAGCCTTGGTCTGATCTTTGTATACCATTCCAAACAGTCAGAATACTAATGACTAAAATGATGATGATGGTCTTTCCACACTGGTTGTATTCTGGTCTCAGATGTGTTTTCATCTGCAAAATGCAAGCAATAGTTTAGAGAAATATTTTATTTTTATGTGAGTTTCAAAACAAGAAGCAGTGAGCGTCCATGTCACCCAAATAATTATCTCTGAAAACATGTTGTTGTCCGACCCCCGATGCCCCCCCACCCCTCTTTTCACTTAGTCTTCTTTCCCATTTTGATATTGCTAATTGGAACAATGCCTGCGGTTCTGTAAACCATTAGTAAATGAACAGTCTGTTTTTATTAACATCGAACGTGTAAATAATGCATTAGATTCCTGGCATAAACAATATCTACTCTGTGATTGGAAAGCAACATATGACAAATACTGTAATCAGATTAGAAATACAGGCTATGTAATCTGCCGAATGCAGTAACTCGGTCAGGCTGCACCCTGCTGAGAAGCTGCTTCACATATTACTTAGAATTATGTTTGAAAAAAGAGAAATTATAGTCCTAAGAGTATTTTTGAAAATAAAACCACATTCTTAATGTGACTTTACAGACTGACCTTAATCAACTGAATGCTGGGATTTAGACAAGCTCCCCTGCTTAATAAAATTCATTATGATGGTGTTGGTAGAAGTGATGTAACTCTCCAATCACCCTAAACTCCTTTTCAGGCCAAAACTTTGTGTTCTACATCTCTCCTTCCTCCAGTATTTGTCCTAACTAAAATAAGAGGCTGTTTGTAATTAACTCAACAAGGCTTGTAACTTTTTCCCCCATTAACTGCCTTTGCAAGGAATGTGGCTAGTGAACTGCTAATTAATAAATATGGTTGCACTGGTAATGTGCTTCTGCATCATTATGTTGTTGAAGCCCTTATCCACGCTAGTAATGAGCTATAATTTCACGACAGGAAATTGGTTTGTTTACAACACGTTCAGCAGCTTCAGACGAGCTACATTCTTGGCAGATCTCAGCTACAGGTATTTGCTCATTGTTTGAGTTGAAAGAGTTGAATATGCTGCCATACCAACAGTTCTACAATTAAAACACTTTGTAAATGTCTATGAATCATTGAAAGTAATTTATTATTACATATTTATGTTGTTTTGAAGCATCAAAGCCTAAATCTTACATGAAGCTCAGATCAAGCACTGTATGATATGTGAACATCGTTATCAACGGCACATACATCTGCCTGCTTTACGTGAAACTTATCCCACTGCATTAAACAGGTTTGCTGTCAGCTGATGCTGACATTATTACTGGTGCGGTGGGAAGGTTGGTGGGTGCCCTTATTAGGATTGGTGGGCCTCACAGACTTGTGCCCCATGGTGCTTGTGCTGCCTGGGATGTGCCAGCCTCCTGCTGCCCCCTGTCAGGGTGCATCTCAGTCACTCTTGAGCCTCAGGGGGGAAGTCCTAGTGAGGCACAACCCCTTCATCTCTCACCCATCACACACCCTGTTCATCTCTGAAGCAGGGCTTTAAGACAAACATAAACAAGTGAAGAGCTGGGAATGACCTTTTTATTGTGTTGGACCTGGGCTGTGTCCTCGTGAGCGTGTACACTGACTCTTGATGAAACGGTAACATGCAGTAATGCCTGTCTGATGGCAGGGGGGCCTCCCAGTGACTGAGCCTCTGTGTCTGTGTTACCTGTTGTCATGACTACCACACCTAAGAGACAAGTTTTATTTTGCTGTAAGGCAATTAAACACTGTAGTCATCTTCTTTATTTTCTAAAGCAGGTCAAGGTACTACATAAATACTGTGGAAGTATCAAAATGGTCAATCCACAGAGAAACGAGCACAGAGAGTGCACCTTGAAACGAGTCACCAGGACTATACAGTCAGCATCCTCAGCCATGACCCCAGCATGACCCCAGCACGATCCACTCTAATGTTTTTGTTGTTTTTAATTTATGAATGATGCAACACCAGGCGGTCGTCCCATCACTGATGCACTGCACACCGTTTCTTGTCAGGAAGCCGATGTGTCACTGTGCAACCTTCCTAAACATAATGATAGCAACTTTTCAAAAAAGTGCCTGGTGACAAATCTGTGACTTTTTGGACGAAGCTCACTGTCGAAGTCTCGAAATCTCTCTGTAGAAGAGTCACCAGTATTGTCGCGTGATCCTGGGCTCAGGATGACATACATGTGAATGAATTTTCTCTTGTGATCATTTTACGGGTAAATATATTTGAAATCTCAGCACAGTCGTGGTCTTTAACTTATGTGTGTGGTGATTTTTGTCAGACGATGTCAAGGTTATAAATGTAAATGAGAACAGCTTCATCGGGAATTCAGCTGTGTTAAATTACTGTACATGTGAGCACAGAGAGAAGCAAACAGATAAAGGGCTGAAACCAGCTGACACGGAGCAGAATGGAAATAACAGGATGCCGTCATAAATGTCCTAACTGGAGTATTACGTCATGTAGACACAGTTAACGACTTTTAGAGCAGGTTTCCACTAAAGGTAGCTGTTTACAGCTGATCCACAACAGTTTTCAACTGCATTCTCAATTTCACACATTGACCATAAACAGTCCAGCCATATGTTAGGTTTTAATCTAGTCTTGTTTAAACTCCGCCCCAAACACACCATTCTGCTGCTGTAAGTACCACAACAGAGCATCACATGTGTCAATCTGAAAAACCCAACCCAACAAATGCACTATTTCAAGTTCCCTCTGAATTAATCTTTCTTGTTTCCATCGAAGTCTGTGGAGCTCTGGCTTGCTTTCAGCAGTCTGAACCTCCAAAATCATTTTTTGCCCTCCTCCTCTTTTTGCAAGTCTGTTATTGGACAGATTCACTAAGTCACATGACATTTGTCAGGCTTGAACTGCCTTTCAGAAGGCTGTCACACAATATGCGCCCTCTCCTTCCTTTACTGTCATGGCAGGAGTCGCGGCGCTGAGACAGTGCCCTGACCATGCAGCTCTGCACTGTGAATTTTTATATGCCATTGCCTGGAGGTTAGAAACTCTCATTATGCCGTGTTAGATTTATTAAAATAGATTATGGAAATGTTAATTAAGTCATTAATTACATTATTTAAGCAGCATTGACAGATAAGGGAGTGTGTGTGTGTGTATATGTGCATGTGTGCGAGGGGGGTGTCAAGCTCCCTGGGTGGTTTAAAAGGATGTGATTGGTGACAAGGGACACTGTGGAGATGGCGTCTAACCGCTAGCGCTGACATGATACAAAGTGGCCTACACTGCTCTCTCACCTCACGCTACTGTCTGCAGCAGTTTGCAGAGCTGCCTGAGGATGAGTAGCTCATCGCCCTTTTGCAGATACAAGTCTACACAAGGGTACAAATGTGCTTTTTTTTTATTTTGAACTAACAGCTACACATAAGTTAAGAGAATTTAGAGAGAGAGAGAGCACAGTGCTTAAAGGATACGCATTTAGCATTCTACTTTAAATTTTCCTGAGTGAACATTTGAACAAAGCATTTGCTGTGACATTTGAGCAAAGGCCTCAAACCATATTTCCAAGCTGTTCCAAATGAAAACACAACGGCACAATTGTAAGATGAATTACCCACGAGTTGATACTATGGACTCTCTTATCTGTTGACAGTTTAGTTACCACAAAGCACAAGAAATGTGTTTTCCAATTCTCTGAGAATTGAGCTTTTCTTTGTCCCATCAAACCTATATTAAGGGAGGGAAAATTGCTCTGATCACACTTGATAAGAACAAATGATAGATGTTGTAAACAAGCAGAATGCTTCAATTCTGATCTGAGGCATTGATTTGCCTCAGTAGACAATTACTGTGTGGACTGAGGTTATGCATTCAGTCAGTCCACTGGGAGAGGGATTTTCTGCTTGCTGTCCAGTGTATTACGAAAATTTAAAACACTTGAATTCCAACGTATTATTGAATTTTATAGATGGGAACGTAGCGTATACGTACTGTATCTTAGTATTATTATTAGTCTTATTATCATTTTCATCATCTCTATGTGGAACCTGCATTTTGCTATGTTCTCCTTCCTCCTTCTCTCTCTCTCTCTCTCTCTCTCTCTCTTTCGCTCCCTTTTTTTTCGCTCAACCCAGCCAGTCGAGGCAGACGGCTGCCCACCCAGAGCTCGGTTCTGTTCAAAGTTTCTGCCCATTAACAGGGAGTTTTTCCTCACCACTGTCACCGAGTGCTTGCTCATGGAGGAATGTTGGGTCTATGTAAGGAATATTGTACAGAGACCTGCACTATATGAAAAGTGCCCTGAGATAACTTCTGTTATGATTTAGCACTATATAAATAAAATTGACTTGACGTGGAAATAATAAGCTTCCGTCTTGATTTCCACGGTCGTCCCTCAGGTTGCCAGGCAGTGCTGAGGTGTTTGTCTTGATATTAAGTGGCTACTGATTGAGGAAAATGATACAGTGTGAGGCCGTCCAACCACCTCAGAGTCAAGCTATCATGATTACCTCCTACATCAGTCACATGAGCCCGTGATAACTAACTCATTTCTGAGATTGTTGGTGTGCACCAACATGAAGAATCATATGACAGCACACAGATATGCAGATATGCACGTTTCTGTCCTGTAACAGCTGAGAGCATTGTCAGAGAATAAGCTACACCAACATACCTTCAGCTATGTCTGTATGTTTTTTACAGTTTTATGTTTTTGCTCAACATTTCTTTGTGTTCTTTACCTTGATATCTATCTTAATTTTAGAGGCCTTGTTATAAAAACCAGAGGTGAACTGTCCCCTGTGCCCCCCTCCCCTTTCCAAACCAAGAGACAACAGCTCTTGGTTTGGACGCTGCAGTTGTTCTTCTTCAATGTTTGTAGAGACAAGGTCTTATTAGACAGTATGGTCACATCATGTTAGGAAGCTAAGCAGCACTCAGGATTCAGCAGGAGTTTCCCACATGCACTAAAGACTCAGTTAATGGGAGGAGAGGGATTTCATAATAAGATTAGGATTATGTTATTATACTAACAAAGTTATTTGTGATCAAGTGTGAATGTAACTAATTGGACTTGCATGACAGAAATATGTGGGATGAAGCCGTCAAACACGGAGTCCCTGAGTCTGTTCTCCTAATGTTTGTGCTTGGGTGGTGTTTTCTCAGGTGTCTGTCGAGCTACCTCAGCAGTCGCTACCGACAGGCTGAGCAGAGCTCCTTCACAGTCCGGGCCAGGGGCTCTGAGGAAGACAGAACGAGCCCGGGCCGCTGGGATGGGTCTGAGGCCACTTCAGCAGCGGCAGGCCATGCTTCATCAGCGGCCTCACCCAGTCAACGCGAGGACGCGAGGAAAGTGGATGTGTTGAAGAGTGGATGTTTCAGCCTTTTCTAAACCACTAACAGAAGGAGTTTACAGAATAGAGAGCAAGAATAAATCCTTTGGGTATTAGATGTGTCTAACTGCAATTTAAGAAATTACATCAGTTTATCAGTGTGGCATTTATGAGATCTTACATTTTAAAACCTATTTTCAAGGTGTCAGATATTTTTGTTTTCCTCTAATATGTCAAACCCTGGATATATTCTTACGTATTGCAAATTGATGATAAGGAACAGAGCGCACGCAGCTTGCATGCGTGTGTTCAGGCTCAGAGAGAAAAAAAAGCCTGAAATCACTGTCTTTCCTTAATGATGCCCACACAGAGACAATGGGGCGCCGCTCTGATTAGTGTCACCTGTCCTTGTGCATCTCATCAGCTCCATTATGGCTCCATCTCCCATGCTTCTTCTGCTAATTGAATAGCCTGTGAAGTGGTGACGAGGACGGGGGCGAGAGCGGCGTCTGTCCCGCTGCTGCTTCGGAAATGAGAGTAAAGCTTCCCAGTGAGACACCAGTTCTTAAACCATAAACCATTATCATGCGGATAGAAAAGGTGCCAACAAGTAGCCCTCATATTATATTACCATCATATCATCTATGGATTATTCTCATATATAACAGCTTTTCCATTTTGCATCTACTGTATGTTTTTCAGGGGAGATGCAATGCCGTGCCACACATTTCATAAGCGTATCAGACAGAGCGTTCATGTTGGACGTAGCCATGAGATGCTCACTAATGTTTTTCAGGTGTGTACTCCATACTTCATACTACAGTAGCTGCAAATATAAATTCATAGCTAAGGTTGGGAAACTGGAGCATTTGGTTACAGGATCTGTGTTTTTCATAGCATCAACAATAATGAAGGAACTTGTCGACCAGTGGAACATGAATAAGAAATATCAGGCACAACACGTTTATTGTTGGTTCTGGTATTTTCATGGAATTTGTCAACCATACAGAAAGTTATTCCTGTAACTTTGGATCACATTTCATTTACCAGGTTAATGGTAGAGAATGACCCTGATGACATCACCAGGGTCATTTTAACTCAGACTGATGTAGCTCGTCCAGAGTTCCCCTTTCTTGTATATTAAATAATAATGAAGAATAAGTGAATGTTGTGTTACTCTGAACCATTATTGAACTAGTATTTTGTTCAAAAGTTTTCATACTGGAAAGTTTTATACGTGGAAACAAATAAAAACTGAGGCAGGCCTCAATCTGATGTTTACATTGAACGATTTTCAGGTCTCTCTGTATTTAGTCAAAATAAAATACATAAAATATTTTTCAGTTCTGCAAAGAAAAGCCTGAAATAAAAAAGCGGTCTTTTATTTTGATTGGATAAACATTGCCAGCTGTGATGCAGGGCTGTAGTGTTGGTGCCTCTCCTGCCAGGCAGCAGCTTTGCTGTTATCTGCATGTGCCTGAGGCACAGCTAATGTAAAAAGATCCTCCTCACTCTGCTCTGCTCTGCTCGCAGTGAGATCTGCAGGCTTATCCTGCCCAGTCCTTCTCCGTTTCACCTCTCGGTCACAGCCAAGTGACTCTCAGCTGTGCACCGCCTCAGTTTGGGCCTTTCTACAGACAGAATAGGAGAAGTACAGCAGTATCTCACTGCTGTATCTGGTAAATACCACAACAACAGGCTTGCAGAGGCTTCCCAGTGTCCCCATGCCTGTATAGTTCCGGGGCTTAATGTGTGCATGAGGGGCCAGATGGACACTTTCATGAGTGTATGAGTGTGGATTATTCTGCCAGCTACATCTGGGGCTCCACATGGTACAGCAGACTGCGGTAAGAGAGGCAGGTGGGCACGTGGGGAGGGCGCCCCTCCAGTGGGTTCTCTTACATCTATACTCACAGACAGGGCATCGCCGCAAATGGCAAACCGAAAGGTTACGAGACCAACCTGCAAGACAAATGCTCCTCTGAATCCTGGCAAGCTCGATGTCTTCTTCTGTCCTTTCCTCCCTGTCCTTCCCACCTGGAAACAGCCAACTGTTTCCAGGTGTACAGTGTGAAAATAGTGTTCTTTACATTACATTTATTCAGGAGGCACTTTTGTTCATAGCATTCCTCCCATATCCACACAATGGAACAATTTGGGGTGCAGCGTCTTGCTCAAGGACACTTTGTAATGTGGACAAGAGGAGCCAAGGATTGGACTGCCACTCCTATGATTAATAGCCTACCTACTCTACCACCTGAGCTACAGCTGCCCATAATATGAGCATGCCACCACCATTAACATATTATCACATTATGTTCTGATTCATTGTTGTCAGTGTTCATCACTGGGTCAAACAAGCAGATCATATGATAATGTAGCAGGCAGACAAAGTAAAGCTGTATTACACTGCCGCTGAAACGATTAGTCAATTCATCGTTTAGTCAACAGAAAATGAATCAAAGCAAATGACGATATGACCAATATAAAAATACCAGAAGTAAAAGTAGTGAACTGATAATGTTAGAACAATGTTAAGTATCAGAAGTTAAATAAGGCTGCTCGTAATTCAGACAAGTGAGTACTATACAGCCCGAATTATTATTTCCAATATATTAACGTGAATGCAGCATTTTACTGTAGTAGTTGGTCGAGTTGGAGCTGTTTTAACTAGTTTATATACAGTTGGGCAGTTTAATCTGTTGCAGTACATCATATTTCATCAGCTCATCATTTCTTTTGTGTGTAAAATGGTAATTTATGTGTATAATGTATTTGTATTGCTATACCAGTTTGGATGATGCTTGAATATTATCTCATTGTTTCTGACAATGACAATAAAGTAAAAAAAAAAAAAAAAAAAGTAAAGTAGTAAAAATATATGAAGAAAATAGAAGCTAAACTAAAGATGTCAAATAAATATAGTGGAGTAAAAAGTGAATCACTTCCCTCTGAGCTGTTGGGATGCTGAGGTGTAAACTGGCCTGTCTCTAACAGTATATGTTTGAGACAGGGTGTACGTAAAAACTGCAGATTATATCTGTGAGATACACGGCGTACAGTGTCAAATTCCATCTCAACATTATGTTGAGCATGCTCACAAAACTCAGCCCAAACTTATTAATGCCCCACACTCATATTAGATTGAACTCAAGCCAAGGCCTTTGTGAAATCAGAGCTCATTAGACGAGTCCACCTCATAATGAGTGGCCAGATCCATCAGGAGAGATAAAGCTCCCGCTCTGCGCTGACTGAGATCCAGTCAAACACACCCACAGTGCTTCAGACCACATGTGAACAAGATATTTGCTTTGAAGCACCAACACACAGATTTGAATCAGCGTGTCAGAGTGCCAAATGTCCTAGGTTGTGAGTGACAGGAGATCCGCTTTAGAGTTGGCTACCTGTTGAGGAGGATTAAACAAAATACAGATGGTGTTTACATATTAAACAAACAAAGCCAGTCTCTGTTCTGACGGTGGCAAAAAATGCTTTCATCAAGCGAGGCCTTAGTTAAAAGTAGAAAAAAACTGATTTGATTTTCATTTGCTGTAATGCATCAATTCTGTACCTTCTCACAAGCCATCAAAGTTCTGACTGAGACCTTTCATTTGTCCATGTCTTCCCACATTCGCTCTTCATGGAAGCAGAGTGTCTGGCTGCAGATAGGAAGTCATAAATGATGGTTTTCTGGCCTGCGATAGAATCACATATGACCCTCAGATCACCTCTGAAGGACGAAGGCTGCTGAGTGTCCGGCCGTGTATTCTGGCCGTCAACACAACACGAGCGTGGCGCGGTCTGATCCACCGCGGGTCGAGCCGAATAAATTAAATGAATTACCAGCTGCCTTGTGTAAGCTCGCAGGATGCAGGGTGGCATGAGCACGCCATTACAACAATGATAAGGATATCTGCATGGCCTTGTGTTAAAGGAATTACACATAGCACCCAGAGCCTTTAAGAGACTCTGACAGTTCTGCGCACACTGGCAAGTTAGTATGACATGAAAATGTGTGTGGCTCGGCTGCTGCTTGGCCTGAGTCGGGGGCAGTGTGCACTCGGTTTGCTGAGAAGTTAAAAAAACGAGTCTTATTGTGATGCAAATGGACACAGTACTGTGCTTAAACAATGCTTTAATACGTCTCTTTTGAGAAGATAACATCACAAGATGCACAACAACACAAAATGATGTCCTCCGAGGTTATTTAAAGAGATATGACATTGAATCCTGACACTGCAAGAAGTGCTCACTACCTGTCCAACTGCTTTTGTCTCTGGCTTTGATAAAAGCAGATGAAGGATAGAAGGCTGCTTTTGAATTCCAGCCACTATATAGGAGAGGCCATTTACATAATATTATGTATATTGTATTCCACTCCATTCTAATGTTTGAATGTGCACTGATTTTAAGTCTTTATGCAGGAACACAGGAACAAGTGTTGTAGCTTAAACACGAGACACGTGGCAAGGTGTCCGATAACTTTGTCTTCTACCTGTAATCTGATGTTGTGCAGAGAGGAGGGATCGGCCTCACTTCCCCAGGGTGATTTATGATTGAGGACATGCTAATAAAAATATCAAAACCATCTGAGCTCTGGTGGGGAAGATACGGGTCCACTACGTACATCATGCTCGACAGGCCTGTGCAGGGAATCGCCTGCTCGGTGATATTATGCTCATATGGATGCCCCGTTGCCCTGCTCTTGAATAGAATACACAGCTGCTGTTTGTTTTTTGGAGGGTCAGTGGGGGTAGCACTACTCACACAAGGTGACATTTACGTGAACATGTGCTCCTCTTAGCTTGATAGGTGAAGCATCTAGAAATCATGGTCCAAACAGAGGACTCAGGAAGGGTTTTCCTTCTTTAAAATCCTTTGCCAAAAGCTCACATGAGTCAAATTTAATTTGGAGCTACATGGGTCACCTGCCTTGTAAAAGAGCACAGTGTGCTATCATATTACAGCCGGTGGCAAAGGATTGAGGAACATGCTGCCATTCCTGAGTAAACACCCCTTCAAAATCTGCTGTTAGTAAAGTATGCATATCTGAACTCACTGCAGAGGCACATTCCAAATACTTCATTAAATGCTGAGAATGACTGGATGAAAAGCTATAGCACTGTGTTAACTTCTCACACACGTTTTTTTTTTTTATTCCCTGCTCTCGCCTTTGATGGATTTAGTATATCGAGTATGGGCGTGGACGCAGAGTAATTTAGTATGTGTTAAAAGCCGCTGCAGGGATGTAGCCTGTAATACTCACTCAATTCCACTTCCAATATCACTGTTCCTGAAATCTCAATGATTTTCTGTCTCTATGTCTTGCCCGAGCACAAAATCATCACAAAGTACACTGTCAGAAAGAAAATTCTGAAACATGGAATCCACTCCAAACATCCACTTATGCTGTTGCTAGAGAGCACGCAGAGAACTGATGCTGTCAAAGTGTCGCACTGATGCAGCATTAGGCCTCAGCTTATTCTGTGAAAAACTCCTTTACATTTCTGGATGTTTCTATAAGTGAATCAGACAAAATGCTGAAATCACAGTAATGATAGTATGCATGATGATAGTAAAGCATATATGTTGTTTTCTTCTTTGTCAAACACAAATGACTCTAGTACCTGGAAGCAGCCATTCATAATTCTTATCTATGTAAGTGGTGACACTCATGTGTCTTAAAGGTCCATGTAGTGTTAAGTGCTGCCTTGTAATCAGGATTTTTTTTTTCCTTATGGGAAATCAGTAAGTGAAGATTGTCAGATGTCAGAAGTGCATCAGTAAACAGGAAAGCAGCTGAAAATCACACAAAGAGAATGGTAAGATTTGCTCTGCTGGAGCAACTTATCAGCCTCTGAGTGTGAGATCAGCCGCTCTCAACACTGCTACAGAACATTACATGTGTTTGTTCGAAGCAAAACTTTCATTTCCTCTTGTAAAAGTTTTGTCAAATTGTCTTTGTCCTTTTAAAGTCTGACACATTGTGGTCTGCAGCCACAGGAGCAGCACGTGGCTCTTTGTTTGGGACTGGCTCACTGGCCTGTGCAACCTGCGACTCATTCACTTCCATCTCCTTCAAAAATAAAACAATAATCAGATGACCAGTGTATCTACAAAGGCAAGAAGAGCAGCAAGTAAAAACTACACACATTCTGTACAACGGCAACATACAATCACTGTAAAAGGAACTGTGTGTGGCAGGCGACTGTGTTCAGTTTTTCCATCTGTGGGATCAAATCCAAAATGCTCCCTCATATCAATCGGATGGTTTGGAGTCACTGATTATCTGCTCAGCTTACTCGCTGCCTTTTGCCATTTTTATTCACAAAGAGAACAATAGCATAGTTTACTGAAAGGGCAACCAGACAATCATCTATTATTAGCCAGTTCTAAGATCTCAGTGTTTTATCTGATGTTGTTGTTACCAACAGCAACAATGACCAAAATGACCAAACATAGGGTTCACGTTGTGATAAGTCGAAATTATCCGGGAATTATCCAGCTGCTAACGTGGACTGCATCTTCACAACAGTAGGCAGCTGATAATTTACAACAAGCTCCATGAGTGCAGTTTTTAAATGATATCAACACCCCTGTAACATGTCTCACCTTTCAGCTGCTATGAAAACCCCAGTTCTCAGTTTTCTATGGATTTCAAACACAGTTGTGGTTTGGAGTCACTGTCTCTTAACAGAGCAGGAAAACATTCCTCCAAGACAAATTTCACCCAACATGAGCTGCAGCACCCTGACACTGGCAAAGTTAGACTTGTATAAATGTCAAGAGAGATGTGTCCTCCTTTTGTTCGCTGCAGACTTTGCCAGCAGCTCATTTCCTCCAGGAACGCATTAACAAAGCAGTTAATTCTATCATTAATTAAAAGGAATCACAATTCAGTGAACACTTCAAATTAATCTATTGAGATTTGCTCTCACACAGTGCTCACATTCTATTTTCTTTGTCTTTGTCAAAGAAATTGCGGCTCGAGAGGCATGTTTTTTTGTTTTTTTTTTTGTCATTTACGTCAGTCTGGTCCTGTGTAGCTCCGTTAGCAAAGCATGTCACTAACACTGCCAGGTTTAACAGTTTGATTCCAAAGGGATCCATCCATGCAATAAATGAATAAACTCACAGTGATGGCAGGGGGCGAACACAGGAGTGCTTTGGCTGAAAAAACATCTTAAAGACATATTATGATGATGTAAATACTCATAAACAGTTTTTATGCATAATTAATTGTTGTTGTAATTTAGATGTTATATATATTACACAGATTGCCCTCTGGAGTGGTGAGTTCATGTGAAATTGATCTAAAAGGCATTTTTTTCTTCATGAATCCCACATTTTGTGAAGAATAATGTAGATAAATAGCTTCATAACGCGAGCAAAATGTTTGATCTGGCCATTGGCCACACCGAGCTGTTTATCTCCTCAGTCACTGGAGTTGGGTTATAAATACTTTGTGCTTGGCGTCTCCACAGTATGGAGCTACTTGGAGGGTGATGAGGTGCTAATTAGCAACTGTTAGCAGAAGTAAAAAACTACATCCACAGAATGAAACACATCTCGCTGTTGCCACCGAATGTTCCGCTGATAATCCTTTCTCCACTGCTCACAGACACCGAGACTTGAGAGATGTCCCTTATTAACAGTGTGTACAAGAAACTCTCTTTTTTTCTTCCTTCCAGGCAAGCCAGGTCTGACAAATTAAGGCTGTGGAGTCATTAGATTAAGATAAGAACTTATCTTTTACTCTGAGACAGACTTTTATCTATTGTATTTTCCCTCTCTCCCATCTCCCCCCCGTGGCCCCACCACCACCACCATTCACTGTGAGATTGTTAAAGTAATTGGGATGTTATGTGACCAGAAAGGCCAGATAAGTTTTTAACCCTGTCATGGATTAACCTTTCATGTCTGAGGTAGGTCACAAAAGGTGCAGTTGGAGACATGTTAAGACTCATTTAAGGGAATCTTGATGTACTATTGTTCGAAGACGGCTTGTTTTTCCGCAGGTACATGTGCCAGGAGGTCTGGAAATGACTCCTATATGCTGTCAGGGGTTATTAAAGCATAAAGTGTATTTTGGGGGTCGCTGAGCAACACTGGCGTGGTGTCTTCATCTCCAAGTACATCATTTAGAGACATTCAACCAGGTTTCATCACATGGTTCCTGAAAGCTATTTTAAATGACCTTTTAAAGTTAATCACTGTCATGCTCCGGTGAACTAGTTTAAAGAGAATCTGCATCAAAAAAGGAGAAAATAGCAGAATCTCTCTTATAAAATAATCCACAGCCGGATAATTAGGAAAGTAGCTCTCTGAACATCAAATAAACAATCACCATCAGATGCTTCATTTTTGTCTAAAAGCTGTGTATGTATTTGACCCAATCTGATGCTTCTTTATTTTTCTGTGTTATTAATATCTAAGGGAAGAATCACAGCCAGGAGCAGCGTGATTAGAGCTTTGAGATTTATTATTCTTCAAAGCAGAACATATGAAAACCACCTGAAATAAATGAGTTAGAGCCTTATGGCAGCAGCCAGTGCATTTCTATGATCCCAGTGTTTAGAATCCTTTGTTTTAAAGGTCATTGCACCATCTCGTTGATATCTAGACATTTCTTTGTAGCACTAATTGTGTCTACATTCTTGACCACTTTGTCAGACAACTCCACACTAGAGCTGAGAATTCAGAGGAGTATATGCTGCTTGTTTACTGCGATCAAGATAACAAGGACAAGTCTGTGAAATAACGAAGGCCGGGGCTGATGCAGAAAACACTATATTTTCCATTTTAATGGTGTTTAAGCGTGGAAGCTGGAGGAGAGATAGCTTGAAAAATGTAACTAAAGGATCGGATTCAGTTGGATCCAAATGGCAAGGGTAGCTGTTGGGCATGATGACGCTCCTTTGATGTGAGCTATAACTAGCTTTAAGCTCAGCTCGGGCGCATCATGGCTGCATCCTGACTGATGTGAGTATTCCTCTCAGATGAGGGCCACTTTGTCGTGTGAGCCAACTGTACCTTTAATTTCAAATTCTCTAATGTCTCAGATGGGATGACATTAAAGGCCCGGGTCATTAGTGTATTGTAATGTTTGCCCACAACTGTGTGAGCTGGACTGTCATCTCTTAGAATTTTGTCATATTCATCAATGCTCTGCATAATGGGATGAGAAACTATTTACATACTGGATCAAAATTGCCAGAGGAGAGCATTAATTATTGAAAAACTGACAGAATCAAAAGAGCAGCTTTTTCCTCTCCGTAGTTTGTTGTCTGCACAGACTGAAAGCCACTCTGTGCCCAGTAAACACAATTATCTCAATTTTAAAGGCATTGCAGGCTCTTTTTTTGAGAGAACATGCTCAACACAAAGGCCAGAGCATCTTCTGTCACCACAGTAAAATGAAGGTTTGCCCTTCATGCTGCACTCCTCCAACAGGCTGTAAGAAGCATCTGAGAGAGGATGTGGTCAGGGGCGTTTCTAGGAGTTGACAAGGTCTGGGGCTAAGCCCAGACCATCTGGGACTGAGGTCATGGTGAGTGTGTGTGTGTGCGTGTGCGTGTGCGTGTGTGTGTGCGTGTGTGTGTGTGTGTGTGTGTGTGTGCGTGCGTGTGCGTGTGCGTGTGTGTGCGTGTGCGTGTGTGTTTTTCTTTGGGTGTTCCCTGCTTTTCTGCCTGTGACACTGCTGACTGAATTTCATTTAATTTCACTGCATTGTGTGACTCCTGCAAACGTTACACTTCATTTGAAATGTAATTTTCAATGATAATTTTAAAACAATTGCTGTGGACAAAGTGGACAACTGCAGGGCAGCTGCGAATTTTTACACTTTTATTTGACTGTTGTAATATTTGGTTCTTTGTGTTGTACAAATGAACCACCTACTGTCCAGTCTGCATCTCTTTGTCTGTGTGTCAGGCTGCTGATGTGGTTAGTGGATCCTGAATAATAGAGATATATTGATCAGTGTCATTAAGCGTGAGACTTGTCCCGACTTAATTATTGAAAATAAAGCAGCGTGCTAACAAGAAGTGGACACCACAGTGCTGGTGCTCATTCCAGGTTAGTGTAGTGCTGCTGCGTGCCTGCACATTATCTTATTAATGACAGCACCAGTTAAGATAAAGGCTGTGGATGACATTTTTGCTCCTATGTGATAAGAAATATAAGGCAACACTTTGGAGAGTGAATTGTGGCATATTGTGTATCTGTGAATTAGTTGTGTAAATGATGTCTCTATTTAAGCTGACCTTAACTGTAACATAATTTACTGCAGTAGTACATTCACAAAAGTTATAGTACATTATGTGATATATTTTACCATCAGAAAAAGTATAGTAGCAGACTCATTGCACACTAGAACTGTTTTTCCCTATGGGGATCATTAAAATTTCATCTTGATCTTATCTTCGTAATCATAATCTTAAAATCTATTTGAATAAGTTTTAACCTGCTTTTCCACTGATGCAGTAATCTGTGTCTATTTTATGCTTAATGCTAAAATAAGTCTTTCAATTCAATTCAGTTTTATTTATATAGCACCTTCCTCAAAGCACTTGAGGTCTCCAGAAATATATAATAATATAAAATGAAATCATGCCATTTCTGATTTTTAAGGTGTCTCACATGTCAGACATCTGTTTAAAAATAGCCATAATGGTGGATAATGGAGTTTGTTTTACAGTGGTGCCCAAGTATATACAGTAAATTATATGCATAGGCAATGGGGACAGTAAAGACTTGAAAATGCAGACAGATACATTTTACTGCATTTCCCCCGTCCACAGTGTCATCCCTTTAAGCTGCCAAGAGAGTGTAGGGGGGTGAATTCATGAGGGTCTTCTGTAATAGGCTGGCATACACACAGGCACAGCCTGTGGAACCTTACAGGCTGCTGAAACTGGTCTTGGCATTGCTTTTGGCAGCTATGTGGTTATGTGCTCTCTCGCACTACACATTCTTTCTGAAAAAAAAGAAAGTTTTAACTAGCTGGTCTTACCACTCCTTTATAAATGAGGGAGCCCTTGGCATAAATAGATCTACATGTTCATTTGGTGTATTAAGAGAGACACACAGTTAAAGAGTGTTCATTACAATTGTAAATTTCTGCCCTCGGGCCCTTAGCCCAGCGCTAGATTACATGAGGTCTATGCTCACGGACAGCGCCTGGCATCTGATTGAGGGTCCAGTGCAGCTAATTAATTTCATTAGAAAGTGAAGTCATCTTCTAGCAGGAATTAATATTTGGAGCGTCATGTTGCTAATTTATTTCCAGATTTAATTAGCTCAGAGAAGAAATGTTGCTTGGGCAAGAGGACTTTTTAATTATCAGCTTGGATAAATTTGAAAATGTTGATGCCTAAGGGTTGAGTTAATTAAAACCTGCATTATTTTAACTTTAATTAGCTCCCATCTTTGTTTTTCTTCACCATATGGCCATGTCCTGTAGTCAAATTTAGTTAATTAAGCTAATTAAGCTAATCATTTTAATTACTCAAGACAATGTGATTGGATAGAGGATGACTACAAGTTTATAGCCAAGTACTTGTTTTTCATTAAGTTGAAGGGACAGAGTTATTTCTGATTGCAGTTGGCAAGCATGGCAGAGTAGTTTGAGAATGTGACAGCCTCTGAGATATTAAGGCTGAAGTCTAATTGCATTCCTTCATAAAAAAAAAAAAATCTTGTCACCAGCACAACTCTTTTAGAGGAGAAATGGTTTACTACGACGTCTTTAAGCTTTCTGCTCGTATGCTGATGTCGGCCCCTTGTACTCCATCAGATTAAATAATGTCCACACTTACTCACATTTAAGAGGTTCAGCGTCAGAATCGTTGCTCTGTTCAATAGCAGGAGCAGGTGGGACACACAATAACAGATATCATGATGTGCAGATAAAGTCGTTGTTGGTTCTGATATTGCCGTAAACATGTAAACTCTCCATATCCAGCTTGTTTCTTTTGACCGCAGCAGGTTATGAAATTGAAGTGTAATTGGGAAATAGGAGTCTGAGTCTGTGGTTGTGGGTGGGATAGGATGCTGCCCTTCCCCTTCATGACCCTGGAGTGTGGGGTGGCCAAGGCATAGGTCTATGTGAGCTGCTAGCAGCTGTGCATCAGTCTGGACACAAGCTGGGCCCATCCAGAAGCCAGGCCTAGCTGACAGATGCAGAGGCTAAACCCAATAATGAAATAATACTGGGAGACATCATGTCCGTGGTTTCCATCATTGTTAAAAGATTTTGGTAGTGAGTACCCCCACTTAGGTAATTTGTTTCCATGTATAATCCTATTGCTCAATATTAAATTAAACCAACTGGTCATTTCAGTTTGGAGCCTATAAATAAACTGGTTGCTATGTGCACGGGCAGCATGTGGGATGTCTCATCTGATTAGAGGGGAAGCACTTAATAATTTGAACTGAAAAAGGTGACCTTCAGTGTCAGGTGACCTCAGTGGTCTGCCACACATATGGCCCTGCAATATTACTAATGTCTATTCCTAATGTATTTTTACAACCCTGATCCAGGACCACTCTCCACAAATTGTTTTGGACAAATGTTGATGTGTGTTGAGATGGTGCTGCGGTGCACTACACTGGAGCTGTTTACATGGTCAGCAGCAGTAATGTTCTGGTCAAGAGAGATGATAGAGCCAGGCTGGTTAGTCATCAGTGTGTGTGTGTGTGTGTGTGTGTGTGTGTGTGTGTGTGTGTGTGTGTGTGTGTGTGTGTGTGTGTGTGTGTGTGTGTGTGTGTGTGTGTGTGTGTGTTCAGGTTTTGGTCAGCTCTGGGGAGGAGGAGCCCCCAGCCTTCTCATAGTTGCACTGTAACTTAGAATGCAATATGAGAGCAGAGTTAGTCACCAAGTCTCCAAAAGGCATTCGCCCACTTCACTAATGTTTCTGTCACCACCTGCATACTGTAAATGGTCCTGTCTCTCACTGCAGCTGCCCACTGAGATCCTCACCTCACCTCTGGCCCTCTGCTTGAAGGCAATCAGTCAAACCCTCAATCAGCAGTTTGAATCTTTCTGTCACTGTCACAGTACAGACGTTTTCTGAAGCACAGTGTGACTAACCTAATAATTCCCAGAGCTTTAATTATAATTGCAAGAAGATACTAAAAGACCACTGTGGTGAGCTGAGTCTATGACGCTGAGTCTTACTGTTTACTCTCATGTTAACTCTAAAGTAGATACTTGTCACTTAAAGAAGAAAAAGCCTCTAAGTCCATCCCTCAGGTCGGCTGAAGTGGCCAGCAGATTAGCATCATTAGCATTTCTGGCCTCCACCAGCCAGGAAGCTAACACGTTAGCTTTTGGCCAGGATTATAACCGTGCCTCTGTTTGTCAGTTGAGGAACCAATTTAAATGATTTCCCTCTGGTTTTACTGTCACTGTAAAGAACACCAACTTTGCGTTTACAGTTTATAGTGTGTAGCTGTTAGATTCCACCTCAGCTAAAGGTATTATTGCTATTGTTACTGTGGATTGTGTTCATATTTTATTTACCAGCTTATAATTAAGACATTAAAATGTGATGACAGCTATACACCGCGTTAAAGTGAAAAATAGACACTGTACTTAAGCAATTAGAAAGGTGTTAATGCTGTGTTCGCACAATGTGGACAGACAATCCACGCATTGTTCTAAAATCATTACTCCCATTGCTAGCCTTAGCTACAACATGTTAATATGATTAGCTAAATTAGCTATTTAATAGATATAATTTTATAGATATGCTTGCAGTGGTTGGTTAACAACTGAAATCAGATACAAAGAAATGTTATATATTTTATAACTAGCTGAATGAACTGAATTTAATTAATTCAATTAAAGATAAAAGATTAAAGAAAGAAAGAAATTAAAGAACATGGTAGCTCAGAGCTGAAGACACAATTAGTATAAGAGATAGAGAAATTGTTTAGCACACAGATTAGTTAATAATTTTTAGTTTTCCTTTGTTTTCACTTTCATAACCACAAAAATATGATGCCCATTAAAAGAAAAGGTTTAATTTTAGTTTAATTTCATCATTCCGATCTAATCACCTTAAAAAAACATATCACTCTTTGGCCCAGGTTTGGCCCACTGTCCAACGTGAGCCACTCCACTGGCCAAGGAGGCTTGGTGCGAAGCAGCTTAATAGATTTAGATGAAAGGAGGGAGTCGTGGAAGCCTTAACCAGCAGAGAGCGAGGAGAGCATCTGCTCAAAGGCCACCTCCCCACGCCCGGATCACCATCTCCAGAAGAACTCGGGCATGGAGCCTCCATCTCCACAGCTCCACACTAATTCCAGTGCCCCCACCACACGCAGGCTAATTAAGGCCATGCATTTATTTATGACTGAGCTCATTAAACAGGGAAAAAGATGGTCGCCGCTCTGAAAACACATTAGTCCCCGAGGAAACTGCCTGTGAAGTCGCTCTCCTCAGGCTGTTTCAGGTCGCAGATTCTGAATCTTTGTGACATATGAAGAAACAGCGAGCTGTAATGCCTAAAAAAAAAAACATCAGTTCTGAGGCGATGAAGTGATGGTACAGGACATTCTTCAGGGAAGCTGCTTGAACTGGTCCCATAATTACATGTATAGGTCATTGACTGGGGGATGATTAGAATTAATTCCACCTTCAGGTCTTGTGCTTTGCATTTTTGTCTTTGGGAATTTGTGAAATCTGTTGTGCTTTACATTCATGACGCACTTCCTGTAATACAGTGTGACAACAGCAGCAAAAAGAAGAGACACATTGGGGAAAAAAGCAATGATTAACAGACACAACTTAGATGAACACACCCTCAAACACACCCCACCGGCCCATCCTCTTTTTTTATAGCACTATGGTATTTAAGTTAATTTAGGACTTTGGCAGTGTAGAGCTATGAAATCAAAGACAGAAGATATCCCTCAGGTATATTTTCTCTTCCTGAAGTGCTTGTCTTTCTCACTCTCTCTTTGCATTTGTGTGCGTGTGTGTGCCTGTGTGTCTGTGTGTGTATGTGTGTGTAAAGGGCATAGACAGGGAGATCTAACGCAGATCCTACTACCTTCCTTGTAATTGCAACGATAATGCCAAATCACACAGTCCTTTGCTGAGACAACAGGCAACTTGATTTAGTGCTCTTTAATGGCTCCAGTTTCAAAGACTAGAGAAATTCCTGGTTTCTACTTGTACAGTTGAGCTGCTGGTCTGGACTGGAAATGTCTTTCCAGCTTTCATTCAAGAAATGCTTAGATCAGCTCTTTTTTATCATCAACAAAAGGTTGCAGGCGTCACAAAAACACTTTGAATCCATCCAATTTGTTGTCTGGCATCTTTGTAGTTTAGCTAGCTATCCAGAATTTAAGAAAGATTCCCCACCCACTCACCTTTTCCCTCTTTTTCTCTTTACCTCTACAATAAAAAAAAAAAAAGCTTTAACCACTCAGTTTTTATGGGAGAACATATATTTTCAGTTCATTCTTTTTTTTACAGGTAACCAATCATTGATTGTTAACATATCCAATAATCAATTACGGAAATTCCTTAAAATTTACAGCCCTACTTCTTTGTTTATTTTTAGGCAGTGTTTGTGTAAAGAGGAGTATTAGGATAATCATTATGGTGCATTTGCGATGCTGCAGAGGGGCTGAAATCAAACCACAGGATACCCACTCAGTGCTTCATTTTAGGATGTCTGATAAACAACAGCATTTGGTGACCTTTTGGTGTTCTTATGGGGGATTTAACCCCCTGCTCAGAGCTGCGCCATGCTGGTGGCTCCAGCAGACAGGAGCACGATGTGCACTGGAACTCAGGTGGGACTATTTCTGCAGGCATCACAGGACGCCTGCACAAAAACCATGATATCACATGTTGAGGTCTTCTGATTCACCGGACAGTGCAAGACCCTGAGTCTGACAGTGTTTTTGTTTCATCATCCAGAGTCACAGACAGTGTGTAGGAGTCTGGTGTGTGAGTGTGTGTGAGTATGAGACAGAGAAAGAGGGGTGGGGGTGTAGGGGCAAACTCTCCACTCTCTGTAGGACTCTGTAAGATGCTTTCAACAGCAGGCAAACTGGTTCTGCACTTATTGTGAGAGGAAGCTCTGAGTGTTTAGAGTACTCAGCCCACTTAATGCATTATTATTGTTACTACATTCTTGAGGAGAATGGGGGAAAATGGAACAAGGAATGCTTTTCAAGAGTCAAACCAGTAAAAGGAGAGAATGTGTGTGTGTGTGTGTGTGTGTGTGTGTGTGTGTGTGTGTGTGTGTGTGTGTGTGTGTGTGTGTGGGAGGGCAAACATAACATGAATGTTGACTATCTCATTCCTTTTGTATTTATGCTCATTTTTTCAATAACATCTCATAAAAGCTGCCTGAGCCCAGATGGCATGTTTGTAATATTCCCTAGTGAAATAAACATTTATGTCAATGGAGAAAGAGTGGCTCCCATTCCTTAGTGTATTTATTTTTTCTTTGTAAAAGATGATGAAGTTACTTGTTTATAAAATGATTAAATGTCCTAATCTTATAATAGTTGTTCTGAGTGTCATTATGGTATGAATGTTCAGTTTAAAAAATGAAAACTGATATTTTTTACACATTTTTAGAAAATCTAAGCAAAGTTTTCATATGGGAAGAAACTGATTTATTCACGTAATTTTTTGAGAAACACTACTGCATGTAAACAGTTTCCCCTAAATGTGGCTTTAAGAAGATAAGAGTCCTGGGCACAGGAGGTGCTTAGTTTCTCTCACTGCATTATGAGTGCACTTCCACTGAGAAGGACATCTGAGCGTAAAGTGAGCCTCTTTTCGTCAGGAGGTAAGAAGCCTTTTAACAGTAAAAAGGAAAGCTTTAACAGTGCTCCTTGCACTGGAGTTCACAGCATACATAATGGAGAGGATAGAGTTACCTGCTACTTTAGGCCAAACATGACTGCCAATAATTGCCTTACCAATATTTGCATGTCCCTCTCAGTGTTATCGAACACCCTGCTAAGTAACTGAGCCCCCCAACCCAGGCACTATTTTAAGTTGTTTGCTGATTCCACGGTGGGCTGACACAAGACAATTATGAACCACATTTCACACCATTATGGTGTTTTAAGGGGCTTCAGGTTTCATTGAAAGCCTGGATTCTGTCCTACTGAATACCAAGCACATGTACTAACTATAGTAAACTGTAGGTAAATCAGACTTTTACAGGAATATATTTTTTAAAAATACATTTATAGGCCCTGCTTAGCCAAGTACTCGCCCTGATCCCTGCAGTCCATAGTAAATTCCTTTAAATCATTATATTTTGACCTGCAATCAGTATGATTTAGGGGGAAAATGGAGTTCAGTCTAAGGTGGATAATTTGCCCAAGTTTTGTCAAAATGTGATAAATGGTTTATGAGATACAAATGAACAAAGGAACAGACAAAACCCCTTGGACCTCATCAGTGTAATTACAGAAATGCTGGAACGCGATGGTGAGATGCATAATTTTCACAGGTTTTGGCAAAATCTGATCAAGACTGGCCAAGAAAACAGATGGATGGATGAACTAATGAAGGAACAAATAAAGAAATGAAAGTTGAGTGATGGCTTGGAGGAAGTTTCATATAGGAAATGGTTCATACTAAAAAGGTTATTTATGATATGGTCTGGGAAACATGAGCTCACATAAAACGAACAATTATCCACGTTGTAGAACTGCCATGTTGTAATAATGTATGTTCTGTAGGATGTCAGTGCAGAACGAGGAGGAACTCAGTCTCATTAGCTTTGTGCTAAACTTCTCAAAGCGGTTAAAGTTAGCTATAGTTCAAAGGGGCAACCATGTTAAAGGAATGTTAATTATTCTCTTTTAAATGCTCATTAACTGTTATGGGAATGGTTTTCGAACCTATCCTTACTCGCTCTCTGGCAGACAGTCAAATGACAAGATGGGTACCACTCTCATTTCTGTCTGTTAAATACAAGGCTACAGCCAGTAGCTGGTTAGCATAGCTTGCCTCAAAGACAGGAACCAGCTACCTTGGCCTGATACTTCTGTTGAAGGGATTAAACAAACATGTTATAAGATGTATGTTAAGAACATAGGTGGGTTTTGTTACAGAGGCTAGATGTTTCCTCCTGTTTCCAGTCACTATGCTAAGCACAGCTAACCAGGTGCTTTTCCATCTCTGTTTTTGTTTTTGTCTTGGTGCCTGCTCCAAGTTTTGATGAAAAATATTGACCCCTTGCCTCCAACAGACCCTTGTGTGTGCACCACAAGACAAGCGTTATTTTGCTATTTCTTAGCAGTAAATGTTACTCCTTTGTAGATGGAAAACTGTCAGTACATGTGTTAAGCACAGCACTGAGTGTGGTTTCTATGAAACTTTTACCAAAATAAAACACCAAGTACTCAGTACAGCTGCATGGCTGTGGTTGTAGTTCCACTGGACCAGATCATGGTATGTACACTATAAGTTACGTGTTTCAGCTTCTTTATAGCTATTCGCTCACAGGAGCAAATTGAGCCTCAGGTGTCTCAGGATGGCTAACATCACTCTTCATTTTAATTTTTGAGGATAGTGCCACCTGTGGTGTCAAGCTGCTGTCCCACCATGTTTCTGTATGTAAACAGTTTTTCAAATGGAAGGAGCTTGTTTTCAAAGGGTAGTATATAGTATAATGGCTTAATATTCAGTAGAGGCTTTTGGTTCAGTTCATGAATGAGCAAGCACTGACATCTGTTACACAAGTAAAGAAAGGGGTTCTAGGACAAAAGCTGCCTATTCTCATAAACCCTTTATGTTGTCCATAGCTAAATCTATAAAATGTGTTGAAGTTATTATCATAAAGCATCAGGAAGGTGCTATGTATATTATTTCTGATACAGTACACAAAAAGAGAGAAAGCTGTATGGGCAGAAGCTGATATTTCTAAATAAAATAAATAAAGAACACAACATTTAGCCTGCCATAAAAATCTCCCAAGCACACTGAGGTAAATGATAATCAAAAGCGTGCGGCAGAATGAAGACAAACTAATTACAAATAAATACAAGGTGACTAATCATAAGTAATCCAGTTGTGGTGCATCAGCAGACTCCCCAGTGAGAGCAGGAAGGAGCTGGAGTTGAAGCAAAGTGATTTCCCTCAGGCAGACATGCCATTTAAGTGTGCTCCATTGTTGTGGGTGAGCTCCATTAGCCCTCACTCTGGTTTGCCACATCAAAGCAAATTCTCACATATGGATTATGTATAAAATGTGTGTGTTTTTTTTAAATTTCACTGAGTCTTGAAGTGAGCAATTTGGATCTGTGTGCACACACGTGTACAGCTTATGTATATATATTTATTTGTGTGTTTATGTGTGCATGAATGTGTGTGTGTGTGTGTGTGTGTGTGTGTGTGTGTGTGTGAGAGAGAGAGAGAGAGAGAGAGAGAGAGGGAGAGAGAGAGAGTAAACAGCTTAATGGAACCAAACGGATTTCATAATGGAAAAAGCCAATGTTAGTGTAGCACGACAGTGATGTTCTGATGTGGATTACTAAGGCCACTTTAAAGCAAAATCAAACCGAAAATCAACTTATCATTCATGTTCAAAAATTTGATTCTCAGGCTTCTTTGACCCAACAGACATTTAATAAGCAGGTGACAGTGGAATACATGTTCTAGTTTTCTGGCTATTACTTCAGAAACCTCAAGCATGCATGACAACTGTAACATGTTTCATAATTCATACTCAAATCATCCCAAACGTCCTTAAATCAAATGCAGCAGTTAAGCTAAATGAGGATGACGGTTTTGAAGCATTAATGCTGACTACATTTGATGATGTTTCAATAGCTACTCCCCCAAAATTCCAGTTTTAAGTAGTTCATAGAACCTCCAGCCAAAGCTCCATTTGAATGTCACGTGAAAGAAAAGAATTATCCCGTGATCTTTTTATTATTATTTATTTATTTTAGAAATCTAACTATATTTAGGGTCCGAGCACGAAATTCGTGCAAAGCCCTAATGTAACTGAAGGGATTATTATTATTGTCCTATTTTATTTTTCTTCCACCGCTTTGTCGGCTAATTTGACCCCCTGAACGTGCAAAGTCATCAAACTTTGCCAGAAATTGTCCCCCAATGAAAATTCTTCTTTGCCACTGTTCATACATCCGGACTCTGCAGCGCCCCCTAGAATGTGAAAAAATTCAGAATAAAACCTACAAACTTGAAAATAGGTACACAAATGCATCACGTCGAGACGAGAAAAAAAGCCTTACCAGGTTTACTTACTTAGGTTTTGATGCCTTACTATACTATGACCATTTTTATGACATTTTGAAGCTAAAAAAAATTTGACTTTTTTTGGCCAATTTTGACGCCTTACTATACTATGACCATTTTTAGGACATTTTGACGCTAAAAAAAATTTGACTTTTTTTGTCCGATTTTGACGCCTTACTATACCATGACCATTTTTATGACATTTTAAGGCCAAAAAAAATTTGACTTTTTTTGTCTGATTTTGACGCCTTACTATACTATGACCATTTTTATGTCATTTTGAGGGAAAAAAAAAATCTTGACTTTTTTTGTCCGATTTTGACGCCTTACTATGCTATGACCATTTTTAAGACATTTTGAGGCCTTAATATACTATGACCATTTTTATGACATTTTGAGGCCGTTCTAAAAAAATGACTGTTTTTGTCCAATTTTGACGCCTTACTATACTATGACCATTTTTATGTCATTTTGAGGCTGAAAAAAATTTTGACTTTTTTTGCCCGAAAAAAACGCCATACTATAATATAACGTTATTTATGACATTTTGAGGTCGAAAAAAATTTGGACTTTTTTTGGCCGAAAAAAACGCCATACTATACTATGACGTTTTTTATGTCATTTTGAGGCTGAAAAAAATTTTGACTTTTTTTGCCCGAAAAAAACGCCATACTATACTATGACGTTTTTTATGACATTTTGAGGTCAATTTTTTTTTTGACTTTTTTTGCCCGAAAAAAACGCCATACTATACTATGATGTTTTTTATGACATTTTGAGGTCGAAAAAAATTTTTGACTTTTTTCGTCCAATTTTGACGACTTACTATACTATGACGTTTTTATGACATTTTGAGGTCGAAGAAAATTTTGATTTTTTTTGGCCAAAAAAAACGCCATACTATACTATGACGTTATTTATGACATTTTGAGGTCGAAAAAAATTTTGACTTTTTTTGCCCGAAAAAAACGCCATACTATACTATGACGTTTTTTATGTCATTTTGAGGCTGAAAAAAATTTTGACTTTTTTTGGCCGAAAAAAAAGCCATACTATACTATGACGTTTTTTATGACATTTTGAGGCCGAAAAAAAAAATTGACTTTTTTTGTCCGAAAAAAACGCCATACTATACTATGACGTTTTTTATGACATTTTGAGGTCAATTTTTTTTTTGACTTTTTTTGGCCCAAAAAAACGGCATACTATACTATGACGTTTTTTATGACATTTTGAGGCCGAAAAAAATTTTGACTTTTTTTGTCCAAAAAAAACGCCATACTATACTATGACGTTTTTTATGACATTTTGAGGCCGAAAAAAATTGTGACTTTTTTTGGCCGAAAAAAAACGCCATACTATACTATGACGTTTTTTATGACATTTTGAGGCCGAAAAAAATGTTGACTTTTTTTGGCCGAAAAAAACGCCATGCTATACTATGACGTTTTTTATGTCATTTTGAGGCCGAAAAAATTTTTGACTTTTTTTGTCCGATTTTGATGCCTTACTATACTATGACGTTTTTTATGACATTTTGAGGCCGAAAAAAATTTTGACTTTTTTTGTCCGAAAAAAACGCCATACTATACTATGACGTTTTTTATGACATTTTGAGGTCAATTTTTTTTTTGACTTTTTTTGTCCGATTTTGACGCCTTACTATACTATGATGTTTTTTATGACATTTTGAGGCCGAAAAAAATTTTGACTTTTTTTATCCGAAAAAAACGCCATACTATACTATGACGTTTTTTATGACATTTTGAGGCCGAAAAAAATAATTGACTTTTTTTGTCCGAAAAAAACGGCATACTATACTATGACGTTTTTTATGACATTTTGAGGCCGAAAAAAAAATTGACTTTTTTTGCCCTAAAAAAACGCCATACTATACTATGACGTTTTTTATGACATTTTGAGGTCAATTTTTTTTTTGACTTTTTTTGGCCCAAAAAAACGGCATACTATACTATGACGTTTTTTATGACATTTTGAGGCCGAAAAAAAATTTTACTTTTTTTGGCCGAAAAAAAACGCCATACTATACTATGACGTTTTTTATGACATTTTGAGGTCGAAAAAAATGTTGACTTTTTTTGGCCGAAAAAAACGCCATGCTATACTATGACGTTTTTTTATGTCATTTTGAGATCGAAAAAAATTTTGACTTTTTTTGTCCGACTTTGACGCCTTACTATACTATGACGTTTTTTATGACATTTTGAGGCCGAAAAAATTTTTGACTTTTTTTGTCCGAAAAAGACGCCATACTATACTATGACGTTTTTTATGACATTTTGAGGCCGAAAAAAATAGTGACTTTTTTTGGCCGAAAAAAACGCCATACTATACTATGACGTTTTTTATGACATTTTGAGGCCGAAAAAAATGTTGACTTTTTTTGGCCGAAAAAAACGCCATACTATACTATGACGTTTTTTATGTCATTTTGAGGCCGAAAAAATTTTTGACTTTTTTTGTCCGATTTTGACGCCTTACTATACTATGACGTTTTTTATGACATTTTGAGGCCGAAAAAAATGTTGACTTTTTTTGTCCGAAAAAAACGCCATACTATACTATGACGTTTTTTATGACATTTTGAGGTCAATTTTTTTTTTGACTTTTTTTGCCCGAAAAAAACGCCATGCTATACTATGACGTTTTTTATGACATTTTGAGGTCGAAAAAATTTTTGACTTTTTTTGTCCGATTTTGACGCCTTACTATACTATGACGTTTTTTATGACATTTTGAGGCCGAAAAAATTTTTGACTTTTTTTGTCCGATTTTGACGCCTTACTATACTATGACGTTTTTTATGACATTTTGAGGCCGAAAAAAATTTTGACTTTTTTTGTCCGAAAAAAACGCCATACTATACTATGACGTTTTTTATGACATTTTGAGGCCGAAAAAAATAATTGACTTTTTTTGTCCGAAAAAAACGCCATGCTATACTATGACGTTTTTTATGACATTTTGAGGTCGAAAAAATTTTTGACTTTTTTTGTCCGATTTTGACGCCTTACTATACTATGACGTTTTTTATGACATTTTGAGGCCGAAAAAATTTTTGACTTTTTTTGTCCGATTTTGACGCCTTACTATACTATGACGTTTTTTATGACATTTTGAGGCCGAAAAAAATTTTGACTTTTTTTGTCCGAAAAAAACGCCATACTATACTATGACGTTTTTTATGACATTTTGAGGTCAATTTTTTTTTTGACTTTTTTTGTCCGAAAAAAACGCCATACTATACTATGACGTTTTTTATGACATTTTGAGGTCGAAAAAATTTTGACTTTTTTTGTCCGATTTTGACGCCTTACTATACTATGACGTTTTTTATGACATTTTGAGGACGAAAAAAATTTTGACTTTTTTTATCCGAAAAAAACGCCATACTATACTATGACGTTTTTTATGACATTTTGAGGCCGAAAAAAATAATTGACTTTTTTTGTCCGAAAAAAACGGCATACTATACTATGACGTTTTTTATGACATTTTGAGGCCGAAAAAAAAATTGACTTTTTTTGCCCTAAAAAAACGCCATACTATACTATGACGTTTTTTATGACATTTTGAGGTCAATTTTTTTTTTGACTTTTTTTGGCCCAAAAAAACGGCATACTATACTATGACGTTTTTTATGACATTTTGAGGCCAAAAAAAAAATTTACTTTTTTTGGCCGAAAAAAACGCCATACTATACTATGACGTTTTTTATGACATTTTGAGGTCGAAAAAAATGTTGACTTTTTTTGGCCGAAAAAAACGCCATGCTATACTATGACGTTTTTTTATGTCATTTTGAGGTCGAAAAAAATTTTGACTTTTTTTGTCCGACTTTGACGCCTTACTATACTATGACGTTTTTTATGACATTTTGAGGCCGAAAAAATTTGTGACTTTTTTTGTCCGAAAAAAACGCCATACTATACTATGACGTTTTTTATGACATTTTGAGGCCGAAAAAAATTGTGACTTTTTTTGGCCGAAAAAAACGGCATACTATACTATGACGTTTTTTATGACATTTTGAGGCCGAAAAAAATGTTGACTTTTTTTGGTCGAAAAAAACGCCATGCTATACTATGACGTTTTTTATGTCATTTTGAGGCCGAAAAAATTTTTGACTTTTTTTGTCCGAAAAAAACGCCATACTATACTATGACGTTTTTTATGACATTTTGAGGTCAATTTTATTTTTGACTTTTTTTGGCCGAAAAAAACGCCATACTATACTATGACGTTTTTTATGACATTTTGAGGTCAATTTTTTTTTTGACTTTTTTTGGCCGAAAAAAACGCCATACTATACTATGACGTTTTTTATGACATTTTGAGGTCAATTTTTTTTTTTAACTTTTTTTGGTCGAAAAAAACGCCATACTATACTATGACGTTTTTTATGACATTTTGAGGTCAATTTTTTTTTTGACTTTTTTTGGCCGAAAAAAACGCCATATTATACTATGACGTTATTTATGACATTTTGATGCCGAAAAAAAAATTGACTTTTTTTGTCCGAAAAAAACGCCATACTATACTATGACGTTTTTTATGACATTTTGAGGTCAATTTTTTTTTGGACTTTTTTTGTCCGAAAAAAACGCCATACTATACTATGACGTTTTTTATGACATTTTGAGGTCAATTTTTTTTTTGACTTTTTTTGTCCGAAAAAAACGCCATACTATACTATGACGTTTTTTATGACATTTTGAGGCCGAAAAAAATTTTGACTTTTTTTGGCCGAAAAAAACGCCATACTATACTATGACGTTTTTTATGACATTTTGAGGCCGAAAAAAAAATTGACTTTTTTTGGCCGAAAAAAACGCCATACTATACTATGACGTTTTTTATGACATTTTGAGGCCGAAAAAAATTTTGACTTTATTGTCCGAAAAAAACGCCGTACTATACTATGACGTTTTTTATGACATTTTGAGGCCGAAAAAAAATTGACTTTTTTTGTCCGATTTTGACGCCTTACTATACTATGACGTTTTTTATGACATTTTGAGGTCAAAAAAAGTTTTGACTTTTTTCGTCCGAAAAAAACGCCATACTATACTATGACGTTTTTTATGACATTTTGAGGTCGAAAAAAATTTTGACTTTTTTTGCCCGAAAAAAACGCCATACTATACTATGACATTTTTTATGACATTTTGAGGCCGAAAAAAAAATTGACTTTTTTTGGCCGAAAAAAACGCCATACTATACCATGACGTTTTTTATGACATTTTGAGGTCAATTTTTTTTTGGACTTTTTTTGGCCGAAAAAAACGCCATACTATACTATGACGTTTTTTATGACATTTTGAGGCCGAAAAAATTTTTCACTTTTTTTGGCCGATTTTGACGCCTTACTATACTATGACATTTTTTATGACATTTTGAGGTCGAAAAAAAAATTGACTTTTTTTGGCCGAAAAAAACGCCATACTATACTATGACGTTTTTTATGACATTTTGAGGTCAATTTTTTTTTGGACTTTTTTTGGCCGAAAAAAACGCCATACTATACTATGACGTTTTTTATGACATTTTGAGGTCAATTTTTTTTTTGACTTTTTTTGGCCGAAAAAAACGCCATACTATACTATGACGTTTTTTATGACATTTTGAGGTCAATTTTTTTTTTTGACTTTTTTTGCCCGAAAAAAACGCCATGCTATACTATGACGTTTTTTATGTCATTTTGAGGTCGAAAAAAATTTTGACTTTTTTTGCCCGAAAAAAACGCCATACTATACTATGACGTTTTTTTTGACATTTTGAGGCCGAAAAAAAAATTGACTTTTTTTGGCCGAAAAAAACGCCATACTATACTATGACGTTTTTTATGACATTTTGAGGTCAATTTTTTTTTTGACTTTTTTTGGCCGAAAAAAACGCCGTACTATACTATGACGTTTTTTATGACATTTTGAGGCCGAAAAAAAAATTGACTTTTTTTGGCCGAAAAAAACCCCATACTATACTATGACGTTTTTTATGACATTTTGAGGCCGAAAAAAAAATTGACTTTTTTTGGCCGAAAAAAACGCCATACTATACTATGACGTTTTTTATGACATTTTGAGGCCGAAAAAAATTTTGACTTTTTTTGGCCGAAAAAAACGCCATACTATACTATGACGTTTTTTATGACATTTTGAGGTCGAAAAAAAAAATTGACTTTTTTTGGCCGAAAAAAAACGCCATACTATACTATGACGTTTTTTATGACATTTTGAGGTCAATTTTTTTTTGGACTTTTTTTGGCCGAAAAAAACGCCATACTATACTATGACGTTTTTTATGACATTTTGAGGTCAATTTTTTTTTTGACTTTTTTTGGCCCAAAAAAACGGCATACTATACTATGACGTTTTTTATGACATTTTGAGGCCAAAAAAAAAATTTACTTTTTTTGGCCGAAAAAAAACGCCATACTATACTATGACGTTTTTTATGACATTTTGAGGTCGAAAAAAATGTTGACTTTTTTTGGCCGAAAAAAACGCCATGCTATACTATGACGTTTTTTTATGTCATTTTGAGGTCGAAAAAAATTTTGACTTTTTTTGTCCGACTTTGACGCCTTACTATACTATGACGTTTTTTATGACATTTTGAGGCCGAAAAAATTTGTGACTTTTTTTGTCCGAAAAAAACGCCATACTATACTATGACGTTTTTTATGACATTTTGAGGCCGAAAAAAATTGTGACTTTTTTTGGCCGAAAAAAACGGCATACTATACTATGACGTTTTTTATGACATTTTGAGGCCGAAAAAAATGTTGACTTTTTTTGGTCGAAAAAAACGCCATGCTATACTATGACGTTTTTTATGTCATTTTGAGGCCGAAAAAATTTTTGACTTTTTTTGTCCGAAAAAAACGCCATACTATACTATGACGTTTTTTATGACATTTTGAGGTCAATTTTATTTTTGACTTTTTTTGGCCGAAAAAAACGCCATACTATACTATGACGTTTTTTATGACATTTTGAGGTCAATTTTTTTTTTGACTTTTTTTGGCCGAAAAAAACGCCATACTATACTATGACGTTTTTTATGACATTTTGAGGTCAATTTTTTTTTTTAACTTTTTTTGGTCGAAAAAAACGCCATACTATACTATGACGTTTTTTATGACATTTTGAGGTCAATTTTTTTTTTGACTTTTTTTGGCCGAAAAAAACGCCATATTATACTATGACGTTATTTATGACATTTTGATGCCGAAAAAAAAATTGACTTTTTTTGTCCGAAAAAAACGCCATACTATACTATGACGTTTTTTATGACATTTTGAGGTCAATTTTTTTTTGGACTTTTTTTGTCCGAAAAAAACGCCATACTATACTATGACGTTTTTTATGACATTTTGAGGTCAATTTTTTTTTTGACTTTTTTTGTCCGAAAAAAACGCCATACTATACTATGACGTTTTTTATGACATTTTGAGGCCGAAAAAAATTTTGACTTTTTTTGGCCGAAAAAAACGCCATACTATACTATGACGTTTTTTATGACATTTTGAGGCCGAAAAAAAAATTGACTTTTTTTGGCCGAAAAAAACGCCATACTATACTATGACGTTTTTTATGACATTTTGAGGCCGAAAAAAATTTTGACTTTATTGTCCGAAAAAAACGCCGTACTATACTATGACGTTTTTTATGACATTTTGAGGCCGAAAAAAAATTGACTTTTTTTGTCCGATTTTGACGCCTTACTATACTATGACGTTTTTTATGACATTTTGAGGTCAAAAAAAGTTTTGACTTTTTTCGTCCGAAAAAAACGCCATACTATACTATGACGTTTTTTATGACATTTTGAGGTCGAAAAAAATTTTGACTTTTTTTGCCCGAAAAAAACGCCATACTATACTATGACATTTTTTATGACATTTTGAGGCCGAAAAAAAAATTGACTTTTTTTGGCCGAAAAAAACGCCATACTATACCATGACGTTTTTTATGACATTTTGAGGTCAATTTTTTTTTGGACTTTTTTTGGCCGAAAAAAACGCCATACTATACTATGACGTTTTTTATGACATTTTGAGGCCGAAAAAATTTTTCACTTTTTTTGGCCGATTTTGACGCCTTACTATACTATGACATTTTTTATGACATTTTGAGGTCGAAAAAAAAATTGACTTTTTTTGGCCGAAAAAAACGCCATACTATACTATGACGTTTTTTATGACATTTTGAGGTCAATTTTTTTTTGGACTTTTTTTGGCCGAAAAAAACGCCATACTATACTATGACGTTTTTTATGACATTTTGAGGTCAATTTTTTTTTTGACTTTTTTTGGCCGAAAAAAACGCCATACTATACTATGACGTTTTTTATGACATTTTGAGGTCAATTTTTTTTTTTGACTTTTTTTGCCCGAAAAAAACGCCATGCTATACTATGACGTTTTTTATGTCATTTTGAGGTCGAAAAAAATTTTGACTTTTTTTGCCCGAAAAAAACGCCATACTATACTATGACGTTTTTTTTGACATTTTGAGGCCGAAAAAAAAATTGACTTTTTTTGGCCGAAAAAAACGCCATACTATACTATGACGTTTTTTATGACATTTTGAGGTCAATTTTTTTTTTGACTTTTTTTGGCCGAAAAAAACGCCGTACTATACTATGACGTTTTTTATGACATTTTGAGGCCGAAAAAAAAATTGACTTTTTTTGGCCGAAAAAAACCCCATACTATACTATGACGTTTTTTATGACATTTTGAGGCCGAAAAAAAAATTGACTTTTTTTGGCCGAAAAAAACGCCATACTATACTATGACGTTTTTTATGACATTTTGAGGCCGAAAAAAATTTTGACTTTTTTTGGCCGAAAAAAACGCCATACTATACTATGACGTTTTTTATGACATTTTGAGGTCGAAAAAAAAAATTGACTTTTTTTGGCCGAAAAAAAACGCCATACTATACTATGACGTTTTTTATGACATTTTGAGGTCAATTTTTTTTTGGACTTTTTTTGGCCGATTTTGACGCCTTACTATACTATGATGTTTTTTATGACATTTTGAGGCCGAAAAAAATTTTGACTTTTTTTATCCGAAAAAAACGCCATACTATACTATGACGTTTTTTATGACATTTTGAGGCCGAAAAAAATAATTGACTTTTTTTGTCCGAAAAAAACGGCATACTATACTATGACGTTTTTTATGACATTTTGAGGCCGAAAAAAAAATTGACTTTTTTTGCCCTAAAAAAACGCCATACTATACTATGACGTTTTTTATGACATTTTGAGGTCAATTTTTTTTTTGACTTTTTTTGGCCCAAAAAAACGGCATACTATACTATGACGTTTTTTATGACATTTTGAGGCCGAAAAAAAATTTTACTTTTTTTGGCCGAAAAAAACGCCATACTATACTATGACGTTTTTTATGACATTTTGAGGTCGAAAAAAATGTTGACTTTTTTTGGCCGAAAAAAACGCCATGCTATACTATGACGTTTTTTTATGTCATTTTGAGATCGAAAAAAATTTTGACTTTTTTTGTCCGACTTTGACGCCTTACTATACTATGACGTTTTTTATGACATTTTGAGGCCGAAAAAATTTTTGACTTTTTTTGTCCGAAAAAGACGCCATACTATACTATGACGTTTTTTATGACATTTTGAGGCCGAAAAAAATAGTGACTTTTTTTGGCCGAAAAAAACGCCATACTATACTATGACGTTTTTTATGACATTTTGAGGCCGAAAAAAATGTTGACTTTTTTTGGCCGAAAAAAACGCCATACTATACTATGACGTTTTTTATGTCATTTTGAGGCCGAAAAAATTTTTGACTTTTTTTGTCCGATTTTGACGCCTTACTATACTATGACGTTTTTTATGACATTTTGAGGCCGAAAAAAATGTTGACTTTTTTTGTCCGAAAAAAACGCCATACTATACTATGACGTTTTTTATGACATTTTGAGGTCAATTTTTTTTTTGACTTTTTTTGCCCGAAAAAAACGCCATGCTATACTATGACGTTTTTTATGACATTTTGAGGTCGAAAAAATTTTTGACTTTTTTTGTCCGATTTTGACGCCTTACTATACTATGACGTTTTTTATGACATTTTGAGGCCGAAAAAATTTTTGACTTTTTTTGTCCGATTTTGACGCCTTACTATACTATGACGTTTTTTATGACATTTTGAGGCCGAAAAAAATTTTGACTTTTTTTGTCCGAAAAAAACGCCATACTATACTATGACGTTTTTTATGACATTTTGAGGCCGAAAAAAATAATTGACTTTTTTTGTCCGAAAAAAACGCCATGCTATACTATGACGTTTTTTATGACATTTTGAGGTCGAAAAAATTTTTGACTTTTTTTGTCCGATTTTGACGCCTTACTATACTATGACGTTTTTTATGACATTTTGAGGCCGAAAAAATTTTTGACTTTTTTTGTCCGATTTTGACGCCTTACTATACTATGACGTTTTTTATGACATTTTGAGGCCGAAAAAAATTTTGACTTTTTTTGTCCGAAAAAAACGCCATACTATACTATGACGTTTTTTATGACATTTTGAGGTCAATTTTTTTTTTGACTTTTTTTGTCCGAAAAAAACGCCATACTATACTATGACGTTTTTTATGACATTTTGAGGTCGAAAAAATTTTGACTTTTTTTGTCCGATTTTGACGCCTTACTATACTATGACGTTTTTTATGACATTTTGAGGACGAAAAAAATTTTGACTTTTTTTATCCGAAAAAAACGCCATACTATACTATGACGTTTTTTATGACATTTTGAGGCCGAAAAAAATAATTGACTTTTTTTGTCCGAAAAAAACGGCATACTATACTATGACGTTTTTTATGACATTTTGAGGCCGAAAAAAAAATTGACTTTTTTTGCCCTAAAAAAACGCCATACTATACTATGACGTTTTTTATGACATTTTGAGGTCAATTTTTTTTTTGACTTTTTTTGGCCCAAAAAAACGGCATACTATACTATGACGTTTTTTATGACATTTTGAGGCCAAAAAAAAAATTTACTTTTTTTGGCCGAAAAAAACGCCATACTATACTATGACGTTTTTTATGACATTTTGAGGTCGAAAAAAATGTTGACTTTTTTTGGCCGAAAAAAACGCCATGCTATACTATGACGTTTTTTTATGTCATTTTGAGGTCGAAAAAAATTTTGACTTTTTTTGTCCGACTTTGACGCCTTACTATACTATGACGTTTTTTATGACATTTTGAGGCCGAAAAAATTTGTGACTTTTTTTGTCCGAAAAAAACGCCATACTATACTATGACGTTTTTTATGACATTTTGAGGCCGAAAAAAATTGTGACTTTTTTTGGCCGAAAAAAACGGCATACTATACTATGACGTTTTTTATGACATTTTGAGGCCGAAAAAAATGTTGACTTTTTTTGGTCGAAAAAAACGCCATGCTATACTATGACGTTTTTTATGTCATTTTGAGGCCGAAAAAATTTTTGACTTTTTTTGTCCGAAAA